>NC_135268.1:36192278-36493407 GCF_051311805.1 Agelaius phoeniceus | reverse complement strand
AGAATTAAATCACTCCAAATTTTCTTGTTTTTCTTAATGTATCCATCACAGACTTTGGAGCACTTATTAAAACATGCATGGAGATTTTTTTCCTTATAATCTAGGAAGACTTTAGAAAGAATTAAAAAAACCTTTTTTTTTTTTTTTGTACCTGTAATACCTTAGCAGATCTTCTAAATACTTAAAGCTATCTCTGGACTTGTGTAAACACAGCAGTAGTGATTTGGGTATAAGCTTTTTCATGTCAGCTCATGTTGTGTAAATGCTACAGGTACAACCTTAGAAATGGAAGATTTTCAAAAAGAAACATGTAAAACATAGGCTTCACAGTGGCATGCCTTTACTTTCTCCTTTTTTCATTGGGGCTGTGGTAGGTATTTTACTTTATTGTAATTGTACCAAGTACATACTTTATCTCTGTATCTTGAGTGCTCTTTGAGGGTGGCTGGGGAATGCAGTTCTACTGTACAGGTAAGAAAAGTTATCCATAAAGAATCTGGTCTGGCTGGTTGGAGATGTTGAAGATGGTACCTAGAGTATGCTTCAGTCTCCTGATGATATATATTTTAAAGCAATTATATGAATGAAAGAATAATTTAAGCCTATCTTTTTTACAGGCTCTTAATTTTGTGTCTATTTTCTTGATGTGATTAAAATGTTCATACAGTTAACCTTCAGTCCAACAGGAAACAGATTGAGTTTACAGGATTGTTTTGGTCTGCAAGTGCCCAAATCTTTAAGAACAATAGGCTGTAAATAAATACTCAAAGCCTTTTGTTCTATGAAATATTCATCCCTGGCATATAGTGTGATGAAAGCACTTAATTGTTTGCTGAACTAGATTCTGGTTTTAATTAAGCTTTTAGAGAAAAGCTGTGAGAGAGTCTAGAGGAAACAGGAGAAATGTTTCAACCTCCTTATCCCTTTGAATGGCCTTTGGCTGTGCTTTCCTGCCATCTCTCCCCCAGGGTGAGAGGCAGGGCTTACCAACAAGGAAATGAATAATATATTTGTCCATGTAATGCTCAGCAGAATGGACCCAGTATTTGGAGTGAGCCACACCTTCACATTTTCTTCAAGACTCAGTAGGTCAGAGGTGTGAGTTACTTCTAGGGGAGGAGCTTATCCTGTTTTAGGGGAAAGCCAAAGAAGTTGTGTTCCCAGAGGTTTTGGCAATCTCACTTTTGGGAAAAAGGAAAACAAAAGACTACTTGAAAATACAGCAGTAGAGAGTAGCAATAATTACTTATGTGGAAAGACAGGAAACACTTGGTTTGCAGGAGACTATGAAAAGTTGGAGAAAATAAAAGACCTTGCAAGGGGAAGATAAAAAAAAAAGTCTTGGAGTTCACAATGAAGTGGACAAATTAAAGCCTATTTTTCTGTTTCACCTCTATTTAATCTTTGCAATTCTCTCACAGTTACCAAGTGAGATTTTCATTACTGTTCTGGCTGCTTGCTTGCTTTCCTTCCTCTTTTTCCTGTTGCTATGCTTAGTTAATTTTCTCCTCCCTCACTTTGTTACCTGTTCTTTTTTGGACAGTCTTAATTATTTTCTTGAAGCATGAAGAGGCTGGTTCCTCTTCAAGTCCCTACAAACAATGGAATTTCTCATGTGTGCTAAAGTTTCTTCCTCAAACATTCCCTGTCCTGCTCATTGATATGCTTAGGCTTAAACATTGCAACTGACCATTTCAATGTTGTTTTAATGGAAGTTTTGAGTAAAAATAATGAAATATAATCAATTTTTATTAGAGTTCAATCTAAAAATGATTATGTATTTAAAGTGAGAATATTATTGAATATGAAATTATTCCCTTTGTTTTCTCTGAAAATTAGCTTCCAGTATATCAGTTGCATATAAATTAAAAACAAAATTCACATTATTGGTATAATAATCTTCAGGTATTGCTCTGGAGTAGAAAAATAATTGAAATGTTTATTCAGTATTACTACAGCTGCAAGCAGTAAAATATGGGACTTCATGCTGCTGAGCATGTAGTTTCTGTGGTGGAAAGAAAATCTGAATCTGACTGGAGCTGGTGTAATTTCTAGCTCTCACCAGAGCACAGAATGTGTGAGCATGGTACAGAGGTCAAGAAGGAAGGGTGGAAAGGTAATCTCTAGCTCTAGTGTAGTAGTTACAGCCTTGGACATTTGAAAAATGTCTCCAGGAGCTTGTGTAGAATGTGTGGGGCATGTTACTCACCATGATTAAATGAAGTGTTTGATGCCAAATACCATAATGCAGTAAGTCCCTGTAGGGCCTATGACTCAAATTTCACCTTTTGCAACTCCCAAGTCTTTATATTACTAAAAGAACCTGGACACTTATCTATCTGGGAATTCCCCTTAGGGTTGCAAGGGCCAAGTTCTGCCTTCTCTCTGAGAAGAGCTCTGAGCATGATATGTGTACACAGGAGGCAATTTGAGATCCTTTCAGGAAAGGAAATGAAATCTTGCAATTTTGATGAGGGTCAATTTGGCAAGCTTTGGTCCATACCCCTGTACTTCATGGCATCCCATGCTTTTTGATGGTTTTCCCTTCAGTGAAGATCTTTTTATTTTTTTTTCAGTATCCATGCCATTTCATTCATATCTTCCCCTCGATGTTCTGTCTTCATGTTTGGTTTTTTTCCACCAATTTTGCAACATCTGTGAGGTTAGTTTTGGTGTGTTTTGGCCCTTTTCACTGCACCTCATTTCATCCTGGTCCATTTGATTGTAGTTACTAAATTTGCTAATTTTCTTTTTTTTTTGTTCAGTTGCATTTTATTTGATCATATCTCCTTTCCAGTGTCTTTGTCAGGCTTTCCTTTCTGTTTTCAAGATTTCATTTCCTCTCCTGAAAGCAACTGTGAGGGCTGTTATGCTGTGCCTTGGGAAGGTGACTGCCAGCTCCCCTTTGGCATATAGCCTTTGACAGAGTGCTGACCACATGAGATGATATAGACTATTGAAGAAGGGAAAAGGGTTTGAATGAGACAGTGGGTAATGAGAGGTAGTGGTGGGTGTAGCTTTATAGGAACAGTAGAAGCACAATGACTTTGTGGCTGTAAAATTCCGGTTTCACTGTTATGCCAATATAATTTAGAATTGCGTTTTCCGGGTTTGTGCGATTTTCTAGTTTCTGTGGTTTTCATGAGTGGAAAAAACCTTGGGCCTACAGAGTGCTTCTTAATCCTGAATGTCACAGAATTGGATACTGGGGAATTATGCTAAACTTGCACTGATGTTTTTGACTATCTGGAATTAAATATATTCACCATAAAAAGGAAATATATGTATGAACTAAGATTTCTACTGACATAGAGAAACTGGCTGTAGTCTAGCACTATATGAACTATTTCTTTAGTGACTTCTTACAATGATGGTTAGCTGTTCATAGGTTGGTTGGGCAGGAGAGTTAGTTTTTTATTTTGGAGAGAATTATTTTTACCTTAGACAAATGGAAAATTATAGTATATACAGAGTATATCTATGATGTTTCAGGAAGTTACATAGTGAGTCAGTGGAAATCCGGGTGAGTGGAAATGAATCTTCCTAGGAGTTTTTTTCTTATGCTTAAGCAGAATTGTTCTGAATACTATTTAAAACAGTCTCTTGGATGCTTATCACAGTGTCCTTGTTTTATTAAATTTACGGATTTAACTTTTGCTGGAGAACCATAGCAGAAGAAAAAGCCATTCCTTTGAGAAATGATACACAACAAGTTAAAAATAAGTAAATTCAATAAAGTGCATAATCATCCCAGCAGCAAGGTTCCTGAAGCTTCTGCCTAAAAAAAAATTACTGTAAATGAAAGTGAAACAGATGCCAAATTTCTTCAATACTAATTTGTGTAGATGACAGCAGTGTTTCATAGTGTTCTTAATACAATGATGTTCCAGTTTAGATTTAATATGGTTTTATGAAAATACGAGGATGAACTCTTGTGTTCTGGTTAACAGAGTATTTTATTACTAGCTTTATTAGTTTCATGGCATATGAATTGTAGACATGTTACTTATCCAATAACAGTTTCAAAAATAAATCAGATAATTATACATATATATTTTCCTGAAAGCACTTGAAGGATCCAATATTTTTATGAAGAGCATTTAAGAATTACTTTCGATATACAAATAAATTCCCACTATGCTCCCATAGCATATTACTTTTTAAATGAAATTACACAAATAAAATATAAATATTGTGAATTTGGGAAATTTGTTAAGCCCAGATATGTCTGGAAGATGTTGCTATAATGTTTTACATTAATCCTAATTTAAATGTTGTTAAGCCTTATCATATGTTGGGAATTATGCCAAAATCAGGGTATACAAAAAATTAGTGATTATAGACCACTGATTTACAGGGACACTTGTAGAAATCATAATGAATGCATGATTTCTTGTATGCTGTCAAATTAAATCACTGTTTCCATTATGCAAGCACTTGATCTTGCAGATGATGGAACATTTTTCTACTGCATGTTTGTACTGAAAGTGGATTTTGCTCCTCTTCTATGCAAGCTCGGGAAGAAGCAAAGTGGCTGTGGGTGTGTACATGGGAGCAGCTATGATTTAGCTGAAGAGAGCAACTTGTTTGTGAGCTTCTGTTTCTTGTGAGGGACTCTTCTGTTGTAATGACATGCTTAAATCCATTAGCACGTGTCTCACCATACAGACTGAGAAATACAATTAGCAAGTTGTTTACAACAGAACTGCAACTGCTGTGACTAAAGTGTTATTGATAGAGTGAATGAAATTCTGAGAATTGCTTTCCAAAGATTAGTTTAATAAAGCTTTGATATGATGCTGTAACTTAGCCTTGATTAGTTCAATGTAAGGCTTGATATTTTTTCACTGTCTAATTGCCTCACATATAAATGACATGATGTTTTGCCTGCATTATTCCAGATAGTTAAGCCTGTTCTTACCACTTTTAATCCTAGCAGGTCTATTTGCCTTGGAGACTGGAAGATGCTTGATGCTAAACACTGTTTAAGCTTCATTTATTTGGATGCTTGAATCTGAAGGAAGGAATGATAATAACTTCGACACTTAAGCTAGAACAATTTTCTGCTAGGAAGTGAAGTCAAAAGGATGCAAGTGAAATGTAGTGCATACGGGAGAAGAAAGAGAAAAATTTACGCTGTCTGTTTAATAGCCCAGTGCCAATCATCTGTTTTTAAATTCTTTGCCAATGCTGATTGTCACAGTTCATGTTTAAACAGGAGCTGATTTTATCTGGCTTGTGCATTTTGTGAGTGTGTTCTCCTTGTTACCCTAGTAACTGGAGTTATGTTGGCACTAGCATATGCACTTTCATCTGAAAAATGTAATTTATGTCTACTATTCCTAAGGAAGAAAGCTTAGAGACATAGCCTGTAACATAAGCCCAACATTTCAAAGTTGGCTATGAAAAGAAAGAATTATCTTAAACTGCTCCCCAATGTTGAGAACATGGCTCTTTTCTGTGATAATTTGAAGTTATGATTTCTGTAGTTTGACCATAATTTTCAGTGTTGTGAGAAAGACAAAAAGGCCCCCAAGAGGACTTTGGGATACTTGGTTTGTGTTCTTAGATAAGCAACCAATGGGTTGAGGCTCTATAGGAAAGTTAACTGCCCTGTCTCCATATTCCCTCCATAAACAGGTATATTAAATTTTATAAAATTCCTTAGGTGCTGTCCATGAAGAGCATTAAGTAAGAACTGGTACACATGTCTTTATAAATAATGCAATACATTATTCTGTGAGTGTAAATAACTTAAAATGTCGGAGGCAGAAAACACTATGTTAGGTTGAAAACAGTATAAGCTTGATTTCCAAAATCTCCATGGCAAAGAAGGTGTTAAGTGCCCTTTATTTTATTGTTCAGAGGCAAATGGAGGCTTCACTTATGGTTGGTTTGATCTCTGTATTGAAACATCACATTAATTTTGCACACTGTCAAAAGCAAAGGCCTCCAGATGGCACAATTTATGTACACTTAAACACAATTTTCATTGTCCTCTGTATGTAGAATCTTATTTAAGCCTGAGGATGTACACTGCTGTATGGAATTTTTATCCTGTAGGAACTTGTGCAGCTTGGATTACACTTCCTTCTTGTTCTTTCTAAGCATTACATTTTTGTCAGAACAAATTATATGTTCCTGCAGCATTTAGGCCCTCTGATAACCATCCCTTTACAAAGAGTAGCCATTACTGCATGATGCTGGAAACCTATTTTCCAGGTATATTTAATCAATATTTGATAGTTGTTCCTTTACACTTGACATCTTTTAAGGGTTTAAAAAAATAAAATACACAAATCCCATAAACACCTGAATAGCAGGTACTTGCAGAGCACCAGCTTCCAAACCAGTGTAGCTGTGCAGTGCAGAAACATATGCTGTATTGTGTGCAGTTCAGTAGATTGCTAACAATACAGGGTTTGGACCTGCTGTTAGTGCTGTTAATCTCTATTAATAATGCTGTAAAACCCTGCCTAAATATTTAGAGTTATATGTACTGTATATGATGTTAAACTCGTTTTGTAATGATATATACTTTTTGATGATCTGAGCAATGCTTTAGAAGAAAATTATCCAAATGATCCATCAGCCTGTTTATTAGATAATTACGCACATTTTGCTAGTTAATGTGAAGTAGCTCAATGGGGTTTTTCTGGCAATGCATGTGTGCTCAGAAAGGGCAAATGGAAGTGCTGAATGGAAGAATCCTTCAAGGTTGAAATGCAACAAGTGACAGATATTGTCCTTGTCCTCCCACAACTATTTAATTATGAACACTAAGTTCATAAAGGAGGATAGAACTACTTCACTGTTCTGTTAACATGCCACTTCTTAGTCTAGGAAAAGAGAAAAGTGTAGACACCTGAAATGAATGTTTCATTATGTGTCTTGAGGGGAAATGACACTGGGGGCTTGTAATTCTACTGCTGTGATTGTGTCCTTGGCTACAGCTATAGGCTGCACTTCCACTGTTTCCAGTACTGAAAAGAAGAGAAGGTAAAGAGAAGAAAAAAATTCCTTGTAGGGATCTGGCAGATGGGTTTGTGGGTTTTTTCCCCTTTCCAGATTTGGGGTATTCTTTATTTGTGCAAGTGTAGTTGGAAGGTAAAAAAGTGAAAAATTCAACAGAGCAAATGACATTTTCCTTGGGGTAAGGTAGTGCTTTCATTAGATTTTGGGGGATAAATTCAAGAATTAGGTCATCAGCCAACATGCAAACAGACCCAAACTTACGGTGCTGACTATCTGTGTCTGTATTTTTCTTATAATTCTACAGTGTCTGAATAGGATGAGGAGAAATATTCAAGGATCCAAAATAGATTTTGTATTTATAAGCATTCCAAATGGTGTGTGTAGGTGAAGAAATAGCGATAAATTTCAACATCCACTGCGTGTGTATCCTTTCATTGTAGAGACATATCACTTGAAACTTTACTTGATAGGCTAAGACAGAATTCTGGGTATTAATATCCTAAAATTTTGAAGTGAGAGCAGCTTACATGGGTCTAATAGAAAATGTAAACTCTGTGGGTTTTTTTTTTCCACTGCTCTCATTTATGCTTCTCAAAGAAATATTCCTGAAGGTCTTAATATTATTATCATGAAGTAGAACCCTGATATGAAGCTAATTTGATGATATACCAGTGAATTTTCTTTCCAGGATTTCAGAACTGAAATACATGCCATATAGTACCCAAATCTCATTTTCATGCCTAATTAGGTATCCTGGTTTTCAAAGTTCCTACACTTCTAACATCTCGCTTTGAATCTTGGCAGGAGCATCTATAAAAAAGATAGATGAATCATTCTTCTTTTGAAATTGGCTACCACAAATTAATTACTTGTTTAAAAATACCCAAACCAAAACACAACCTTAATCAAAAAAATGAAGTTTTGAGTTTGTAACCAACGGGTTTTGAAGCTTAAACTACAGAAGCATGTAGCAAATAGTAATTTTGATAGCAAAGCTTTTGTTTCCAATGTAAGTAAAAAGTTTTAGCAGAACTTTTGTATGATAGAAATATCTTACAAGTATGATGAGATGCCATTGAGCTGAGAACCTAATCCTAAGTAGCTAAAATGTTAAGTGGAGCTGCTATAAATACAGTAGGTGGGATTCTAATTGGTCTCTCTCCTTTGAAGCAATGAAGAGGTGATGTAACCTTCTGATAACTCTACCTAATCAGGAGTTTGAAGAAAGAAGTCAGTAAATACAAAAAAGTGGATGTAGGCGTTTACTTTAGCTCTTCATGATCTGCATGCAATCTATATTGAGTAATGAGGTATAAATCCCTATTGGCAAATATGACTGCCCTTGCCCTGTATTAATTTGGAGAATGTCTGAGGAATTTTCTGCATCTGGATTAGAAAAACTGTAAAATGATGGAGACTTTCAAACTGGTAGAAAGTTTTGCAAGAGAATATAATCAGGAGACTTGAAATCCTCTATCACGAGTTTAGTAAACCAACAGCTACTCTTTTTATCTGGACCTAAACAAAAGAGAACTCAAAGCCATTTGTTTTCAGTAAGCACTTACAAAACTGTACATATTGCTTCTTCAGAGATTAATGTAGATACTCAGTGTCATCAATTCCTTCAGTTTTTGTTTACTTATGTGACATGTACATCTGTAATACCTGGATAAATAATTTGCAAGATCCCCTTGATTACCATGGCAACTACTTTGGGAGTCAAATTTACAGGATCAGTAGTTCTCGCAATGCCAAGCAAAATGACAGAGAAAAGAATTACTAAAGAAAGATGAGTGGTGTTAAAAATTTTGATAATTAACTGATTGTTTTTGACCATGACTGTAAAAGCACATCAGACCAATACTGTATATGTTTCCTGACTCTAAGAATGGCCAACAGTAAGTGCTTAGACAGGACTGCAAAGGTAGACCAAGAATATAGCAGGCTTTTTTCTTGTCAAATTCTTTATGAATTTTTTTCCCTGTATATTTTATGCTGTTTTATTGAAATGCAACCATTATGTTCTCACTTAAAGAGAATTTGGGACTGAGGAGAAGAGGAAGCTTTGGGAGGTTGGCATGGAGGACTAGGAAGAGACTCATATGGGTTCTGAGGGTCTGCTGGAAGAACATGACATTATGCTGAGATGTTAAACTGGCCGGTGGGTCATGGTGGATGGCCAGAGAATGCTGGTGAGGACTCTTGGTAAGGAAGGTGAGCTGGGAGTGCTCAGAGGGTCTTCAAAGACTGAGGAATGGTTTCCCTTGTCTTGCTCTCAGGCAGGCCCGTTCCTCTCCGGTGTCCTTCATAAAAAAACACTATACCTGCACTTGCATAACCACAGGAGAATGCTTGTGTCTCCCAGCTGCAGCCTTTGTTTCTCCTGGGTGACTGCTGACTACATGGAAGCTTTCCATAAGGCTTCTGTAAGGAACCCAGGCAGAAGTTTTGCTGATGCTGCCAGGAGGGGCTGGGGTAGTGGCTCTTGCTGATGTGAGAGGCTGCTTCCCAAAACAGTAGCTAGTTCTGACTGCAACTTGCTAACTAACACTGCTCCAGAAACTGCTGAAGGGCAGAGACCAGTTGGGCTGTACATGTCACTTAACAGCTAATCCCGGTTTCCTTGGTACAGATGAAGAGCTGGTCATCTGTACCATTGGCTTACGTTTACTCAGTGTGCTATTCATTTTCTCTGGGAACCATAGATATTTTTAGCTTGATCTGATCTGAATTAGCAAGCAGTAGTAGCAGAGTAAAAGTGATTACCTTGACAAATCTTTATTTGCAACAGAAATAAAAGAAAAAAAGAGAGAATTTAAAGAAAAAGCAAAAAGAGAATTTTAACTGCTGCAGATTTTGGTCATAAGCATATTGTCCAGAATAAGATAGAAGTCAAAGGAGATGAAAGTATTTTGATATGTATGTGTATGTAGTTTTTAATATCATTTTCTGTATCTGTGCATTAGTGCACAATACCAGCTCAATAAGAGACTCAACAGACAATGATAGATTTTTAACAAAGTATATGACCTTCCCAAGATCTAAATAACTCAGTAAGAAGTAAAAATGTTGGGATATATTGGCAGAATGGGTTAAGGGTCTCCATTTGCTGCAATTATTTTTCCGAGACAAAAGTGGAAACGAGGATAAAAGTATCCTATCTGCCAGATTCCATGGCAGGCACAGTCTGTGATACTCACAAAAGATAACAAGAGCTGTTTTTTGCAATATAGATCACATGTGACCAATGCCCACATAGTTCCTGTGCTGTTAGGCTGCGTTGGAAAGCTGTGAAAGTGGGTATCACTTATAAAAATCATGTATTGATTAAAAGAAAATTAACATTCTTTCTGCTTAATTTGTGCTTACCTTGTAGTGGTAGCCAGTGGTTCTACTTGTGTAATACACCAATTTATTGGTACAGTAGCAATATGTAGGAGCTCTAGCAGAGACCATGCAAAAGTAAGGGAGTTTACTTGCACGGCATTTCTGAAACACATGGGAAAAACTGAATTTGGGTGAAAATGTTCCCTTTGTCCTGTTAGTTTTTTTGTATGGACTGAAGTGACCAACCTGAGGCCTCATTAAGCCTTGCTCACCCAATTATTTGGCATTATCTAACTTTCATATTTCATTGGTTACTTAATGGACTATAAAATGATGATATTGATATTTCCTGCAGATGTTACATGTTGTATTTTTTACTTCTGCAACCCCAGTTTATAAGCAATGTTGACAGCTTCTCAGTTGCTGCAGTTCTACTCTGTTACTCTCTGTAAGAGCTGCACAGGTATATAATACAGTCTGTAACAAGGGAAGTCTTGTTTAGCTTAGGCTTATGAATGTTGTGCTCTGCTTATGCATTCTTGTTGTTAAATATTAGTACTGTTTTAGCTGATTCTGGTTCATTTAGCCTTGCTAGCCCATATGCTGCTGCAATGTCCACTCATGTATAAATTCCCAGAGGAGCTGGAAGGGAAGATGGTGTTAATGGTGCAACCTCAACTGGTTTTGTAGAGGGGGAATTAGCCTTTACAGGAGTCCTCTATGGGCCAGGTATGGTCAGCTGACTATGCCATTTGGAAAAATAAGCTAAAGCAAAGACAGCTGGCAAGTAATACTCTTGTTCCTTGGTTAGAATATTGATTATAACTGCTTAGTGGCAATAGAGATGACTAATTAATGGGGCTGGAGGGGAAGGAGAAACAACAAATTTTACAAGGATTCATATATATATATCGTTTGTTACATTAAAGAGCAATATGCTTTCCTTTGTGTATGTGTGTGGTGGGAGGGGAGAGGAAAACAAAATCTGTAATAAAGGTAGCTCCCAAATACTTCTTCTTTTTGGAAAGTCTAGAAAGAAGTATTCCTGGTATTTGTAGAATTCTGTGACATAGTGTGTTTAAAATGCATTATCTACCCCACAATAACTGAAAATACTATGCAACTGTATTTTATTTTCACTGTTTTGACTTTGCAGTCATCTTTTATGGCCTGACCCTGTCACAGAAGTGAGAGCTTTTATAGCATTAAACATCTGACCTAAATACCATTGAAGTTAAACTTTCTGTTCTTCTGGTCTTCTCCTCAGTGACCAGGGAAGATCTTGTGATCAAGTCCTTGTAGCCCTTGAACTGATCCAGACCTATTACATGCTTCCCAAAATTTTCTATAATTTTTACTGAATTCTATTTCCTGACATTGACCTTCATTTGCTCTGTTTGTTCAAAACCTAATTTAGTCTGTTTAAGCACTAACAATTGATGCTCTGGGCAATTTCAGGGGATTAATGACTGATTGAGAGGGTTGATGGCCTGAGGCAATGGCTCAGGGCTATTAACTTCATCTACAGAAAATGTATCAGGAAATGTTTTAGACTGAAGTTGTTGCTTGGCAGTGCCTGAATTGAGGGAGGGTGACTCTGGCAAAAACAATTGCCTATAAAATCTGAATGGGTTTATTAAAATATACTATTACAACTTGGTTTTATAGCAGCTCTAAAAGGCCTGAACTGAAACGGAAATAAGACAGAAAAGTGGAAATACTTGTTTTTCAGTGTGCTGTGTAAAAACAAGGTAATGGACAGCTCCTCTCAAGAAGCTTTTGTTACCTTTATGAAAAAAATAAGAATGTATTTTAGATGTTCATAAAGCACGTGATTCCAGTTTCTTCTATCATTTTGAATATTGTTCTGTTTCCAAAATGGATCTCTAAAACAGAATTGTCTTATGGAAATACGATATCCATATATCCATATTTAACCTTTTCAAATTGTTTCCAGGTTATGAAATATTAGTAGAGAGAGATTCAAATTAGAATGACAATTAGACACATTGTGTTTATGTAGCTCTAATAAATGTGTCATAGGCACTGAATTTTTTCCTGTAAAACTGCTTGAAGTTAAGGTAGTGTCCTTCCTCCAGTTTACAGATGGTAGTCAGATTGTTTGAATGACCTGCCAGAGGTGAAAGATGTTACTTGCAGAGCATGCAGAATACTCACCCTTGGAGCTTTCCAAATCTTGGCTGGATAAGACCCTGAGCAACCTGCTCTAACTTCAGAAGTGACTCTGCTTTGAACAGGGGCTTGGGTGAAATAATTTCCAGAAGTATCTTCCAATGTACTGCATTGTTCCATGGTTCTTTGCTTCTGTGTATATGTGACAAAGCCAAGACTGGAAATTTAATCCTGTTGGTCCAACAGGAATTTGAACAAAACGCTATATAAATATCATATAATTATCATAATAATCTTCTTAAACCTCCGACTTCTGGTGGGATATGGGCTTATACAGTTTGTAGCACGTTTTGAAATCCTTCCTTTAGGTGCTTTGCTTATTTTATAAGTTAAGATGATACATGCAAAACTAAAATTAGTGGTTATGCTAATGTTTTTGCTTCTTCTGGTTTTCATAATAATGTCAATTACTACAATTACAATTGTTAATGGTGTCTTAGTTTATTTTCAAAATTTGTCTCCACTGCAGATTCTCTTTTGGGACAAATTCCTGTATTTGATAGTTGGTCATGGCAAAAATGTTGAATGGCTTTTCCCAAGTAAATGTTCAGAAGTGCGTTTGTAAATATTTGTGTGTGCAAGCAGTGAGTTTCAGTGTAGCACAGCTTCTCACAAGACTGCCATTTCAGGGGTGCTGCCATGAGCTGGCCTCTTTGTGTAGAGCATGAACCATTTGCACTCCAGCTTCACAGAGCTCCTTTTCTATTCTTATGCTTCATATTGTTGTTTCTCTCATGTAATATCTTTATTATACTGGGTTTTCTGTCAGTGAAGTCTGTTACTTTTGATCTGGGATAGGTGTTACAGCCAAAAACTATTTTCAAAAAGTGGGCACAAGGATTTGATTAAAACTTGAATTGAGCTTCCATGTTTCGCTCTGATTTTTATTTTTTGTTCTTCACTTCTCTTTTTGACTATATTTGAAAAGAGACAAAAAATATTAGGAATAGGTATCTCATATGAAAGAGCCCTAAATATCTATACCAAGGAATTTTATGCCCAGGTTTTTAACTAGTATTGCATCCAGTAAACTTGGGAGTAAACAGGTACTAACCTGTTTACTGATTGCTCAAAATCAAAGCCTCAGCTGACAGCTTTTGCCAGGTGTTCAAGAAATATGAAAGTGACAGTTATTATGCATCTTTCCTCCCTTGCTAATACATACTTAAATGGAGAAATGTATTAAATCAATATTTTGAGTTTTCTATTCTTTCAATTTTCTGAATTTTCATTCTCTCAGACTTTGAAATGCATTATCAACATTTTTAGTGTCATTTTTCTTTACCTTATTGAATAAGAAAAGACTATATATTGAACATCAAGCTATGAAAATATTTCTCTCCTGACAGCACACATCTAATTGAAAGAGTTATGGATGTTTTTCCCCATGTTACTTTGAGGTTACTTTGAGAGTCTTAAAACTCCTTAATGATTTATATGAACAGCAAACAACAGAGCTGGTCCATATACCAAATGGATATTTTTTAGAACTAAATCACTGCGTTGAGTTAAAAAAGTGGATACAGAAATCTTTGAAAAGTGATGCAAAGTTGGTTGATTAATCTTTATTTCTGACCCAAAAATGGCTTGAGGGGCCTGTTAAAGTAAGGAAGCTCTTATTGGTTTTTAGTGTATCTTTGATGTTTAGCAGCTCAGCCTGATCCTGAATGATTATGCAGTGGAGGATGAGGGGCATTCAGTGACTGTGGTCTCTCTTTCATTCCTTGGTGTCAGCTGTAGCAATGTATGTCACACCAAGCTGTAAGATATATTTCTGTATGGGATTTACTGAAGAACTGACAAATTGCATATGTTTGTAGATAAGAACATTTTGTTGAATAATCTCTCCAAACACCACCTGCATGTATTTTAGTGATGGTTTGGAACACAGAGAATAATATAATATTTAACTAAATAGTGATAATATTTAACTAATTTTTACCATAATCAACAAATGGAGATTTTACAGAACCACTGCCTTTGTGTCAGATACACCTGATCATTCTGCTTTCCGTTCTGACATTCATTATGATAAATCTTCTGGAGTTTTGCTTTCTTTGCTTATCAACTTGGTAACTTCAGGTTTAATTCTTCTGTGAGCACACCAGGACTGAAAGCCCTGGCCATTCTGAGGTGTGAAATGGTGTCTGTGTTTTGCAGAGATCATGCTTGGTTTCATTGTGCAGATGTTGAATCAAGGTATATGCATTTCTCTTGAGGCATTGTTTTATAGTTTTGCTGCTTCTCTGACTACTCTCATGAGAATCTCAGGCTGTGTTGTCATTGTATCTGTGTAACAGCACATTATAATGAGTTTTGACTGTATTGCTTGAAAAGTTTCTTTTTCTGGTTTCATTTATGCCAGGTGATGGCAGTAAAGGACCTTTGCTCTTTCAGCATTTGCTATGAAGTACAGAAAACATTCAGACTCCTAGCTTGCCTCCAAGGGAGAGGACTCACTTCATTCATTCCTGTTGCTGCCTTGCAGCTTATGACATCCATTGTAAGATGGAAAAAGCAGCATGGCTTGGATTGTAGGCTGTCTGGGTTTTTTTGGTCCTTCTTAATAAATACTCAAAGCCATATCTATTTTTCACTTTCCTTTCTCTGTACTGGCCTTCTCATACTGTATATTCCAATATAACTTTTCAATGTGTTCCATACAGTACAAGCTGTAGTGTTTGGTTTTGGGCTGAAGATACTTAAAACTGCCCCTAGAAGTTTAGCATAGATTGGATGTAAAGGGACAGAGTGTCCCAATGAAGCTGTTTATCTGGGATTTGTCACTCAGGCAGATGGTAACACAGCAATGTTGTGTCAAAAAACATTTTTGAAGTGAAAAGCCTTGCAATGAGTCTGGAGTGCACCTGCTGGAAATAGAACAAGTCAGGCATTCACAACTGTTTTATTGATGTCTAAATGAAAGGGGGGGGGGGGGGGGAAGGCCTGACCAGAAAACACAAAATAATTCAGGCTGGCCTTGAAACTTCCTTTCTTATGTTTGCATTTAGTTAAGCATAGGACAGGATAGAAAAGTGACTAGCTTACCGTTTCTCAAACAAGCCATAGCAATGACTGTTCATAAAGTATGTGCTTTGCCTGTGGTTTTGATTAGTGCTGTCATGCCATCAGTGGGGGGAGTGAGCTAAATGTTTTTCTTGAGGCAAAAAACCATCTCAAACTGGCTGTAGCATAAGATCATCAGTGCTATAATGAGGAACAGTCTCATGTTTTAATTCAGATGGAGAATGAATTGTAGATATTCATCAAATGCACTCTGGTCACAAGAGAGTCAGGCTACTTTTGTTCATGTTTTTACTCTAAAGAGATATTTCATAAAATTGCTGTGCAGCCACCAGACACTGGATTAGTCCATTAAGGTCTCTCCTTTTTCATATTCAACTGATGTGTGCTTATAGTAGAAGTTCATGTGGGAAGCTTCTGTCTTCCTATGCTTGTTTGGTTGTGTTAGATCTCATTCAGCTTGTACTAGTCCAGTTTTTCAGGTTGTCTTTTTTATTTTTCACCAGCATATTCCTGTTTTCCTTTGTATCCTCGTCAACTCTGCCACTAGTCCAAGTCTTTAGCACATAACTACTCCTCCAGCCAAGGCCATGAGTGGAAATAGCAAATAAGACTTTTCCCTAAAACAACATACTAGGAACTCCAGTGGCAACATTTTTCTAGGCTGAAAATCTGTGTTTTGATGTAGCCGATTGATGTGACTGATGTAGCTACCTTGACCTTGTGAAGTCAAATGCTTAATGTGTATGTCACAGAGCTTCAGAAGAATTATTGGCAATAAATCAAAATCTGTTCTTTAACAAGAAATTAATTACACATGTAACACTTCCAGTGAGCAGCAGGGGCTGTCTGCTCCCTAGGGGGTGGGAAACTGAATGTGATGGTGTGGCCAGCTGAGGACCTGGATCAAGCAAGCAGGGCAGATCAGAGCTCACAGACAAGCTGAAGCAACAGCTGAGACTTCCTGCTGGGTTTGTGGTGATAAGGCAGACAGGAGGTCAGGCTGGCAAGCCATTGCACAGGTCAGGGTTGGAACCCATGGCTTGTATGGTAGAGCTGGGGGCTGGTACTCCTCTATGACTGCAGCCCAGGGCTGAGATGAAGTAGACTCTGGGGGCTATAACGTGGGAGCTCACCCCAGGAAAAAAAAACTGGCCAGGGCCATTAAGACATTGAAGTGTCAGGTCTCTGGTGTACATTTAGTTGCTGAGGTTAGAGACTTCATGATCCTGAAAATGTATTCCAGCCTTACTGATGCTATGATTTCATGATTCCAATTAAAGGTGTGAAAAGAAACAGATTTGCATAATGTGAGTTGGTCTGTGAATAGCTTCTTAGATAAAATACCTATTAATGTATTTGGGGTTTGGGTGTATTTGGGGCTGTAACTTCCTGTGGCAAAGAGTAATTCTTCCTGGCGCAGTCTGTTAATCCCTGTGTTTCCAGAGTGAGAAAAAGGAGAAATAAGGAATTAAAAACTGATTTCTTGTTCTGTTTACATTAAAGGCTGAAGAGATCTGTTTACATCTGGTTTTTAATTTGCAGTATAAGATTTCCTCAACTGAAGGCACCGGCTGTGTTTATGTACACTTAGACAAATAAGTTAGGTATGCCCAGGAATGTTTCTGAGCCCCGATACCAAGTAATTGACATGGAGTAGCCTGCAGTGCTACTTTGAAACTTTCTAAGAAACATGAGGCTACCAGCCACTAGGTAACTGCAGATTTTATAATTGTCCCCATCCTGTGCTAGTGTCTGAACTGTATCCAGGCTGGGAATAATTTTAAAGATTTCTGGTTAATGCTAGGACTGCCTTTAACAGTTTAGAAGATGAGTGGTTTGGGCTGCTTTATTTTACAGGATCATACAGGCACTTTCAGCTTTTGATTATACAGATGAAGCAAATCAGCTAGGCAGGAAACTCAAGAGTGCTCAGAATGTCAGCTAAATGCTTGGGGAAATAGTCAGTTTCTTCACCTGAAATTTTTAAAGCATACAGTTCTGATATGGGTACAGGGATAAAAGGTGATGTGAAAAGGATGCTATACTGCTGAAATAGCAATTTCATCTACAGACAGACTCTTCTCCAGTTTGTTGTTGTAAAAATGCCCATTAAATAACTACTTAGTTAATGTCTTTGCTTTTCAGTGTTGGTTAAAGCCTCCTGGTATTAAAGAACTGTGTATAGAATCACACAGATTATGGATTTGGTGGAGTGGTGTAGCTCTTCAATTACAGATATCAACATAAAGCTGGTGATCACTTTCTATTCAGCCTGTAATAATATAGGAAGACAAGTCAAATAGTGTGCTATGGAATTGTTTGCTTTGAGGTCAGTGAGATGCAAGATCTTCAGCTGCAGGAAGTTAATTTTTGGATTAACGGAAGAAGCTGAAAAGCAGGCTATCACAAAAGTTCAAGCTGGAATATTTTTGTAGTGCCAGCTGACCTGATGCTTTTCATTGACTGGAAGGATGATTTGCCAGTCAAAAGAAACTGCAGATAATTCATATGTATAGATTTGAATGAATTTGACATAGTGATGCATGGGAAAGCAGTAGTCAGATTAAGATTGGAAACTGTGAACTTCCATATTTTATCTCCTATCTTATGTATGAAACAGATTAAACAGGAAGTGTTACAGGGAAATGATCAAAATAAAAGGAGCTTTCAAGCCAGGTTCCTCTGAACGTGAGGTTGGGACAGATAATATTTAATATTTTCGTAAGTGATGTAATGATTTCTTAAGGCATAAAAAGTACACTTTTAAAATGTACTGCTCAATGTACTCTTGCAATCTGCTGACTGATCCTCAAGAAAGTGTGCAGAGCAGCAGGTGGAAAAGAAGCTGGACTGTGACCAAAAGGAACTAAAGGATGATGTTATTAAACAGTAAATCTAATTGTATAAGGGACAAGACAAACACTTAAGGATTAACATTTAAGATTGATAGACTATCAGTTCTTACTCATGTCCTAGACAGATGGAGCCTAACTGAAATGAGTAAAAAGAAGCATTAATGATCTTATGGAAAAATAAGGTTTCTCTCAATGGGAAAGTTAAAAAAGCTTTCTAGCTTGGCAAAATAAAAGCTGAAAAGTATGGTAATAGTCACTGAAGTTTTTATATTGGTAAACATCATGAGTAGTGAAGATAATTTTTGGGTGATGAACAGTCTTGACATTAGAAGAAATAAGTACAAAACGTGAACAAATATATTTAGACAAAATAGACCTAATCTTAGTAGCAAGAGTAGTAGGTTTTCTGACATACTGACCAACATTCTGGCATCTGAAGGTTTTTATAATGTTTTCCTCAACTTGTTTGAAAATAAACCAGTATACCACAAAGGAGAACAAAATACTGTGCTCTCAAAATTAGAGATAGTCTCATTTATACACAAAGTTAGAGAAGTATTTGGGAGAGTAAGAAAAACACTTGAATAACTGCTTTCCCTTTTTTATTAAGTATTATTGAATAATTAAGTTAGATACAACTGCTCTTCAGAAGATGACCTTTCCTTTGCATTTGTTTAATTTTTTTCTTTTCAAAGCTACTGTGTAGGTAGAAATGCCAACTATTGTTCTCCCCCAGACTTTGTCTGTGGGCAGAAATGAGACATCTCACATAAACCCTGGAATTTATTTCTAATGCAACTGATATCTTAACAGTCTAATCCTAGAGCCATTACTAGTCCAAATGCAATTAGTACATGTATGCAGAAAAGTTTAATAATAATGATATTAATAATGCAAAAAAGAGTTTAAATGCACAAGCTGATAAGCTTCCTGATACTTCTAGGACATACCTCCAGTGGTTTCATTCTGGTGTTGGTGAAGGTGCTACAGGGGCTCCTCAGCCTTTGGTGAAAATAACATATTGTGTTGGATATGACTTTATTTCCTATACCCCCTTTTGTTCAGTTGCAAGCCAGCTTTCCTTTTAGTGACCATTGTTGAGTTCATAGTTGCAGGATTTCAGTTCCAGACCATCTTTTATTTTCTCATGCCTGTACTCCTCTCTGCTCCACTGTGTTTCTTCACTGCAGTTACACCAGGTCTGTTTTTCTGTATTATGTTATCCATGAATGTCTCATTCTAGATGGAACTCGTTATTTCTACCTGTCTAAAACTATGATTGTACTGTAG
This sequence comes from Agelaius phoeniceus, assembly GCF_051311805.1. Classification (NCBI taxonomy): domain Eukaryota; kingdom Metazoa; phylum Chordata; class Aves; order Passeriformes; family Icteridae; genus Agelaius; species Agelaius phoeniceus. The sequence goes on along the minus strand of NC_135268.1, from coordinate 36,473,740 downwards.
AAGATAAGTGTCCTAGGTTGGCTATCCCTGAACCAGGACACACAGATAAAAAAATTAGCCTGATCATTTGGGGAAAAGTGCTGTTAGTGCATATAAAATAGAGGTTGCAGGCAGGTCAAGAAAAGGTTCAATAGATAAAGCTAGACAAGGCTCAGCGTAGCCCGCCTCACAGCCACAGGAGCTGGGCATACGCCGGCTAGCTGCTCCCGGAGTGGCTGGAGGCGATCACGAATTCTGCCACTCCCAGGTTCTTCACAAGAACCCCGGGTAGTGGCGCCGTCTGCGGCGTGGGTGGCGCAGGCGAGAGCGTGGCTATGAAGTTCTGAGGTGAAGGAAGGAGAGAGCGGACACTCGTGTGGAACACCAAGGTGCTTCATTGTCCTAGGCGGGACCAGCGACTGTGTCAGAGAAAGACCCTTCGAGGAGGCACTGATAAAGGGGACGGGCACGACAAGAGAAGACACAAGGGAACCAATAAACGAAGCCCAGGGGAGGAGCGTGGGACAAAACTGAACCAATAAGAATTGCACAGGGGAGGGAAAAGGCTCAGGAGACAAATCATTTCTCAAGTAAGGGATAACTGACATAGAAGGTTCTCGAAACAAAGTGGGGGGTGGTTACAATGATGGACAGGGAAACTGGGCAGCACCAGGAGGGAGGAGATAGACTTATAAGGACATAAAGGGAAGGACTAGGGGATCGGTTACCTTGACAGACAGGCCACTGGCCAGAAAACAAGGGACAAACAACTCAGGGACAAACTATTGTGAGGGAGGAACATGGGGGGAACCAAGGATCAAACCATCATCTCAACTTACAAAAAATAACCAACTTTACAACAAAATCTGTATAAATACCTTAAAACACACAATGCTACAGCTCAACCCTGATGTCTTGCAAATTCAGTATGCAACATACAGTCCACTTTTACAGGCCAACAGTTAGCCATCCCATCTTTATCCTGAACATGGGAGTTCGTGTTATAACAATGTCTTTATACAGCAGTTATCTTAGGAACCAGGGTGTGGGGGAGGCAGGTGCTGAACTTTTTTTGCTGTAGGGAAGCAGTATGGTAATTTTCCATCATTTCTGTCACTTGAACAATATAGTCCCTAGGCCCTGTAGACACCTTTATGAAACCTGTTTTGTTTTGCTCTGTCCTTGCTATCCTACTGAGATTGTTTTAACCTGTCAAACTCAGTAGCACACTTAGGCAACATTCTTTTATTGCATATATTCTGAATTTGATTCTTGTTCTATGGGGAATGGAGTGCCATTCCCCATAGAACAACTGCCAACAGTCATTCTATTTGTCACCTTTAACAACCATCAGGAAAAATGGAACTGTGTCTGTGTATGATGAGCTAGAAGGAACTTATTCACCCTTAAGCTATCCATTGCGAAGTCCACCAAGACCAGAATTGTACTGTTCCTCTAAATGACTGTGACATCTAATGCAATAACTCAGAATGTATTAGCTGACTAAAGGCATGCTATTATTTTTGTGTTAATTTGGCTTTAGAGAAGGAATAATCCAAGCCAAAATGAAACGTTTTATTGTAAATGTAGTAGAACGTGTTTCAGATCTTCGTGATCCATTTTTATCTGCTAGTATCTTGCTAGTTCTTCTGAGTGTTCTTGGCAAAAATGTGTAGTAGATATACAGTAGCCTCAACAGTAGATACCTGCAATGATACACTGAAGGTGTCTGGCAAGTTCATCTCTGCAGAATGGAAAATTCCCACAGAAATTTAGGATAACCCTCACCAGAATGTAATTTTTCAGATTATAATAATCTGACCGCTAGCAACCTATCAGACTACTTTATCTTCCTGCTCACCAAGATTTTTTTGTCTGTCAGCTATTAAATTCAAAGAAAGAAATTTCTGCATTCTGTGAACAGTTTACAGAGGGTTTTTATTAAATGCTTAGTTAAAAATTTCTTCTGTTTTCTGTCAAACCCCCAAAAAGGGAAATGCTACCAATATGGCGGGGAAACTTTTTTGGCCTGTAATATTTTCGTTAAGACACTTAAAATTTCTGTGTTGGGAGTCACTGTATTTTGATCCAAGGCATTGCTATGTAACCCTTGTTTCATCTGTATATCTATTAAATAAAAATGAAAATGGCTTGAGCCACCTGTCCGGAATGGCAAGACTATCTTGGAGATCAGACTCCAATGACTCTTTTGATAGAAAATTTATAAGTCCCAGGGTCTGATTTAGTTGCTAATTGCTGTACCCACAGTCATTTGGGTAACAGCACATACATTGTACTGCTTTTTGGGTCTTCACTGATTTTACTGTTCTGTAGTAACAGCAGGTCTGATATGTACTTATAATCAAACTAGGCAAAGCAGAGCCAACAATGAGCAAAAGAAGCATTGTACCAGAAATATCAGCATCTGGGGGGTAGCAGATATACCTTTATACTGTTAACAAGTCTAGAGGGCACACTGAATAAGAGAAATTAAATAAGAGGTAGAGGTAACAGAAGCAATAAAGCTTTGAAAAAAAAAAACTGGAGTGAGAAATGCCAGGCTACGTATGTGACCATCTCCATGGAGAAATTTCTTTGATTACATGAATGTCCAGGATTTTAATGTTTTTCTTTCTCTGTTGGGTTTCTCTCTAAAGCCTTCTTCCAAAATTACCTGTTTGGGTGAAAGAAAAACACTTAAGCATCACAACAGCGGGAGAAAGTAGCAGAAAATTAAACACCTGAGATCTACAGTTTGGCAGAGACTGGTTGAATGAAGACTCTTAAAAAGGTTTTGCCTCAATGCACCTCAACGTAAGGTCTGTTTTTCATAGGATTGCAAAACTTGTACAGTTCTTCCTCTTCTTAGAAGTTTATCTGTGATTTAAACCCTGGATTTAGCTACACAAATACATCAGCTGCAACTTCCCATTCTTCTTATCTACCCAGGAACAGCTCTGCTAAATTGCTCCCATATCCTTTGTGATGGTCTTTTATCACCACATTGTTTGTTTCATGATCAATTTCTTTGGAATTTTTTGGTCTCCAAACAGTCTTTGCAAAGAAGAAATTCACCTTTTGTTAAACTCTCTCAAAGCAGTAGTAGAAGGAGATACATGCTTAGTGGGTAGTGACATTTGTGTGTCCTAGCAAGATACAGAATCACAGTGCCTCCTTTTCTGTTTTTCAAACAGGTTTTAGAAGTCCAGCTCCATATTTCCACCAGCATGTCAAAGAGTGGGCAGCAGATGGTGTCCTAGAGGAATTCACATAAATATATGATGTCACAGGTTTTGTTCAGAGTGAAACACTTTCTCCAGAAGAAGAGGCTGACATCACTGAGCAATCATCATTGACAAGAAAACCTGGTGAGTCAGTACTTCTAGGTCATCTCAGCTCTTCAGCAGGACATCTTGTCTAATGTTCACTCCTAAGTCCTTGTAATGAAACAAAGTTAGACCTGAGAATAGAAAGAGGCCAGCCTGGGAAATGAGAAACAAGACAGAAATTCAGCTTGTGTTGTGATGATATGTGTGCAGCATCAGTGACAATTATAGAGAAGGATTTGTTGAAATCTTTAGCTAGCAGAGAGTCTGAGAGATAGGGTAGCTTGACATCTGAGGTGGTGATGAGGAGCAAGAGTACACCTTGTTTTTAAGAGCAGGTCTAGCTATAACTGCAGACAGTAAATTGCCTGGGGACTGAAATGCTGAGGCCTACTGTAAACATGAACTCAGCATTGTGTTATTTTTAGACATAATGAAAGACACCCGTATCAAAAATGTGCTTGTTTGCACTCATCATTTCATACTAACTTAGGATAATAGTTCTTTGTGTCTTATGAGAATATCAGTGTCTTGGGTGAAATCTTTTATTCAAATATCAATATTGACTGAATTAATGACTTCTGGGACCTATCTGTACATAGCCATGTTCACAGACTTATTTTGGGATATGAAAATGAAAACCTGGCTGACTGTGTCAGCATCTGCCTGTCACCCAGTATTTACTCATAAACTCTGTTTAGCTGCCTCTTCTTAGCTCTCTTTGCAGCTGATGCCATGCAAGAATGATGATGTTTCAGCTGTTCTAGTGAGGAATGAGCCTCTTATGTTTGAGCTCCTACTAAAAAGCTTTAGTCTTGGCAGGAAAACAAGAAGTCTGCACCTTAACTTAATTCAAAATGGGGACTGAAGCTAATTTTTACTTCTTGACTCTTTTCCTCCCTCCATGATAAGACCTGCTGACACATCATCAAAAGATGACAGGAAAACTTAAATAAGCAAGCCAAGCAAAAATCAGCAGGAAGAAAACACTGCAACATGAAATAATGTAAAAGACTATTCCATATTAAGGAAGGGTAACTGAATTTGTGAACAGAGGGCAAACAATGCCCAATTTAAAAAAAATGCTGAAAGTGGGTATTCTTAAAAAACAGCATACACAATAAATAATCTGTCTTAAATTTCTAGCAGGAGAAATATTGTAAGGCCTCTTTGGGAGGATGCTTTTGCTATACAAAAAAGGCAACTTCAGATGAAATATTAATGAAATTACTCATCAGAAAAGGAATAGGGGGAAAAAGAGTAATCATTCTTCTCTAGAAGTTTGTTCCTTGGAAGAATCTTGACATTAAGAAAAAGCAACCAAAAAGGAATATTATTTTCCTTCCAAACTGACAGGTAAAACTTGAACAGAAAGATTACCTTGCCAAAAGTTCTTAAAAACCAGAAAATTATCTCATATGCTCTATTTTCTGACATATAGCTATGTAAAATAAATGAAAGTGTAATTTATCCTAGAACACATTGTATGTAGTGTGAGAAATTTTAATACTGGCACTATATACAACATTATAATCAATTTGGAATACAAATTCTTGACCTAAATAAGTAGAAAGACTGCAGTGTGTGGTTTTATGTGCAATATATATGGGCTAGAAAAATCATTACTATTATTCTGGATGTCAGTGGTACTATTTATTGGTATTTTCCTCCATGCTATACAATTTTTGTGGTACTTTCAACAGTCATTTGAACTAAAATATTCTTGCAAGAAAAAGGTTTCATGTATATATATCACATGATCAATATTTACTCAAGAATGGGTTCACAAATTATTTTTGTTATACTTAACATTTGTGCACCTATATTGCATGTGGTCATTATTAAAAGAAGTGATTAAAAGAACTCAATATCTGAAAAGAATTTCCAGGCAGTAGGGTTTGTAGTTCTATGTTTCCATTACACTGTTTGCTATTGCCTAAGTGAAAGGGAGGATTAACTGAACAGTTTGTAAAAAAATCCAACTCTGTAGAAACGCTATTAAGATCTTCCCTGGAGAAGTCAAGTATTACTTTCAGGATCACTGAAACCCTCAGGAAAGGAGGGCTAATAAAACTAAGGGAAATAAGCAGTACAAACTGTGGTCACATCTTGCATGGTCATCCAAGTTGCAATTACATGCAGTGAAACAGTAGAATCATTAAGTAAAATATTGGCTTTTTTCTTATCTTTGTATTTTTTGTACTTGGAGTTTTGAGCATAATGTTTCTTTAAACATTTGCAGATTTTTAACTGTCTGAGGAGGGTTTTTATGAATGCTTTAAACTGAACTTGCTAAAATGAACTGCATAAATCTCATCATATATTTTAGTTTCTGTGAGAAAGATGAGTGTAATCCTTCCATCTTTGACTCTCTTGCCAGTGTGCATACCTGTTTTGCATATGCAGTCACATTTTAGTTCTGAAAACAGTTGCAATACATCATGTTTTCAGATCACTTCAAATGTGAGAATGTATAGGAGGAAAGGAAAAATAGTGGAGGCCTGAAAAGTTACACAACTAAAATAACTATTCTATTGACCCTCATGCTTATTGCTTCTACCATGTTGATTTCTTAGCTCACAAGGCTGAATCACTTCCATGCTAGCTACAGGTGTGGTTTGGGTCTGAACTTTTGGAGCAGCTGTTCCTTCCTCCAGGTTAAATGAGGAAGCAGTTCAATGCTCTTCTGTTTAATAATTGGTAAATCAATGGGGGCTTCAGTCAGTAACATGAACCTATGGAGCTCAATTGAGCAGAGGAAAGGATATGGCATGTGACTAAATTTTTGAGATGGAGTGCTGGTTTTGGCTGGGGTAAAGTTAATTCTCTTCCCAGTGGCTGGTAGGGGGCTGTGTTTTGGATTTGAGCTGAAGAGAGTTGATAACACAGAGATGTTCTTGTTATTGCTGAGCAGGGGTTGCACAGAGCCAAGGCCTTTTCTGCTTTATGAGCTGCCATGCTGGTGAAGAGACTGGGGGTGCATGGGAGGCTGGGAGGAGACACGGCCAGGACAGATGACCCCAACTGACCCAAGGGATATTTCAGACCAAATGGCCTCATGCTCAGTGTATAAAGTGGGAGAAAGAGGAAGTGGGGAGTATTTGGGGTGATGGCACTTGTCTTTCCAAATCACCAACACATGTGGGTAGAGCTGTGTATATGTAAGAGTACCCTGGAGGAGCTGGAGGCTGGGTTCTGTCTAGTGGCACCATGCAAGAATGTTGTTCCCAGGGGCTCCAAGAGGGCTCCAGCTTTAGGTATGGCCCAGACAACCAATGTTTGACAAAATAAATGGTTGAAGTGGGGTCAGTGTTGTGATTTTTGAGAAACTTCCAATATTTAAAGGAGTAAAATATTTTTTCTCTCTTCTCCCTGCATTTTTAGAGATAGAATGTTCATGAAGGTGAGGCAAAGACAATGATTAAATTTGCATAATGAATTTGGTTTTGTTATCTTTGTGTTACTTGAATTCCTTGGAAAAACAAACTCATTATCTTATCACATATGATCTTTCTGATAGCTATCATAAGCTGAAGAGCTGGTGATAGACCAAGCTACCAAAAATTAATGTTTTTTCCTTTTCTCTGCTTAGCAGACTCCTGATCTTGAGCTGCAAGATATACAAAGCTAAGTAAAATAGACACACTAGGCAAATGAATCTGATTAAGAGAGTAATTAAACATACAGCTAATTGCTTTTTTACATGCTGCAAACAGTTTTCTTAAAACAATTGTGACAATTCTTTTAGCAAATACAGTGGTTGGTTTGTTTTTGGTAATATCTAGACTGGCAGTGACAGATTCCTAGTGACTTTTGCTAAAATAACTAAATGAGTGTACAAGTTATTATATGATTAAAAGATAAATTTGGTTTCCTGAGCATAATTTTTCTCATGAAGAGGACTTCTGTTGCTCTATAATATTTTTATGCCGGGAGTACTTGAGGAAAGCAATCTGAAGAGAATGCCTGGGATAGGAATACCAGCTGTGAAAGGGAGTAAGTGCTGGAAATAGCTTCCTTCTATAAACACATACAATTTTGGAATAAATAGAAGAAAATATTGGAGTGCCTTTAGCAGACTAATTGGGTATTTGTTACTCTATTATCATGCTCCTAGAAAAAATCCAGATCTCTTGGTTTTGGGTCTCCTGGTTAATGTTAGTGTTCATTGGTTTTCATCTTCTGGTATTGAAGTTTTTAAAATAATTTTTTCCTTTACAGCTTTATAGCCTTTACTGCTTTTTGGGCCACATAAGAAATAATGGTAAAAAGGAATTCCACTGATAATTATTGAATCAAAGTAACTGTGGAAACATCAATCTGAGGTCTGAAAACAGCATTTGGAATGGTTTAAGACAGTAGTATAGATTACCCATCGTATACAATCTGTCTTGCTGAACAGAAATGTCTTGTGCTGTGAAGCCATATACTATGTATGGAAGTGTATAGAAACAAACAAATGAACCAGAAATTAACCAAAAAACCTAGGAAAAAACCCCAACCCAAAGGATAAAACCTCATAAGGGAGGCTCAGCCTCCTAAAAGTAGCAGAGATGAAAACAAATAAGAATGCTCATCCTTCAAACCAAATTTCTTGAAGCTTTATTTTATTGAAAAATGAAAAAATAATTGTCTGAATGCAGATTGTTAGTCTCTGGGTTCTTCTTATATTGTTTGGTTTTTGAAAATGCAGTCTGCATTCCTTCTGTATTTTGTACAGCTCTGAGAATATATTAAAAGATATGCTGATGTTTAGGATCATATTGAAAGGTGAAAAAATATTTAAACACTTCTTGAATTTAAAAAATAGTTTTTCCAGAACTTAAGTTGTTCACTGATTTCTGAAAATTTGTGAGATTGAATTTACTTGTTCAACAGTTACCATTTTACTTTGCTTGCTTCAAAATGTGATCTACAAGTTATTTAAAAAATAAATTGAAAAGTCATCTAGTTTAACTACAAAGTAGTTTATTCAGATGCAACTATATTTCCAAAATCTTGTAGACCCATACAAGGCAGTGATGACAGATCTACTTGTGTTTTTTATTCCAGCTGTTTCCAGAGTGGCTATTAGAAGCAAAAAATTCCTTTTAGGCTAGGGGCTTATGGACCTGTTTTAGCTATCGAATATCAGAATAGACTTCAAAACTCACAGAGGTGCAATAAATAATTTATGAGGCTGTGATAAGCTCTCAGCCAATGCAGATACTTTTTGATCTGGACCTGAACTTATTTAATACTCTGGGTATGTCCATTTGACATCTGTTCTTAAGTTATTGTATGTTTCTGTATTGCAAAATTCAAACCAAAATTTTTTTGTTTCTTTAGACCAAAGTTACTATATATGCTGGAAATGTTAGAAATATTTTTTTAGTAATTTCTAAAACAAATATTTTCACTAGGGAATACTTCTTTAAATAGATCTTCTGCCCTGGATCAAATTCCTCCTTTTTTGTTGCAGTGAAGTGGTACAATACTCAGGGATGATAGAAGTAGCTGAACCCAAAGCTTACAGGTGGATATATATTTTAAAAATGAATGTGAGAATGAAAAAAAGAACAAAAACAAAAGCCAAACCACAAAAATACTCCAAAGAGGGGTTGGTGTGTGTTTATATGAGTGTGAATTCCCTCATTGAGGATACTTTTGAAAACATTTTTGTACTCCAAAATCAGAGAACTGAATTGGACCCATCAGGTTACTTGTTGCCCATGGCAGTAATCTCTAGTTTGAGTCAGTTCAGCTACAGAGTTTAGCAAGCCTGTGTGGGAGAGCTGAATCTCCTCAGTGGTGTGCAGTAGGCATAACTGTAGAATCCAGCCTTCTTTAAAAGCACCTTGAGTTTTTTTAAAGTGGGCCCTTTTCTTCTGTGAACCACATGTACTCAGCTATACAGCCTGGCTTGAATAGCTGCTCCTAAATCTCCTGTGACTGAAATCTTTTGTTTCCCCCTTATGGCTTTAATTGCAGTTGTAGTTCCTTTTTCTTCTGATGATGAAAGATTTCTAGTAGGAGCTGCCACGAAGGGAAAACAGTTTGTGCCCTGCAGATCGGTGCAGTGTATTGATCTGCCATGAGTGCTGCTCCGTGTGCTGGCTCGGTGCTTCCCCAGAAATTCAGCCACCAGCTCAGCTCACACCTCACAACTTCCATACTTGCAGGTTCTAAAGTCACTGCTTGACAAGGTGGTCCTTAGGTGAGGCTGAGCTCTGGAAATATCCTGTCTAAATCAGTATGGAGCTGGGAAAGCTGCTTATTATTCATAATACTTGTGTTACCATAAATGCAATTTCCTGTAAGTTTGCTCCGTGAGAGGGTGCACAAATTTAGGTCCGTGTGAACTAGGAAAAACGCAGCACTGATAAAGTGAAGGTTTGGTTTTAATGCATTATATTGTAGGTGAGAAAAGAAATACTCCACTCTTCAGTCAGCTGGGGAAAGAAGAGAATTGAGTTTTGATTCACTTGAATGCTGTTGTATTTATGCAGATGTCTGCTATTCACTATATTCTGCTATAATTTTTTTAGGAAAAAAATTCTCTCTTCTAATTTATAAACCAGTCATGTTTTTTAAATTGTACTTAAATTGCACTGTTTCTTTACCTAGCAGAAACATTACTAATGAATGGAGACCAGTGTAAAAACTTAATTTGCCTCTGTAGCCAGACACTATTTTTCTTTGTAGGCAGAAGATGCAGGCACTGGTTTTAAAGAAGCAGCAGTGATGGGCATGCAGCAGTCAACATAAAATCCCTTCTAACTGCACAAGACAGAAACTGCTATTTATATGATGCAGAAAGGTTTTACTTCTCTTTTTTTTTAAATAAATGTAGTTGCTATAGAGATATTTGAAACTCATCACTGTCTCTAGCCCTATTATTCCTGGGGACTAGTCCCGAAAGCATCATAGCAATTGGTTACAATTTTCCTCTTCCTAAAAATTGCCCATTCCCTCTGCAGGAATTGCTCAAATAAAGGGGTTGTCTGCAGATGATCTAGGCATAGTTGTAGGAAGTTATTTTGCCACTGGCAAAACTTGCTGTATGAAGAGAAACCATATATCTGAGAAGGTATTTTCTGCCTTTGTTCTGACTCTGTGGCAGCCAGGAGACTCTATCCACTGATGCAACTTCTGATCTCTAAATGCTCAACTTGTCAGTGCCCTGCTCTGCAGTGGCATGAGGAAAGGCACAGTGCTTATTCCAAAGTGTGAAGAGGGATCCTGTTCCCAGGTATGGTATTCTCATTTATTGTTGTAAAAGCATATTAGCATATGCAAAATAACTCTTAATTAAGAAAATGCTGGCAAACATGTTGCTGGTCATAAAAGGAAAAAAAACAGTACATCAGCTGGTCATGGATAAAAGAGCTTACAGGAGTTGAACTCATGTACTATATAAATACATGTTTATAAAAGTTTGATTAGTGGCATGTTAAAACTACTGTACAACAGAAAATACTGGGTATTGAGAAGAAGAATGAGAGGTATCTGGGAGGGAAATTGTCCCATATACGTTTGCATGAATTAATTTGCTTTTCAAGTTCTTGTAGCTTGAGAAAATTTTATGATGCTGACTCTCAAACAAGCTTGCATTGCATGTCTGTGATTCTTGCAAGAGAATTTACAGCAGGACATAGGGCAGCCGGGCATGGACCTACCTCCACTTCAAACAGAGAAATGAAGCCCCATTAATCTGGTTCTCCTTAAGCTCTGGGTCCTTTTTGTACCAATTCATAATGAGGACTCTTTTCTATAAAGGCTTCCTGTATGGTACAATGGCATGTTTCATGTCACTAACCCACCTGAATGGAATGTGTAATATCTCTTTAATTTGTGGTTTGTTTGCACAGAAGAACACAATTTTTATGAATAAAGCAACCAGCACAAGTAAAATGTGTTATGCAGTTATAAAAGATGTAAAATGTAAATAATGTAGGCAAAACTAATGTAGGCAAATGTAGGGAAGAAAACAACAAATACCAGTGGCAAACTTCTGACAGACCACTGTAGTTTGATATATAAATACAATATAGGGAAATTAATTTCTATTTCACTTGCCTATCAGTTCTGTTAGCTGCCATTTCATTGCTTGTATTATGGCTCTGCTACAATATATGGGGTCCTCAAGGAGAGTGCAATATAGTATTGTAATATTTCAATGCTTTATAATGCTAATATACTGACTAAAAAAGTGAACTTGGAGAAATCTGTTTTAGTTATCCAATCTTCATTTTTCAGTTCTGAGTCTTTAGATTTCCCTTTTTAATTGTGCTGCCAAATAATCCCACTAATGTTCCTCACACCTTTGTTTTCAAAGTAGGCATCTGTTTTTAAAAAGTTGTAAGATTACTTTGAATTTGTGTTGGTAGATATATATGGATATTTCTGTGAGTTCAAGGTTAGTTGGTGGGGGAGGAATCTTCAGTTTCATATCAAATATTTACTTAATGAAGCTGCTCTTTCTAGCTCAGCAACCTGCTAGGTAGATGTACTCTAGACTGAGAACATGGCCAGAACAAATGGGGGCTCAATTATCAAAAACATTCCTTCAATTCAAAATACTGGTTTGTGACATTATCCTGCATACTGTCCAAATTTCTTGTTGGATTGTGGATGCAATGAAACTACCACCAATAAAAAACCAAACCAAAGGTGTCTGAATTTTAGATCTCTGCTTTATCATATGGTTGTTCTTTAATTTGTCAAAAATCCTTACCCAAGAAATGTATGCTGTTCATATACAGTCTGAACTTGGGTTTGTCACTTGCAAATAGCTGTTTTCTTTTACAGACTCAGAATGTAATTGTGCCAATTCAAGAGCATGTGCAACACAAATCAAAAACCTGGAAAGTGTTAATTTGCAGGCCTGGTTCAGGACATCTCCACATGTTCCAGGAAAGGTTAAAAGGAGCAGGTGAATCTGTTGCAATGCAAAGGAGGTGGCAGCAGGAATAATTACTTTAGCTGACTGCCAGGTGGTTATGTTTGCTGAAATACATTAAAGGGGTGGGGAGGAGAGTGGGGTATTGGGTGTATTATTTTTAAGTTCTGTTTACCTGAGTGAAGAAAATGAAGTCCATAGTAGTTTTGTGCCTACTTTAGGAGAAAATAGGGGTGGTAGTTTGTATTTGTTGAAGGTTGTTTTAGGTGTATGATGGTGCCTGTGATTTAAAGGAGCTATGTAGGTAAGGATTTTAATTTTATTTCACTGTCTGCATTCTGCTGTAGATGCCTCTCCCCATTATGGAGTATACACTCCATCTTGTTTAGGCTTCACTTTGAGCTTTGTAACACCTGACTATGTCTGTAAACTAATAACTCAGATTAAGTAGCTAAGAGTTGTTCTTATGTGTCCTATAAATTTGGTAAGTAAATTCATCAGCCAAATACTGATTTAGGAAACTTTCTCTTGTGTCTGCTTTTTGGGTTTAGTTGCCTGTTTGTAAATGTTTGCTATCAAAAATCACATAAAACATAGGAAGGCAGACTTCAGTTGGTGGGTTTTGTTGTTAAGTTTTAAGAAAATAAGCCCTGAATAAGATGAAATAAAAGGCATTGTTTTTTATTATAGAGTGGAGGGATTCATTCAGGAAAAAGTAACCTCTAAACTGAGTGGGGGCAATGTTATTTAGAACTGGAGCATGGCTCAGTACTCTGCCAAGGATAAGTCGCAGCACATTGATGCAGCACGGCAGGAGCAGATTGGAGAATCCAACTGCAATCTCCTTTCATTTACTGTCATGCTGGGTGAATAGGGTAAAACACCAATTGCTTATATGACTAAGGAATATTGAGAAAATACTGAATGAGTTTTACCTGTCTTCCTTAGCAATTTAGCTGCTGGAAATTGTTGCAAGCTAGTATCATAAGATCAGTTAGAATGAAGAGCTGCTGTTGGTGAACATCTGTGTTTAAATGATCAAGTGGTGCTATCAAAAAGATTTTTTAATTCTTGTGCCACATATTTGTGTGGGTAACCATGAGTAGTAATAAGACAACAGCTGTTATTTTTTTAAAAGTTAAGGAAGTGGCCTAGATGTGGGACTCTTCAGTGAAGAGGTGATACACTCATAAGAAATGGAGGGTGGTATGCTGCTGGCATATCTGAAAGGCTAGACAAGTCAGCATACTCCTTTAATGTCTGGAAGAGTTCCAGGTTTAATGAGCATTTAAGCTCCTTTCTGCTGTGGGAACAGCATAATGAATACCGACAAGCCTGTGTTGCAGGTTGGCTGACACAGCTGTACTCAGAATTCAAGGGCTTTCATAGTTGCCCATCCCTGAGTTCTTCACTGTTTTTGAGTAACTCCCTGGCCTCAGACTCAATATCCTTCCTGACAATGAAAGCAAGTCAAAGACTTGGAAAATTGCTTCCTCGCTACTTCTGGAAGTGATAAAGTGTAGTGTCATCTTAAAAACAAAAACCCCTCCTGTGTTTCAGTGTGCTATGCATAAATGTTGATCTCTGTTATGTACTGTTCTGTACATGTATATTTGGGGAGGAGAGTGATGGAAGTTCAGAATGCTGCCATCACTGAACAATTGTGGAGTAAACTTCTTTCACTGAGCATAACTTTGAACACAAGTGAAAGGAGCCAAGTGTGTTGCACAACACTGTTCTTTGTCCTTATACTGACAGCAAGTAGGGATGTTTTAAAGGAGTATAAAAGAGAAAGAGCCAGGGTAGCTATCAGATGAACTATTATGTTTTTTTGCTATGCCTGTATATTTTGTTAGGTAGTGAAGGCTCAATCTTCTCAAATGTGCAGGAGCCATCAGAGAAGAATTTGTTATTCCATGGAGATGAATATAGGGATAAAAGTATCAACTACAGTGAAATAGAGGGAAAAAATACCAATTTTTATTTTAGTTGGGAAGTATACACCATGTAAGTCTGTGGATGCCTAGGTGTGGGTTTTGTATGTATTTAAGACATGTTGCTCAAAATCTCCTCTTCAGCAAGAGATACTTCATTGTGTACCAAACCTGACCATCACAGTGAAGAAATAGTTTAGAGGCACCTGAGATAATGAATTACTTACAGGAGCCAGTCCTAAGGCCTGGCAGTATGATGCTTCCCTTTTCAAGCCTTCCATAATGTCCTGTGCATGTATTATTTTCAGAGCACAAGCTGAAAGTCTCTTGAAGATGACATAATTTGGTTTAGACCAAATTATAGAAGTTTTGCTTCAAATTCTATGATGTAACATTATGCTTTTTTTAAATAACTCTGTCACAGCAAATGAATAGTAAAATGTACCTGCTAAAAGGTGGATCTGGATCAGCTTTGGAAGGTGAGACATCTAAGGGGCTTACAAGGATAGCACCTATAACATTCAAAGTACGATTCTGGGTCACCTTAAAAAAACAGCAGGTGGTAGCAAGGTTGGTTGATTGTGTGGCACTCAGAAAGAGCTTCCGATGTAACTTAGAACTGCATTTGCTCTGGACAGAGATGATTGTTGAGTATTTTAGTGTTTTGAGTACTAGGTAGTTGGTGTTCTTTTTTTTTTTTTTTTCTTTTTTTCCTTCAAGCAGTTGATGCAAAAGGCTGCAACTGAAATCAGGGCCCTAAATGTTAAATCCACCTTTTGTGTGTAAGTTGCTAGATTTTTATTTAACCATTCATTATAAATCATGCTTGGTGTAGGCTGGAAAGGGCTTTTGGAACTGTGTAATTTGATCCCTCCTCAACTTGCTTATTTTTACTTTGCAGTGAGAAAGAGTATGTAGCTTTTTGATGTGGTTCAAAATATTTCAGATAAAATGTACTCCACTTCAGACAGCTTCAGTAAGTAGTGTGACTAATTCATTAACAATACCTCCATTTCACATTTGCTTTTAACTTTTACTCCCACCAGATGACAAAAGAAGTTAGAGGTGTGAGAGATGAATTTCTGGACTTTGTGCTGGGAACTCTCTTGTCCTCAGTGTATTTGTAGTTTGGTCTGGACTAGCTTTCATGTTTCCTGCACCCTGTTAGTGATGCCATTTCTCACATGAGGGCAATAACCCTGACAAGAGAAATTCAGTTTGTGAATTGTTCTCAAATCTGAATCCTACAGAGTTAAACTCATGTCAAGTAGCCCTGTGCTTCTCCTTCAAGCACTTTGAGGCTTGCTGATGGAAAACACTTATCAAATTGAGCTAAATTAGTGTACTACAAATTTGGGATGCTCAATTTAGCATTACTGTGAAAAATCCATTTGGGATAATAGACTTTGCCCCAGGGATTTAGAAGAGCCACAAGGGAAAAAAAAAAGTTTGGTCTTAGATTGCTAATTAAAATCAGTAGCATTGGGAAATGTTTCATGCTTCAGTCTAGTTTTTGACAAATATGAATCTCAGAATACCCTGAGCTAGAAGTGACCTACGATCATCAAGTGACCCAAGGATCATCAGAATCCCACTCCTGACCTTACACAGGACAGTCCCAGGAGTCACACCATGTACCTGAGAGCTTTAAGGAGTCTCCAAACACTCCTTGAACTCTGTCAGGCTTGGTGTTGTAATCACTTCTCTGAGGAGCTGTTCCAGTGCCCAGCCACCCTCTGGGTGAAGAACCTTGTCCTACTGTCCAACCTAAACCTGCCCTGACACAGCTTCAGGCCATTCCCTTGAGTCCTGTCACTGGTCACCACAGAGAAAAGATCAGTGCCTATCCCTCTGTCTTTTGTTTGTGATGAAGTTGTAACTGCAATGAGATCTCCCCTTAGCCTCCTGTTCTCCAGGCTGAACAGACCAAGTTATGTCAGATGCTTCTCATATGGCTTTCCCTCAAGGCCCTTCACCATCTTTGTTACCCTCCTCTTGACTCTTCTAACAGTTTGGTATCTTTATATTGTGGCACCCAGAACTGTCCCCAGCACTTGAGGTGAGCCCACCCCAGCTCAGAGCAGGACAAATCCCCACCCTTGCCTGGCTGGTGATGCTGGGTCTGATGCACCCCAGGACAGGGTTGGCCCTCATGGCTGGGAGGACTCTGGTAAATCCTACTAAACTTGTCATTGACCAGGACCCCCAGGTCTTTCTGCAGTGCTTCTCTCTAACCTCTTGCATCCTAGGCTGTACGTGTGTGATAGATTCTCTTGATCAGTTAATGCAGAGAGATACAAAGACTAAGGAGGCCTGCTAAGGTGTCTCTTATGCTACACTAGTCTTGTAGTGCCTTTGAGTCTCGCCTTTCTTTATAGATGACCTGAGCTGAAAAATGGGATAGGTTTCAGGGCACAAGGCTGCTGGTGTCCATGAGGGCTGCTAGGTTTGCAGATCACTAGTGTTTAGAAAAAGGACTATATTAACAAATTAACAATATAAAGTGCAGCTATAAGACATTGAAATACTAATGCAAGACAAAAAAGGTAAGCCTTTGCAGTAAGGTGTACAGTCTTGAAATTGCAGTCAAGGCTGGTTTTCATCCACCATTTTTGAAGGCATCTTTGGACCCAGAATTTTTATTTTGTTTATTTCAGCAAAATTGAGCCTATATAGGCATGTCATTGCTCTTTGTTAATATGGAGAAGGGTTAAATAGAAGGAAAAGAGAGAAGGAAGTAAACAATTAAGACAACTTTGTGTAAGGAGACAATGGAATGGGGCTACAATTTAGGATACAGTCTAGTTGTAAGAGGAAATTATTTTTGTGCATACTTTGATGGGAGTGGGAGAAAAAGAAGTCTCAACTCTTCTCCACAAGAGCCCTCATAAATCTAGAGAATTTATTATAATTGACTTTTGCAGTACAGAAATTGTGTTCATGATCTAGGAGGCCTCTCCTACTCTTCATTAGCAGAAACTGTCTTGCAGTTATATGATCTACTTGGCTTTAACTTTACAGGAAAATAACATAATACTCTTTAAGGGAATATTTGTAAATTCTTGTGTAACAAATGATACATATCTCCATTTGTGTAAATAAGTCTTCTTCCATCCAGTGTGGGGAACATGACAATTTTATTATCCTCTGTGCCAGAAAGAGTATTCTGAATTATAAATATATGTAGTAATTATACTGTTGATAGCTATAGCATAATTTTTCTGCTTTATTAGTGATTTTAGTCACAAAATGTAACTTTTAGCCAATTGTTGTAGACAAGGAAGCCAAGTAAATTATTGGGGGAAGAAAAGTATGATGCGAAAAATTGGAAAGCCTTCTGCCCCTGCTCCGTTCCCCTTCCCCCCCACCCAAAGACTCTGTGTGTGTGTGTCTTCTTCATAGGAAACAATATATTGTGTAATGCAGATATTGTAAATTCAGTTAATTTTTCACTGGAGTGGCACCCTCCCTCCCCCTGCAGGGAATGTTATTAGTTCTGAGTGTAGTGGAGATTGGCACCAGTGTAATTATGCAGAAAATCTTCTTGTCATCACTTTGAATGCTACTTAGGCTGCTGCTTCTATTTTCTCCACTACTGGAGACTGCAGTCTACTGAGCTCCTGCTGAGCACAAAGGAACACAGTCTGGAGTTTGTGTACATTTCAGTATAGAAAACTGAAGATTGTTGTTGGGGATAGGAGTAAAAGAACAATCATTGTGACTCTATGCATTGTTTTCTGGACTGGATCTTTGAGGTTGGATTCTGTATCTGAAATGCTGTAAAATAATTTATTGAGGATTTAAGATGCCTTTGTGAAGAAAGTTTTTGCAGTAAGCTGAAGCAGAAAAGTGCTTCTATGCCTTTACGAATGTGGAAAAATATTTAAAAGATTTATATGTTAATTTTAGTGTAATACAGAGCATGAAGAAAAATCTTAAAAACATCACCTTCTAAACAAAGAATGCTTTCTAATACATCTAAAGCACTTTAATCAAAACATATTACTTTTATTAAATATGCTCAGGTTTATGAAGTCTGTTCTGAACTAATCTCTGACCTACACATATATTCTTGCAAACTTGTGAGTTATGCACTTTTTGCCCAGCTCATATTGCATTCAGCCCAATGTAAAGCTAAGCATCCTGGTGACTGAATATTGATTTTCCTGGAAGAGCTGCATTCCCTACACTTCAATTTGGATTCTATGAAAATTGAACTACTATTTGGATGCAAGTGCTCTCAGAAGAAAACCCATTTTTTATAAAGAAGAGTAAGTGTTAGAGAGAGCTATTAAAACATAAACAGAATATGTATTTTTGTAGAGAATTTCATATACTGATGTGTTTCGGGGTTTTTGATATAACCAGCTCCCAAACACTGGTTGCTGCTGTCTATGTTCTGTCCAACTCCTACCTTTCTGGTGTGCAGGACACAAAGGCAGCAGTGGTTCTTCAAGTGATGCTGTCTTGCTGCCCAGAATGTGTCAGCACTGACCAAAAGTAACATTGGTAAGAAATGTTGAGTGTCAAATTGAAGATAAAGGCTTGGCTCTTTCTCAGACTGTTCATCTTCACTGATGCCAAAGGCCTCTATTGATTTTAAAATCGACTCAAGGCTCCACATATGTTTTTCTATGTTTTTTAAATGTGGTAGATAGCCAGCATATAAAAGCTAATGAGGAAAGTATTGCAAAAAAGCAAAATGATCTTTTAGAGGTGCAGTGCTTGTAAAGAATACAATTTAAATTGTTGTGATGGCATTTTTTTTGCCTCCACTGTGCTTTCAGGGAGCAATCTCTTTTTCTATGAAGAAAAGTCGAAAAGCCTTATTTATACTACATGCATGCATATTTTTTTGGCACCCTGCTTTTAAACAAAGATTTCAATATGTCTTCTGTAAATTACTCTTTGAAAGGCAAGCTCTGTAGTACTTTAAATACATGAGAATATACTCTATTCAAAGTCACACGCTTCTGTTTCCCTTATGTTTTATAAAGATCATTTTGGGGTATTGCATGCTTTTGGGTGTTTTATATCAATCATTGTATCAGTTGTGTTCTTGAGGATAAAATCCAAAGCACCAGGCTAGTGAAAATTTTACTCACGTTACTCAACTCTGTTGTAAATAATTGAGGGAAAGAAAGGGGAAATATGTTGATCATAAAATTGGGATTGTAGAGGTCACTGATGGTTATCTCCCCAGAATGAATTTCATTCAGAAATTTGATTTAGGTCTTGAACAGTGTTACAGAGCTCACAGCTATCTGCTTTGTGGGGAGGACAGCCATTAGACCCTCAGGGTCTGGGATGCCCTTGCTCTGAAGAAGGGCTGGTGCAGCAGGAGTGCATGCAGAGCCTTTGCCAAGGCTGGAATTCCTGGGCTGGTCAGCCCTGGAGCCTGAGGAGTGGGGGTTGGGTGGAGGCTGGGATGACTGGAGAAGCCCAAGGTGGTCAGTAAATTCCTGGGTACGTCCAGTAGGTTTAGAAGGCTTGGGAGCCTCCAGGGATTACTCCAGAGCTACTCCTCAGGCAGTTGGTTCCTGTCTGATCTTGCTCTTCCTTTCCAGGTGCAAGACCTTGCATTTGCCCTGGTTGAACTTCATCCTCCCTTAGTACCCTTCCTCAAGCTTGCCTGGGACATGCCGAGTGGCAGCTCTTCCAGGACCTTGTTTGCTGCCTTTTGGAGGAGAAGTGCAATATAACTTCTGGTGAGGGTAGAGCCGAATTGATATAAATATAATTGTGAATTAAATTTATTCTAGTGTGCATCCATTTTTTATTTTCACAAGCTTTTACTTCAAGTACGTTTTTGTGGTTTTTCATAGCTGTTGTGAAAGAAGTTTGGGATTTTGTTTGTGTGTTGTTTTGGTGTTATTTTTGAGGAGTACTGTTACCTAAGTGACAGCAATGAGGAACTGGGTGCTGATGCCTAACTAGTACAGGCTGTTACTGCTGTAGGGAGTAGTTCTTGTGGGTGAGATGCCAGTACGTGCAAAAGGAATAGCTGCCCTTCAGCATGGGCAGGCTAGAGTGCTATGCAAATGTTACTTGGATGTTCAGTGGTATTTGCTATGCATCTCTTGGGGTGAATGTTTTTAAGATGAAGTAAACAAGAAAAGGTCTGCTGGACTCCAGCCTTAGTGGTATATTAGCAGGAAATACTAATGAGCAATTCTGTTTTCAATATAATGTTTGCTTTTTCTAACGGGGACTATCCTACCTTCCTCTGCCTGTAGGCTGATCTAGCTCTTTGCAATGATAACAATAACATTATATTATGAGAAATAGATCTGTGGAGCTGGTATATTTTATAGAACTGTTTTTATTGATAATGTTAGTATTCAAAATCCTCATGTGGGCTGATCATTAAAGCTCATTTAAAAACCATCGGAGGGTTGCTTATAGCTCAAATACAGTGCAAAGAATTTAAATCTTAATTATGTGCAGAGAGATATATGAAATAGAATTTGTACTCACAATGCATTTCTTGATTGTGAATCCATAATATATTATTGTTTCTTCAGGGAGTTGAAGAGATGCCATTAATGTAAAAGGTGAAAGTGTTCATTAAATCAGTGGTGCAGCACCAGGCTTTTAATTTGATAAAATGAGACTTATAACTGGGTTACTGCTGCACTTCTGGCTTTTTTAAACACTCCGCTGGCTGTAATAGTGAGTTGAGTATTTTGACAAAGTGCAAAACTTAATCCTTTAAGGCATATTCCTTGCTGGAAGCAATATATGAAAGTGATAAATAGCACTCCATAATTAATCCACATGTAAAGTGTAGATTTTACCATAATTGATGGTTAAATTTTTTTGGATGTTCTTAGTGTTCAAAACTAGGTATTAAAAAAGCAATTACTAAAGTTTGATAATATTCCGGTTGTTTTGCAACATATGATTAGATTTCTAAAATTTCTAGTTTTCTTTTAGAAGGTGGAAGTTTATATTTAAGAAATCTGAAGCAGTGTGCAAGTTTGTTTCTGCTTAGCTGGTTAGTTTTAAGTCCTGAATAATTGAAATATCTAAAATTTTTATTTGTTGTTTTTCAAAACATACAAAACCCATGTATTTGATAATTTTTATTTCAGTGTTATTCAAAGTATTTATTTGAAAGAGCTCAAATCCTGCCAGAGTTCTTAATTTTGGCTGAGTGAGGGACTTTGGCTGTATAAATAGTATTGTATAAAATGAAAAAAAAATGTTTCTCCCTATGCTACACTGATCTGCACATATTATTCCTGTTGCTCTGCACTAAAACACTGCTAAAGTTTGAGTATGTGGAAGGATATTTGTATCTGTATGCATACCAGTATAGGATCCTTACTATATGCATGGAAAAGGAAATATCAGTATGGAGACCAGGAGTTCAAGTTCTGCTGGTGTCATTGATCTCACTTTGGAATGATATTAAACATTGGTCTGCTAGCAAGCAGAGTGAGTGCATGGGTTCAGACCTTTGGAAAGGATCTTTTAAGGAAAAAATTGGCCTGGTCTTGGTACCTGGATTCATGCAGTGTCCACTCCAACATATCAGTGGGGTGCTGCATTTGAAGCCACATCTGAAATGCAGCACTGGTGCACTCTGCGGAAAGGCCACCGGGTTCTCCAGGGGCTGCTCTCTCTGAGCACTTGAGTCTGTGACCCCAGGCTAGAAGGTGGTGCAGACCTGGCTGCTGGTTAGCAGCAATGTGGTGGCACCTCAGGCTGTAGCACATCAGAACAAAATTAACTGTGCCTCTTGTAGGCCAGTAGTTAATGTAGAAGTTAAGTTGAACTGTGACTGCTTCTCTAGTGCAGATAACACACTGGAAAATAAATAGAATAACTGATTTGTTTGGCCTCAAATAGTTTAATGCCATGCTTTATCATAAGGAGCTATTCTCTAACTCAGAATAACTAGTTTAGTTTATTTACCTAGATTTTGAGGAAAGCTATAGGAGTACTAGGCTATTAAATAAATCTGTTTACTCGGACCCAGGGAATATTGTTCTCTGTGTGGTTTGGGGGGTTATTTTAACAGAGATGAGTTGGAATTGAAATACTTACTAAAGAAAGGCAGCTAACCTAAACCTCTAATTATGTAGAAAACTTCAGGCTGAACATTCAGCACTGTAATTACCTCAAAATTACTAGCTGAGTCTGGACAAAATATTTTTCTTTGGCATTTTGCTTCATGCCTCCAGCTTGAAAGAGAAATTAAACCTGCAAATGCTAGAGGTGCTGTCAAAACAAGACAACCAAAGCAAGAAACAAGATGCTTTTTCATTTCTATCAATTTTTCTCAAACATTTTCAAATTGTCTTCTGTAAAATAACTGCAAGATGCTATATAATTTACTATTGTTCTTAATTAAACTTCAAGGTACTGAGCAAGGAGGTGAGGTCAACAGATGAAGCTGAACATAAGTAAAGAGACCAGATTCTGGGAGCAGATAGCACCAAAGTCCAAACGTGCTCAGAAGTTTTTCAGCTTATGTTCTACTCTCAAGGACAGTTTGAAATAGAGAGCCTTGCAACTGGCTGAGTGAGAGCTCCTTTCTAAAGAGAGCTGTGAGGCACAACTGTGATGTGTGTCTATTTTTCACTCATCTCTAGACACAAACATAAGAGGTCATTGCTAGCGTAGTCATGGACTATTTATGTCAAGGAAGCATGAACCCCAAAAATGCTAAGTTAGTGACCCTAAGCAAGCTGTAAATGTAAACTGGCCTGGTACCAGACAGTTTATGGCTGACTGTGAATGGAGCCATCAGTGGGCTTGAGTGTATAAATGGTATTTTCTGGTCAACTGGAGTTCAGACATTTCTTCTAATTTTGATTTATAATGGGCACTAGTGGACTCCCAACAGCTCTTCAGATGTGATTATTGAATATGGGTCTGTGCTCAGACAACGTGTGAGGGTTTTCAAAGTGGGAACATGTCCCACTTTGGCATATGCTTATTGACAAGTGTAGAACACTTTCTCTTGGAGGCTGGTCTGCATGGCATCTAGGAAGAGCACAGAAGAAAGGAGCTGTGAATCTGGTTTCCCCAAGGGCGCACCAATCATCTGACCTTAAAACTTGTTCACCATTAGAGAAATCCATGTAATGATGGTGCTGCTTGCAGATCTTACATCAATCTTTCAATAAACCTGTCTAGGTACATAAATGGTAGTCTGGTATTTTTTCAAAGCTGAAAGGGTAGTTCCTAAATGTGACTCTGTGCTCCTATGCTATGATCCTCTATAGCTGAGGATAAAACATAAAAGCAGTGCAGGATTTTCTGGAGTATAACTTATCTAATGGGATTTTATGTCTTGACTCTTTTGTGTACTGTTCTTCAGATGTTAGCTTTCAGAGTTTTAGAAAATACCTGTGGAATCACATCAGACTTCTCTCAGTGGTGCTCCATCAATTTCCATTTGTATATTTTAGGCTATCAGTTGCTCCTGATGAATCTCTGCTTGAGAGGTGTGGTTCATAGTCAACCCTCTTATGCTTACAGATAATTTTAGATGGACAACTGAATGCTTTGGTTAAAATGCAGGCAATAGAAACTCTTTCTACAGCATAATGGTTAGCAACTAGTGCTTTGTGACACACTTGGTTTTTTGGAGGCTTGAATAGCAATTAGCAGGTGAGGAAAAGGAACGTAAATGCTAGTTTTGGTGGTTTTATATTAATTTACTGTTTCTTAAAACTGTTTAGTACAAATGATACTGTGAAAAAATGTCAGTAGTATCAATGAGTTGAACAGAAAGGAAATGTGTCTGGTGCCTTTGTAAATAACATTTTCTTTCAGTCAAGGGGCCAAGAATTGGACTGAACAAAGTGAAGACTTTTTTATCAATCATTCTAGAAGGCATAGAAAAGTCAGAGTACAAAGTTGTCAAGGACTGTTTTGTGTGTAGCAACCTAAAGAAATCTGCATGATCATGAAACATTGTCAGGACTTCCCAGGTAGTTTTTAGTTTATTTTTTCATTAATCTCTGCAAAAAAAGTGAGATGACTATTTATTAAAAAAAAAAAAAAATCTCCCTGTCACTTGCTTTAGCTGTTATGTGGTCCCTGAGAAAACCCAGAAGCGTGAAGGATGTTTATGCTTCCTGAACTATTCAAGAGCAAATGAGGAGGTTGTGACTTTCAAGCCTGAGCAGCCTTTTTCTGAGAGACCCAGCTATAGTGTTTTCTGGCCAAGAAGGGTAGAACATATGCAATCCAAAGTTTAAACAAAAAACAAATCAGAGTTTCAGCTTGAGTGAGTAAGTCCTCTGAGTTGTTCTAGGAAAAAGAAAATTGGTTTGTAAAATATGGTTTAAACATACCTTTTGTCTTCTATTAGAGTGAAGACTGGGAAACACATAAATCAGTTGATTCAAGTAATGAAGAATGGAAATTCTGCTTCCTGAATGCTTATGCTACTTAAGTTTATGAACATGATGAAACATACAGTAATTGCAGGCTTCAGAACTATTCTGTTACTTACAAATACTCTCAATCTTGATAAAGGTCCTTTTCCCATGAGTTGCCTATCAATGAATTCCGATATCACTTGAAAAGATAATTTTAAGGGGAGATTTGTAATTGATAGCTTCCATGATTGTAACAGTGTTTTAGGGTTATTTTAATTCTAGAGGGTTGACAGCTTTTCAAAATTTTAACAAATCCTGCAGGTAAGAAATATGCACATGTTGGAACTGCATGGATGAATTTAGGAGAAAAATGAGTAACTCCTTGGAGTTTTTTAATTTTAAGAAAAAAGAGTTGCAATTATTGAAATTTTTTTTCATTAATATGATCTCTCTCACTAGAAATGCAAAATTTTAGAGATGTTATTTAAGATTTGTATATTCCTTCTACAAATTGTAAGTAGTATGAAAAGGCCTTCTAAATCAAGTTAAAATAATTTTGCTTACAGAAAACTTTAATAGTTTTTTCAAAGCTTTTGGATATACTTGTTATCAAAACATGAAGAAAAGTTTAGTTTAGAGGTTTGAACAAGAAGAATCATGAAGGAAGAATGTAATTTTCAAGTGGAAAAATCTGTGTCATTGTGGGTGAAACTGGGATTTGCTAGACCTGGCATCCTGTCTCTAGCATGCTGGGCATTGTTGGACTACTGTAATTTACCAAATGTATACATTAGTATATGAGTATCTGAAAGGATTGTGCACAAATTCTATAGAGGATATATATGTATATACACTATACGTATCCTGTATATGTATACAGGATATTACTTTATCTTTATAAACACTGTTTTATTTTTTTCTCAGATGTAATTGTAAACAATGTTATTCTCTTCTTTACATAACCCACATGTAAAATGCAAACATCCAGTTTAATGTAAAGGATTCAATTCCATGTTTTAGTCTTCCTGATATGTACCACTATAATACTTCAAAGAACATGTAACGTTCTTTAATTTCGAATGGTCTTATCTAGCACATGGTAAATGTTAGCTCTAGGATGCAAGCTTGGATTTCAAAAATATTCCAAAAAGTTATTGAAAGGAGATTGTCCCTTTCTGTAAGGAAAATCATAACTTCCCTTTAACTTCTGAACATGATTTGAAAGCTCAGTGACAGAAAGAAACACATTCAAAGTGAAATATCCTATTGTAGTTTCATTTCACCCTTTGAAGACAGTGGTAGGAGGAAACAAGCCTACCTTCATTGGCAGATAATGACAAACTACTTTTGAACCTGTTTAATTTCTTGCATGTGAGATTAGTTCTCTACTGGAAGGTTTTATATTCTCTTATCTGGTGTAAATCTTCCAGCTTATATTTTCAAAGAAGCTCTCTTGTCAAATTTAGTTTTCAAGGAATCTCAGATACAACACATCTCCCTCCTTAATGCTATTTCTTACTTTAGTCAGGGAGGAGAGAAAAAAGAAAGAAGAACAAGAAAATAAGGTATTGAGGAGATGTGTCTTCAAGCTACTTTTTTCGTTAGATAGGAAAGTAAAACCCAGATATCTAGCTATGCTGATACTTTGCCTCTGACAAAGGCAACTATCAGATGCAAAGCCAAAGCAGCATCTAATTTTTCCTGCCTTATTGTCCCTGCTTTCAATGTAATCAGAAGATGGAAACATCATATCCACAGCTGTTATTTATTACTGTGCCCTCAACTGAGCAGTGGGAAATTGCCTATGACAACAAAAGATCCTCTCACAAAACTAGTTTTTTCCACTCTGATCTCCTACTTATGAGCTATGGCAAAATAGCTTGAGGTTTCTTTCTACAGTTGCCATTTTTGCCAATCTGCTGATCCACACTCTTTGTACCAAATGAGCAACTGATCATCTTCTTTGCCATTCCTTACCTTGCCATCTTTCAGGTAACTCCTACCCAATCTAAAAATGTCCCTGGATTAAGCATTTTGTGTCAATTGCTGGATACAACAGCAAGAGTCCATACTGTTCTTTGTGCTCTTGTCTTTCTAAGGAAAAGAGTTTACAGGGTAAATAGGATTGTCTCCTATTTTTTATCTAAGGTGTCAGTATAGTGAAAATGTGCCTTTTGGTGCTGCCACAGTAATAGGAAAAGCTTTGCAGAAGATACAGCAAAATACCTTTAGGGTATAATTCAATCTCAACTGCCCCAAAATAAAGAGAGCTAGCATAGTACAGCTAGCATGGAAGTAGGTTAAAGCAAATTGGACAAATGAAACCTAAATTATAAATTTGTCCTATAATAGGGGAGAGGGAAAAAAACAAACTAATCCCAACCCCCTTTTATCTACACCTCCTGCCCTCCTTTAGTCCCTTTACCCCTGCCAATTTCTTAACTCATGTATGACAACACAATACCTTGTTAAATAAATGACACAATGGGTATTGGAGATTCTATTCCCAGCATTTTAGACTGGGCAATTCACTGGAGAAGCAATGAAGTAGGCAGTGTGAATTCATAGTCATAGAATGGCTCAGGTTGGATGAGACCTTAAAGGTCATCAAGTTCACACTCCCCTGTCCCATGGACACCTTTCACTAAACCAGGTTGCTCAGAGCTCCATCCAACTTGGTCTTCAACACTTGCAGGGATTGAGCATGTGCTCTGGGCATCCTGTTTCAGTGCCTCACCACCCTCACAGTAAAGAATTTCTTCCCAATATCTAGTCCAAACCTACCCTCTTTCAGTGTGAAGTCATTGCTCCTTGTCCTTATGAAAAGTCCTTCTCCAGCCTTCTTGTAGGTGCCTTTTAGCTATTGGATGGCTGCAGTTAGGTCACCATGAAGCCTTCTCTTCTCCAGGCTGAACAATCCCAGTCCTCTCAGCCTTTCCTCATAGGAGAGGTGCTCCATCTCTCTAATCAACTTGATGGCCTCCTCTGGACTCACTAAAGCAGGCTGATGTCTTTCCTGTGCTGGGGAGCCCAGAACTGGCTGCAGCACTCCAGGTGGAGTCACATGAGAACAGTGTAGAGGGGCTTCCATCTAGCTAAAGCAAAGAATGGGCATTGGCATTTCCATAATTGCCTCAGTTTGGGGTGTGGCAGCTTGTGCTTTCTTGTTTTGATTTGACTTTTCTCTTTGATCAGCTTTGACACTAAAAGCATTAGTGTGAGCATCTTTGTTCGGAAAAATGACCTCTAGGCTTTGTGCTTTACAGGTTTAGTCTTTCTACTTTTCTGTGTTTGGCACGTGCATAGAGGATGTTTGGTTCAGTCAAGTTCCTTTAGGAAGAGGTGTGTATTTCTGGCAGGTCCTTGGTGACTGAGCAGACATTTTTATTCCTCTCCTCCCCACCTTGAAGTTATGTACAAACACATCTAAATTTCAGCTAGTACTTATCACTTTGTAAAGGTGCTATTAAAATAGAAATATCTCTAGAAAGAAGAGTGAAAGGCAATTGGGATGGTAATGGCTTCCAGTGGTTGTTGCCTGTGTTTTAAAAAGCAGCTAATGATAAGCTAAAGAACAAACTGTGGTAAAACATCAAAAGAACACCAAGTAAAGCTGATAATGAACAACCTGAGAAGTAAATTAGGGAAAGCAAAAAAAATGTGTGGAAATAGAAAAGAAGAATTGGTCATTTTTTGATGTAAAAGGTATTTCCATAGCAGATCTTTGAATGTTTATCTTCCTTCTTGGGGTGTGTGCAGTATGAATCACTGAGTTACTTCCTACCTGGTGTGATAAGATTAAAACACTGGGGAAATTTAGAAAGGAAATTATAGACATTATACAGAGAATGACCTTTATCAAGGATGCCTTTTTCATTGCATGAGGCGCAGCTCCTTACCAGTAGGGAAAAATTAGCATCCTACCCAGAGAAATAGGAACTGAGCGTGGAAAAGATTTTGATGAGTTTTGGAGATGACTTTTCTTGTCTCATATGGTAACGAACCTATGTATACTTCCTTTCTTATTATATCAAGGAAAGATGACACAGATTGGAAATCATTGTTGCCTTGCAAGATATGGGAATATAAACTCTCAAATCCAGACTCCATTCAGCTGCTGTGCAAAGCAACTTCCAGAATGCTTCCAAAATTAAAAAAAAAATAAAATTTGATTTTCAGTTTCTTTTTAGCAGGGTTATTTTACTTCTGTATTGAATTAATGTCTTCAATGGTTTCATTTGCAATCCTGTAATCCTGGATTACAGGGAAGTAGACCACCATAATAATGATATGTTTAGATGTGCTTCTTTTATCCATCTGATTTGAGAAGCTATTATTATTGTGACTTGCCAGAAGAAGCCTAAAGCAGGAAAAAATATTTGACAGTCATGGTTATTATGTGAACACAACACGGATGGGCAACAGTTTGAGTGGGCTGTGTAACTTTATTTTCTTTTCATTCCATCAGCACAAATCCAACTCTTCTGCTCTGATCAAATGCTCTTGGTTCAGGTAATTATTTAACATAATGTTGGAAGTCCTTGATGTTTGTTTATTTCATAAACATAGAGCTTATTTCCAGTCTGCCTTCCTCCACAACTGGCATTTTATCACCTATCACCTGTGCAAATTACCTGGTATAAAAGCTGAAAAATACTGTGAAAGAAGGCTGTGGTAGATACCTGGACCTTTCCAGGCAACACTTCTGGGAGAAATGGGATGTACAGTCCTTGGGCAGGGTATTATGGAATAGCTGACTTCTGACTGGTGGTTTTTTAATTGGCTGGGTTATCTGAACACTTTCTGGTTACTAAATGCATATTTTACAGTCTCCTTAGTAGCATTGCCCATCTGTTTTCCCCTTTCACAAATGGAGAAGTAGGAGGGAATTCACCCCAGGGAAGAAAAGATGCTGGTGGAGAGGAAGGGCATCCATGTTCAAAGTGTCTGAGACACAGCCTCTCATCACCAAAATACTCTTCCTCTTGTTGTTGAGTGACTCCTAATGTTGGAATGGACAAAAAGAGAATGGAACAAAATTGGAAATTTGGAGCTTGTATGGAGGAGAAGCAAACTGAGACTTTTGTAGGTAGCTTTTTCAGCAGAGTAGGTAAAACATAAGGGTTGCACTAAAAAAAGCGATCACCGATAAGTGAAGCATTGAGGAGTTAGCATTGCCAATATAAAAAGAGTTGAAAAGAAATTTCTAGATATATCAGACTGGAATTTTTTAAGTGCACATAAAAGAAAACTGGTATTCCAGTAGAAGCTAAAATAATTGCCTCTGTATTTCATTTCTGTCATCCTTCAAAGCTGCAAAGTGGTAAGAAATTACAGTATTAATGTTCCCACTAAAGCTGAATGAAAGCCGACTCTGTTTCTAAGGAGACATATCCACTATAGTAATATTGCTGTAAAGTAAGCACTTGGAATTACATTTGTAGAATTTATAATCCAAATTCAAGCATCCCAAATCCTTTCAGTGTTCTATTTCTATGTTCATATTTTAGTATCTCTGATGCTGATATTATTTTTATTTTATAGGCTTAAGGGAATGCCTGCTCTAGTTGGAAAGGTTTCAGGGAACAAAGTTTTATTTTTAGATCAAGTGAATCTGACCCAGATAAAATCTGGACTTGAACTTGCCAATTACATAGTTTCAAGCAATGAATAGCACATCTGAGGGGAGAGATGAGTTGAGCTTTTTATTTCACTAGTTATTTGATATGCAAGGATGTGTCATTATGCACAGTGTATCTTGCTTGTATTGGCATATTAGTTTGTGGAAAATTGCAATATATAGAAAGCATCAATAGGGAAAATATTAGTGTTTTGTGCTTAACAAGAGCATAACTATTTGTATGTTGGTTTAAGTAACTCAACAAGATTTTGTTAGTGGAGGAAAAGGAAGTGGAGACTTGTACCCTTTATAGGAAGGAGTGTGGTATTTTAGCCATTCTGGACGGCATTTAGCGCTAAGCCTTACTGCGCCTGGGAGGCATATCTGTTATGTGGGTCCATTGCACTTTTGCCAGTAATTCTGCTTTTCCACAAACTATCTGAAAGTAGTGAGGTGATAAAAAAAGTCTAATTCCCAACCTTGTAGTTGAATTATTTTTAAACTTGACTCACTAATGGAGCTCTTGGGATGTGACATGTGATGTTTACTGAGAGAAAGTGGTGATGTTCTCCTCCACGTAATTTGTTCGCTCATGTTTGAGTGTCAGTGTAGGGGTGAGTGGTCATGAGTTACAATGAGCAAAGTGCACAAATGGTTCAGTGAAATGTTGCTAGCTGATGCATTCTATGGCACTGAGGTCTTCTATCAGAGAAAACTCTAGACTTAAATATTATTGGTGTACTTTTTATTTCTGTTTCTAAACTAAAAGGATGTCAATAGGATTAATAATGTTTCTTCTTGCTGAAATATTATTTAGAAGAAACCATGATTTATTCTACTAGTTTTCTTCATTTAAAAATTTGGATTCTCAGGAATTAATGAACCATTTTTGTTCTTAGTATTGTATATTTTTTTAAAGGTACACCATGTGGTATCAACATTCCAATTTCTTAATAGCATAATTAAGAAGGGGATGATGTATCGCTAATACCAATGCTTTAAAAAGATTACTTTTATTTTTGTGAAGGAAAGAGTATTATTATCAAGATTTACTCTTCCTTTTATATATATATATATAAAAAAATGAAAAGTCCCCTTGGCTGTTAGGCTTTCTATGTGGTGAGATACAGTTATTTTAGTTAATGGATATGTTTGAAGTAATGGTTTATGCTGTGTACTTGTAGAAGAAATATATTTTTTTTAATATTAAATTGAGCAATAAAACTTTTTTTCCCATTTCAATGCAGAACTAGTTTAAAACTCACGAGATCTTAAAATTACTGCATGCAAAGGGCATGAATTTGTTTAAAAAATGGCAGCCAAAGAAAACCTGTGTAAGACAAGAAATCATGATCTCATTTTGAAGAGGAGACAATTAAACTTAGAAATTAATCCAGCAAGGTTAAAAAAGCTTTTATGAGATCTGATGAGACTGGACAGCCCCCGTGTTAGCAGTGTAATAGAGTGATAGGACCTTGTCTTCCAGACATGTTATATTCCTGCTGTAGTATCCTGCTATGCTGAAAAAATCTGTATTATCTCCAATGCAGACAGTCAGATTTAGAGCAGCATGAATACCTTTGTTTTTGGCCCCTATAAATCAGAAGAAATTCTCCCAGTTGTTGGTAGGGATCTTGAAGCAATTTTGTAGCTGCAGTCCAATCAGATAATGCTACTCTCTAAGGGGTACAATGAACACAGAGAAGAAAATATTGATGTTACAGCTCACCCCAGAGGTGACTGCATTTCAATTTGATAAATGGTTTATTATCATCATCATCTTATCTGTCAAGTTTTGAGTGTATTTTGAAGACTTTGGGAAGAATAAATCTCTATAATCATTGCTCATTGCCATTCACAGTAGTACGCCAAATGACGTATGCTCTATTAGACATAGCCCAAAAAAACCTAATTATTGTATTTTGTTGTGGGGGGAAATAAAAACTTTTTTTCTTAATTGTTTTGTCTTCATGTGCTTGTTTTAATGTGGTGATTACAGAACAGCAATATGCTATTCCTGCAACAATGCCTCCTGTTTTCCAGCCCAAGGTGCGTGCCTCCACTGTCATCAGAGCAGATTAGTGAACTTACATCACGTTAAAATGACTGTAACAGCTCAATCAGCCTCAGAGTTTTGTTGTTGCAAACATTTGATAAATGTTCAGATTGAACACTAAATGACTGTTTTGTTTTTCTGTCACACAATTTCAAGTTAACTGCAGTTTTAATACACAGAGTGCTTCAAACACAGACAGGGCTGTGCAAATTTTCATGTCCTTAGCGGTTATTTGAAAATGATGCCCAAGAAATCTTTAGCCTTTGAAAGTGGTAAATTGACATTTGAATGTAGCATAACGCTTTCCTCTAAACTGATCGTGGTTTATTTTTGTCTCCATGCATGTACACACACAAATATGTAAATCTAAACTTTTTTTTGTCTGTTGCTATGATTTGGCAATTGTACTGACCAAAAGGGATTTGTTTCAGGAGGTTTAATGCTTAGCAATATACTTTCATCCTTCCAGTGAAGTATGCTGCATGAGTATCTATAAGAAAGAAAATGCTGTGGCACTTGCTTGACTGCAAGTGTCGGTTGAACTAAGTTAATTTTAAAATGAGGCTTTAAACTATATAGGTAAAACATATTCTGCATTTCAAGGCCAGACGTCTCCTGCAGTTTTTCCAAAATGTACATCCTCTGCTGTAACTAATTTTGGAAATTTTGGCCTAAAATCTAAGCAGAAGCTTAAACCTGTTCTACACAGTAGTGATTCATTAAGTTTGTGATTCAGTTTTGGACTGTTCTCAATGTAGTTTGGTCCAGTGTTGGTACCTCTGATCTTTCTTTAGACAGTTTGAGGAAAATGGCTGTGTCTACACTTAAGGACAGGTACAGTTGACAGAGTAATGCTTCATTCCCTGGTAAACCTGGAAAGGGAGGACTGCAGGGAGGTGCACAGGAACTTGCTGCTCTTTTGCATGTCTGGGTTTTCTGCTGTAGGAAACTACAGTGCACATTAATCTCTTATCCTGGCATGCAGCTGGCCTGTGGTCAGGGTATGTGCTCAAGTGCTGGGGCTGAGATGTAGCCAGTAAAATTCTGGGCTCTAAAATTTTACAAGATCGGCCAAATTCCTTGACAGGACTTAAAAATAGTACTTGAGGCTTATGTCTGAATATATGTCACCCAAAAAATTAAGTGAAACCTTCGAATACCTATCAGATCCTTTACAAAACACTAGAAAAGGTAATATTCTGTTTTATTTGAACATAAGACCACAATGCCTCACAAGGGACTCTAATATTAGCTATTTCCTTACTTTTCCAGGTCAAATCAAAAAAAGTCCATATGTCGTGTTCTTTCTCTTGAAACTACTTCTTCCACTGCTTGCTTTCTTGGTGTCCTTGTCTTAGCTGTTAAATTGTTGTTTTAATGAATTGATTCCAGCCCACTTAATATAAAAGCTCATGTAGAAATTGGCAGATATGGCAGGAGCTTCTCTACATCTTCTCTTCCTCAAATTTCTCAGGAATTCAAGTCAGTTTCTTTGTCTTGAATAGGGTTGAAAATAAATTATTGAAAATATGACAATTTGTTTATCACAAACCTTTCCCATTATTTTCTGAGCTTTACAGGGGCTTTTATTTGATATTTGGCAATGACACAATTTTGCCATGCAAGACTATCTCCTCTTAAAAAGTAACAAGTAAGTTTCTTACCTATGCAGGATGCTAGCGTTAGGGCATAATGAAAGGTATCTGGAATTAAGGCCTTTCTCATGTATTGTAACAAACTGCTTGGCAGGTAGCGGGGCTGTTGTGAATAACACAGAGGTATAAAGCCTCTTTCTGGAAGAGTTGTTTTGGGTTTTTTTAGAATCTGTCTATCTGTTGTATCATAGGCTGGTTAGGCTTTGTCTCTTTAGTCTGATATAAAAGAGAAGGAAATGCACACCCACTTGGAATATGTCTCATTCTGACTACACTGGACTACTATCTTTTATACTAAATTACCAAAGTTGCTCAATTGTGTGATTTCTTATAAACTGAAATCTTGAATTATGTGCATCCTAGTAGCTTCTTCATAGTAGATCAGTTTCTGGCAGATAAATAGTTTGCCTGTCTTGGAAGAAAATGCTGAAAGCTTTTTGTCCCTGCTCTTTTTATTCTATTATGTTGAATTTGTTGGAAAAGGCTTTTCACTTCCCGATGATTTCGTGTAACAAAGCCATAGCAAGAAATTTGGATGAAAAAGGCAGAACAAGTAAAACTTTATTTCAACAGCTTTTTGTAGTACTCTAAAAACTGGCCTGATACCTCTTTCCAATTTGTAGTAAGATTGGTTCAGTATAACTGATTTGAAGTAGTTTGGAAAGTCTCTGAATTTTAAATATTTCTGATGAATGTATACGTGATGTGTTTCAAGCTGTAATCCAACTCCCATTGAAGTCAATGGCAATGCTGCCATCAATTCCTATGGTGCAGAAGTGGACTTATAATGAGCTATTTAATGTTTCACTTATCTAAATTGTCACAGCTTGAAAGCTGTAGCAAAGGATGGGTGGGGTTGTGGAATGACTGGAGGGTCTGTAAATGTAATCAAAGAGACCAGATTGTGTGTGAGAAGATGTTTCATCTCAATCTCTTTCATCTATAGAAACCTGACAGAATTTGTTTAGTACATTCTGGCACATTCTGTGTACAGAAATACACAGTCAAATGCAGTATTTAGAATGGCTCTTCAGAACAAAAGCAGATAGATGAATCGTTTTACAGTTAAGTAGCTATAATTCAGCAGTTTAAAGTTCTTCACATTCTGTCACAAAACTCCTGATGAAAAAGCCTTTTTTGTAAACCATACTACGGTTTTCTTATCTGTACAATTATAGAAGCATATATTTGTTTCTTGGAGGAGACTGAAAATATATGCTGTAATATTTATGGAGTGTTACAAGTGAATTAAGACTATCTTTTATGATAGCTGGTTTAATATAAGAATATTTTTCATACATCTAATCTCAATTTTTTGTTCAGAATTGCCAAGACTCAAATGGTGGCTGCTGTGGGGGGTTTTGTTTTGCCTTTTTTTGTTTTTCCATGAGTTTCTCTCAGCTGTGAAAATCCACTGGGACTAAATGCACTGAAAGGTTCACTTAACCAAATGAACAAATAAATGGACGTTCTTTAAAAAAATTCTGACAAAATATGGAACAAATTGTAGTAATGTTAGGTATATTTGCTAGTTCAGTAGATTAAGTGTGAAAGAAGTGTGATTTCATCATCTTCTTTTGAAAGACTTAGAGACTTTAATGATGAAAGAGCTAATATGTGTATTGTGCATGTTTACCACAAGCAGTCAGCAAGTCATCTGCAGCAAGGTGGGAAGAGTTGCTTTGTATTTGACATAGATCTGATTTCATGATTGCCTGGTGTTGTAAGAAAAAGATAGCTTTGAGTTAACAGGTAAGCTCATATAATGTTTTCTCTGAATTTTGGCATTCTAAAAACCAGTTTGGAACCTGTACAACACTAATAATCAAATCTTGGCCAGATCACAGCATGCCTCGTCAACCCCAGTGAACTGAATTGTGGCAAACTTAAAAGTTGATGCTGCTAGAGAATTTAAAAAAAAATATAATAAATGAGGTATCAATGAATGAATTACCCAGAATATTATTCAGCATCTTCAGGCTTTGCTGTATTTTCCTTTCTATTACTGAGTCAAATGCATTGTATGTGACTGTGTTGACTTACAGCATTTGCCATATTTTAGTAAAAACAGTTTTGTAAAATGATGAATGAGTTATCCCTCTCTGCCTTTTTCCTTAGTTCTGAGATATCAGTCAAAGTTTTCCTTCAAACTTTGTGTCCTTCACTCAGACATGATTTCGTTCAGTTATTCTAGCAGCAGTTCTCCTCTCAGACCATTTTGCTCTCCTTACTCTGCCCACTGTTGATTTAAAATGTTAACTGACAAAATTAAGTTCTTACATCAGGGTTGCCTTGTGTTGAAAATATTTCCTAGTAAAATTCAGCTATTGAAGAGTTAAAATTCTGGGACTGCTTGTGTTTCTTAGGGGAGCTATATATTTTAGGGGTTTTGCTTTTTAGCATTGATGATTTGGTTGCAAAATGAAAGGAGTACAAGGAATGATAATTTTTAAATTCAAGTCATATATTTATGCCTGTAGTAGATGATACTGAAAAGGATCTCTTTACTCACCTTACTATGAATCATTGGTCCCATGAGCTAAGTTCTTGTAGCCAAGCAATAAAGAGGAAGAAAAAAATATTTCTCCTGAATGTTTCCACTTTCCATGAGCCCTAATAAAAGCTAATTGTAGTTTCTAGGAGAAAACTTGTGTGAAAAATCCTGAATGTGTTTTTTTATTATTCAGGTGTTTTTTCATACGTGAAAGAACACCAAATGCTTCTGAAGACCATTCTAAGTAAATTATTTGGTAGGATATGGAATGATGTAGGAAAAAAATCTAAAAAGGCAGTAACTTGAGCTTTTAACTGCTCTTGAAGCTACAGAGGGAAGTAACTGGTAAGAATTAGACTTTAAAATAAATGACCAAGAAATTGTGACATCATGGGACAGTATATATCGGAATCTGATAACGTGCTGTATGAGAAAGGTCATATAATGAAACTGTATTTTGTTGAGTTGAAAGGTTTGAATGTTATAGTGATTTGTTTATGACACTGATAAAGGAAAAGCAAGAGGAAATATGGGCCTCAAATTTAGGTCAGCCAGCTGAAGGAAAGTTGACATTGATTCCTTAAAGGGTGGAATCTGTAAGGTTGTCCTTAAGGCAATACTTTACAGATTTCTTGTCACTGAGTGAAAAAATGCCAGAAAACAATGTCAACAAACCCCCAAAGGGAAACTGTTGATATTATAGGTGTTCTGATCTTGTGTTCTTAATGGCAGCATCAGGTGCATCTAAGCATAGAATATGACTTAAAAAGTTACTTAGAAGTAGCCTTTTTTGTTGTTGGTTTGTTTGTTTGTTTAAAAATGAGTCATGCAGCAGTTCTGAGCAAGGTGGGTGACATGTAGTCTGAATTTAGGTGACTGTAATGCTGTCATGGGACAAAGCCCAGGCTGTAGGACTAAAGTTTGGTTTCCAAAACCTAAAGTTTTGGAAAAATTAGATGTACATGGATACTTTATTCTGGATAATGGCAAAGCAACAAACTAAGTGGTTCTAGACAGCTTTTCCTTTTTTTTTTTATTCTTTGCCAAAGATGTGTCCGTATTCTTAAAGTCATGTTTAACAGCATTGGAAGCTCACTTGATATGTGTAACTGTAAAATCCAGGAAAGCAGAATTAAAGAAGAAAATTAGAAAATTAATTATGCAACATAGGGATCAACTCCTTTGGGATGATTTTACCATTAGTTATGTTGAACTGGGCAAATGTAACACTAAAACATTAATGAGGTAATTGATATTTTGTTACAATGTTCATGTGCACATTTGTATTTAGAAATTTGTGGAAGTGTAGATATACATCTCTCAGCCCCTGGACACTGGCGTGTCTGTATATAATAGATATATATTTTCTAGCCCTTTTTTTGCATGATAATGCTACTCAAAAGATCTTCTAATATACCTGCTAAGTTATGAATGTAGTCTATCAATGACTCTCATGGCGTATTTAATCTGTTTTATCAGACCAAAATCATTTGAATGTTTGTCTGAGAGAAAAATCAAGTGTATATTAAAACTTGCATTTCCAACTGCTGATCAAAACTGTAATTGGTCCCAAAGGCTGTTGAAGTGAATATAAGTTTGGGTTTTTTTCCCCAAATTTACTATTGAGTCTGACCTGTATGGACTCTACACTTTGGCATGAAATATCTATTTGTGCTAACAAGGGAAGGGAAGGTAAAAACAGCTTGGCTCAGAGAAATGGGACTGTAAGTTTCAGAAGTAAAATGTAATGTTAATAACCTGGTGCAGGACAACAAGAGGTGAAAACTTGAAAGTATTTATTGTGTAGAATAAAAGTGTCCTCACTGTCAGTCCATAAATTCACAAGTAAGTTGTGTTTTGTGCTAACACAATTTGAAAAAAAAACCCCAATGAACATATCATCACTATGTCTCCATGAGCAAGTTGATTCCTTACAGCAGTTTCCAGTTAAAAGTACACATTCCCTGGCTGAGGCTTGCAGTATTTGCAGATAATCTGACTCTAGCCACTCTACTATTAAGAATGACATGACTTTTAAATTTTGTTTAACAATCAATTCTTAAATTTACTGCATCCTTTCAATGTTAATGACACTAAAAATAGTCATTCCAACATACACAATTGTATGAAC
Source organism: Agelaius phoeniceus (assembly GCF_051311805.1). Lineage (NCBI taxonomy): Eukaryota > Metazoa > Chordata > Aves > Passeriformes > Icteridae > Agelaius > Agelaius phoeniceus. The sequence goes on along the minus strand of NC_135268.1, from coordinate 36,435,324 downwards.
AGCAGCAGGTCAAACCTGTTTTGTGTTTCTATACACACAACATTTCTATGTTGTTGTATGTTTTGTATATGATACATATACCTGTGTTCACGTGTGTTATATTTTAAATTAATGCAGTATTTTCATAACATTTATTTTTATATGCAGCAAAGTTTTCCCCTAGTGATCATATGCTATGTTAACTAAAAGTGGTTATCTAATTAAAGTGATCTCAAATTTGAAGTCAAGTTTTCTGGATAATATTTATGAATATCTTGGTCTAAATATGGAGAAATGTTTTCCCCATAGAAAGTGCTCCACATTGATAATCAATACAATGGAAGAAGAAGATAGGAACCAAAACACCCCCAGAAAACTTTCTGCTGGAGTTTTTTGGTATTTGTTTGCAGTTGTGTGTTTTGGGTTTGGCCAACAACCAATCTCTGACCAACAGCTACTCTGGAAGAAAAAAACCTCCATTTTTACTGTTGAACATGATGTATGGCATGAACTCTCTTCTGGCCAGTTTGAGCCAGCTGTGTTCCCTCCAAAATGCTTGCCCAACCCCAGCCTACTTGGCGGCAGAGGCCAACTAAGGAACTGAGAAAGTTTTGAATAATGCAAGGACTACTTCTTGGTAGTGAGAACATCAGTGTTACTCTGTTTTAGCCACTAGGGCTCCTATGAAGAAAATGAACTCCATCTCAGACAGACCCAGTTCAGCCCTCTTTTCTTACCCACCATGGGTATGTGCAATGATAATTTCTTCTTAGCAGCATTTCCTTATTAATTATTTTCTCTAAAATAGTCGTATTTCATATCTAGAAATATATTTTGAATGTTGTCTTTCCCTTTGAATGATTTTTTTGCTTGTTAAGTTCATTCTCTAATAGACTGACAAGAATAATGCTCCACCTGAATGTGTGTAGAAAACATGTTCTCCTCCAGGCTGAACAGACCAAGTGACCCCAGCTGCTCCTCATTCAGCTTCCACTCAGGGCTCTTTGTTGCTCTCCTTTGGACACTCTCTAATAGCTTTTCTTTTTCTTGTGTTGTGGTGCCCAAAACTGCATACAGCACGCAAGTCCACCCCAGTGCAGAGCAGAGAGGTCAATCCCCTCCCTTGCCCAGCTGGCAATGTCCCCCAGAACACATGTGGCCCTCCTGGCTGCCAGGGCACCCTGACTCGTGTTCACTTTGCCCTTGACTAGGAACCCCAGCTTCCTTTCCACAGTGCTGCTTTCCAGAATCTCATTCCCTTGTCTGTACATACACCCAAGGTTGCCCAGTCCCAGGTGCAGAATCCAGCTCTTTTCCCTGTTAAATTTCATGTGGTTGGTGATTGCCCAGCCCTCTAATTTATCAAGGTCTCTCTGCAGGGCTTCCCTGCCTTTGAGGAGTCAACAACTCCTCCCAATTTTGTACCATTTCCGAGCTTGCTTAGTATCCTCTCCTTAGCTTTGAGAGCTCCTCCTTCTGAGGACCTTGTTTTATGCTTTAAGGTGTGCCATGCATATGCAATAGCTTAGCATTTCTGCTAATTGGTTTTCTCCTGCAATTCTTCATAAGGTAGATAAAAGTCCAAAGGTATTATAGTGCAGGTGTAATACAGCTCTATTTATTTGAAAAATTATAACTGATTTTTCTTTAAGTTCTAAATTTCTTTGGAGGGAAAAAAATTCAATTTGATTTTCACCCCCAAGAATTTTTTTTCCTTTTTTCATCTACATCTGTTTACTAGTGATATATTATACCAACTCCTGATTGAGAAAAGATTGTATATATGTGAACTTAAATTTAAGCAGGTACTGAAAGTCAAATGATATTAAAGCCTGTGTTTAGAGCTAACTCTGAACTGAACTGAGTCAGCAAGATCTTAAATAGCAATATTCCCACATTACTGGTCAGGGGTCACATCACTTCTTATATGTCCTTTGTCAATTTTAATTATGAGGTTTGCTGATGCAAAAGGACTTAGTATTCACAAGCCATATAGTCTATACTACATGAACAACCCTGCCTTTGGCACTTTCGATATTCTGGATGTTGTGCTATGGTGTATTTGCTGCCCTTTTATAGCAGTGACCTCAAATAAACAACAGACATCTCAAATGACATTTTCTTTTCTCAGTTATTCAGTGTTTCTTCACCTCAAAATCTCACTCTGGCTTTGATCATCTGTAGGTCTTTCTATGGCACACAAAAGTGAAACAAACACGTACTAAGCAGTAGTCACTGTTGCAAAATACACTCATAGCATCCAATAGAGGGCTTCAAGCCATCTATTGTGGTGTAAATTCACAAATGAGATGCTGCAGGGCAGATGTGGTCCGTGAAGTATTTTATGTAGCATCACAGGTAAATTTTCTTTCCAGTCTCCCACATGTAGAAGACAGTAGCATTGCAAATTTAGTTGTGACTGATTTATCAGGCTTGCTCCTCACAAGCATTCACTCTGGTGATGTGTGGCCATCACTGCAACTTGTGGAGGAAAAAAAAAATATCACAAACTCCCTCTCATGACACTTCTGAAGATCACAAACAGGAGGAGGATGATTTCTGAAACTTTAAAAAGAGGTTGATACAGAGCTTTGTCTGAGGTCTTTTTCATATGGCTTATAAACCAAGCTGGAATGCAAATCTCACTGATGTGGTAGAAATTCTCTTTTGCCATTAGTCACAGACAGCAGGCTCATAGTGGGGTGTGTTCAGACCACATTTTTGCACATGCATAGTATTGTTTCCTTCATACACCAAAAAATGGAACAACAATTCTGGCTATTTTTTTGCAAATAAGTGCACTGGGAAGATGAATAAAAACCAATTACTAGTATGCGGTTCTTAAGTTGGTTCTTGTTTGAAGGCTTTGCCAGCTCTGTAATTGCTCTCAGACTAATCAATTATACAAATTTTCTTTTTACAAATTAGAGCAAACTGCTTACCCAATTTCCTGATTATTGTGCTTTTATGTTTTCTTAAAGCTTTTAGATTAATTAATTCTTAGAGGAACGTAATTTTACAAGTAATTTTTCAGTGAATGTTTTCTGGAAAACAGTAATTAATCATTGCAATGTATGACCTCAATCATACCTTGTCTCTTTCTTATGCTTTTCTATTAATCAGTAATTAACTTTGCCTTTTATTATGGCCTGCATTTAAGAAGCTATCTTTGTTACTTGTGTCTGTTGTTTGCAAATAAATAAAATACTTAGGAACTTCTTATGGTACCTTTCTCCAAAGGTGTTAAATGTCAGAAATAAGTGAAGGAGACTTTAAGATACCATCTCTGATTAATTAATTGTGTGGGAGATGGTGTTTTAGGCATAATGTTTCTCCTGTGTCAGCATCGACATATGTGGAGCATGCTATGCTCTGCATCAGCCTGCAAATTTTAGTGTCAGACTGCCTCTGTAGGGTGGTTTGTGAGCTTCCCCTGAGTCCTTAATAAGTTCAGCATTCAAACCCAGTTTGTTCATCAGCCTGAAAACTGCTTATTTCTCTTTAACATTGCAGCTGAAAATATGGAATTGTTCTGGAATTAAAGGAAATATAAGATACTTTGAAAACATGCACAGATATATGGATATAAGTTTGTTTTATTTACAAACTTACTTATATATGGATATAAGTAAGTTTGTAAATAGACAAAATATTGTCTATTTTTCTGGGTTGGGAGAAACTACTGGAAGGCTCTTCCTGACTTTGTGTGACCTTGAGAAAGTCCCTTAAGGTATCTCCTCTCAGCTTCCTTAATTTTTAATAGAGAGACTGATACGCCCTTGCCTTACATTAGGTATAAGTTGCATCTTCTTTTGCAATGTATTTTAAGGACTTCTGGGTTAACAGGTTTAATTGGACAGGAAAAGTAACTAGCATCTTCTGTCTTCCATTCTCCATTCTGACTGAAATTCTCTCAATGTCAACATAAAACCGAAATATAGTAGAATAATACAGAACAGAACTATAATTTGTCACAGGCCATCTATTTGTTCTAAATTTCCAGTTTTTAGTTTAGAAGTTAAAAAAAAAAATAATGCGTGTGTTTTCCTAGCTACAGAGGGATGGAAAAATTTTTGGTAGTGCAATTTTTAAATAAAACCAAAACTATTAAAGAGTATAGCTTTTCAAAAAAGTTAATTAAAAAAAATTATATTTTAACAAATCTAAAGAACATTGCAGAAAAAAAATTCTAAGAAATGAAAGTGAAACATCTCCCAGTGACACGCTTTTATTTTGATTCAAAATGAATGTGTGGAATTTTGGCCACTCTCTTCTATGGAGGCTGAGCTACTTAAACAGTTGTAACTGGAGTGAAAGTAGTTCATATTTCAGCTCTTCAGCTGTGATGGCCTTGCTAAGGTATTTCCTACAGTCACAGGTACTTCTAGCTTACAGTGCAGTACTTCTAGCGTACAGTGGGGGTGATTTGTTTCTGAAATATTTTCATGGAAAACAGTTGCAGTCGGTAGAAAAAGTCACTTTTTAGAGTTTCTGTTGTGCATGTTGTTCATTCATAGATTCTCAGATAAAATAAATCTTGCTGGAAGAAATATATTTCTTTCTGGTATAACATCAGGGTGTCTCATAAAAATGGAAGTAGTTGTGAATATTGTTATCCCCTCAGTGGATTTCATCTTGTATGAAACTCAGCAGCCATGACCTCACATGCATATCACTGCATGACCTTTCAAGAGGTCATTATGATGTTGGACACAGGGTGTTTCATGAAAGTGACATTAGCAAGCATGAAATATTACTACTGTTACAACAAAGCAATATGGTGTCACTTCTAGAACTGAAATGTGAGGTTTTGAATAAGCTGTTTCAGTAACCAGATAAAATTCTTTAATCAAGTAAATAAAATTAAGCTGTTTACTATGGCTATGAACCTAGCTCTTCTGGCATCTTTATTATAGTACACTTTTACAAATATATAATTAAACCGAGAAGACCAGTTCAGGAGTTTAACTAAACCAGTTACCATGGATTTTTGATCAAGTGACAAGCATAGATATCTCAGGCTAGGGATCAAAGTTGTTTCCTAAAAAAGTGAAAACATTTCCCATGTTTGTTCATTTGGGCTGGGATATAAAGTGTTGTATTGAGAGCTCAAAATTTTGGAATAGAAATAAGCATACAGTACTGTTGGATGGAGGCTGGTGTGAGACACAAAGCAATCTTCACTTGTTTGAGCTACCTATTGCTGTCATGATATGATTGTATCATATTGCACCTCTGAAACTGGACTTATTTTTCAATGGCTGAAACATCTTCTGTGATATTCATTTAGGTATGTTCTTTTAGAAAACAAACTTGTTAGCACAGAAAACAGCTGACTGAAATGAATCCAGAGGGCCTTTCGTGAGCTAGGTGTTACACATGTTGTTGTTCATTAATACATATTCAGTACTCATCAGACTTAATTCTAAATTGTGTTTTAAACTTTACAGCATTGTAAAAATACTAATGAGATTGATGAATGTGTTTCAAGTTTCAGGGAATCTGAATCATAAAGTGGAACTACAAAGATGTGTTCTTGTTTCTGGACCCACATTGTCCATAATAAATTAATTCCTGTTGTATTACACAGTTTATATTTTCATTACAGTAAACCAAAGTGCATGTAGTCATGGAATAGCTCCAGAAACCTTCAAATATTTTTAGTTTTAGAGTTTTGTATCCTCTTTGCCATTGAAGATACCAGATCATTCTGGAGGAGGGGGAGTGAAAGATAAATAATTTAGTAATGAAACTATAGACTGAAAAACAACCTGCTGCTTCCCTCTTTTATGACATTTTTCCTGCAACACATACTGTTTATGGAGTTATGTGAGTGAAAACACGAAGTATGAATCCTCTCTCCTTGTCCATTAGTTTTGTCTCATAATTCTCTTGGCTTAGAGTATTCTTTCCTTGTAGATAATTGCATTTCTGTTGTCAAATAGCATAAGTGGCCATTTTATCTCAGGCATGGCCATACTCCCTTATTTCTGTAATGTTCTGTTCTTTCTTTTCTTTAAGATTTTTTTATTATTAGTTATTGCTCAGATAGTTTCATTATTTTTGTCAAAATATGTTTACATTTAGGTCTCAGAACTATGCACAATTTTGTGTTATTTTATGTAATGTAACTTTCAGTGGCATAATTTCATGGGACTTTCATTGTTTATGCTGTTTCATAGGTTAGGTGGGGCTGAAATGCCATGGAGGCAGTTAAAAGAGATGTGTCCTTCAATCAGGTTAGTAAATGTAAAGAAAATATTTGGTACGTAATAATATGCTTGTAAATGGAAGTTAAATCTTTGAGAAAGCTGGGAAAAAAAAGAGAGGATACACATGGAATGTTAGGGGAGATTGCATGTAGGAATATGCTTGAAAGAGTCTTCCCCCTAAAGTTCCATTCTCTCATCCCTTTGGGACTCAGTAAAACAGGATCTTCACTTTTCCAGTCCTACACAGGAATTTGCTTCCTGAAGTGAAAATACAATTGAGCTGCAAATGCTGAGTGCCTCGAAGGCACTCAGGAGGACACACCTGTATGCTCGGGCTGTGCTTCACTCCTGCTTTCCTCAGCATCTGCAGCTGTGAACAACAGGTTTCAGGTTTAGATAGGACTTTAGAAAGGAAGTTCTTTGGAAATAATTTGAAACATCTTGATGCTCTGGGTTTTTAAAATTAGGCTTGCTGTTTGGCTGTCTAAAGAGACATGACAGTGCTCACATTTGGAATATTGAAAATCCTCATCAGTTTCTTCTGATTAATGGCTTCTATATATAATTCAAGAAGCCTTAGCATGAAAATGCCACAAAAAATTCCATAAGAACATAGAAACAAAAGCTCTTTTAATTAATTAGAAATGCTTTTTGAGTTTGCAGAAAGCTTTCCCTTGGGGACCTTCCAAATATGCATAAAACTCTAGAATACACAGACTAAAATCTCACAAGAAATCAACGAGATTTTTCTCTAGACTCAGTGTAGCACAAAAGAGAGCTCTGAAAGAGTTAGAGTTTTGACAAATTATTTTGGCAGCGAGCTTTCTTAATGTCTTCCCATTTCATTGGTTCACTAGCTTAAGAACATAATTTCTTGTTTTATGTTTTTGTGCTATGAAAAAGGACTAAAGATTGGAAGCATTATGGTAAGTTCCCTGAGGGCTTTTGTTTCAAGAATGAAGCCTGATTTTTTTTTTTTCCTTTTTCAGTAGAGGTTAGAATTTTTTTTCCTTTGTCTGAATACATGTCTGTCTTCCTTGACTACAGTGATAAAAGATTTACACCTAAGTGTTGTCCACAACATTTATTTGGGGACTCTGCTCTGGGTCTGCATTTCTTTAAATCCCAGCATTGCAGTTTACTGATTAAGCACATACTCTTGTTGAGGAATGCCTCAAAACTGTTGTTCATGCACTTCAGGCTGTGCTGACCTGTACCTTGAAACAAAAAATGCAGACTTATCTCCCACATGTACAGTAAATAACATATGAAGGATAATGCTTTAAAAAGCCCCAGAGTGAACATTAGGGCTAAATTAGAAGTGTGGCCCTGCTGTCCTCATGGGTATGCTCTGGCAGAGCTGCAGGTGGGGTTTCCTGTACTGCATGCCAGATGTTGCACCTGTGAAAGGGAACACTTTGATAGACCTGTGACCTTCCATAGACTCAAAGCATCAATGTCTCGGCATTTTTGAGGAAACTGAGAGCAGACAAAGAACAAGGCACAGTAAAAGAGCAAATGGGGCTCTACAGCATATTGGCTTCCTATGCATCCCCACACCAGTCTTTCAGAAGGGTACTGGTGTTAAACAGACATCCAAGGTGTTGCTGCTGCTTTATACTGGGCATACATTTCTGCAGTTCTAAAAGGCCTAATGGGTGCCAGTTAGGAATGAGTAATTTGAGCAACAGTAACCAGTGTAGCAGTGTTTCTCCTGGGCTGAGAAACCCATGCAAAATGCCAAAGTAACAGCTATGCAGGTCTGAAATTTGGGTCTTTTTGTAGGATTATATTTTGTGCTATGTCGAAATCTCTTCAAATTATCTTGTAATTGGCTTTACCATATCCACATAAAGGAGTGAGATGACTACAAAAAAAAAAAAAAAAAAGCAGGAGTAATTTTTTACTGAAAGAGCATCTAATATGTATTTATCTCATGTTTTGTAATGACATTCTGATTGTCCTCTTACAAGAATACCTGTGGTTGTAAACAACCTATTGACACAAGAGCTTAGACAACAATCCATATTGTTTGAACTTTTAGAGATTAAGGCATTATTAAACTTCTATAAGCTCTTTACAAATGCTTCTTCCAAACAAGGTGTGGGCAAACATGACAAGTTGCTGTTTTGTGGTTCTGCCTCTTTCTGTCTGCCATGAGATAAGGAAAAGTACAAGTAAAATCAACCAAGTATATAGTATGAAAGCCACTCAATGGATTACTTAAGTATATACCTAATTTCAAGTCTGAGTTGCATCAATATTGAATATCAATGAGAACAAAGAAATAATAACACCTGTGAAAAACTGTAAAGGTCTTCTTTCTGAGATGGTCCTATCATTCGTACATGCATAATATGATACATAATCAGGCATTTTCCACTGTTTTTCTTCAGTATTTGTGTTGGAATATTAGAGTTTTAAATTAATTTTTTACGTTATGTCAAAGGGAGGAACACATATAAGGCCATGTCTGCAAGATTAGAATGCACCTATTTATGATTACCTCATAGTTTATTTTTTTCCATACACTTCTATTTAGGTAAAAGAGAAAGAAAATATGCTCGAAAGTACTCTTTCAGAAATAGATAGAAGCTAGTATGTCTAAAAGTAAATAATTTGCCTTTTACCTGTAAATATTATGCTTCTCATGCAATAAATCTCCATAAGAGTTCTATTAAATATTTTTAGAAAGGTATTTATGCTTAAAACCAAGAGGCTCATATGTAACTCAAAGCTCATTTGACCACCAGACTGGGAGATAATGATTGTTATTATGCAAAAATGACAATAACTTCTCAAAATGGCAGGTAAAATTGTTTTTCCTCCCCCCTCAATTTCTGAGGAGGCAAATGAAAAATGGGATAATATTTTTCTCTCTGCTTTCTTTTCATTTAAATTATGATATTCTTTAACTGAAAAAGAAGTAAAGTAAAATCAACTGCTTTCTATGAAACTTAATAATTGCTGTTTACCAAATATATGGATTATTTGGGAAAAGCCCATCTTTTCTTGACAAGCTCTTTTTCTGCAATGATTTGTGCCAGAGATGCTTCTCAAAACAATAGCCCTTTCAAAAACTTTGGTTCAAGAAATATTTTGAAAAAATATATAGGGTTGAGAAATGAACCCCGTGTCATAACATAAACAGCTGTTTCTGTGGAGAAAATATAGTTCTATTTTGTTAGCATTAAATTGCTGAATGGGAAAACTTAGAGATAACCTTTTTAACTGAAGTTCTCCTGCTCTATGTATTTTCAAATACTTTGTTATCAATTTATTGAAAGCAGATAATAACCCAGCAATTTATAACCACCTGCTAAAGTTCTTTTTATGAACCAAACTTCCTGACTGAAGTAATTGATAATGTAAAATTTTGTATTTTACCTTCACCTAAGGGATGTTCTTTATTTGGACATTGTTAATTTGCTTTCCTTCATCAATGGCACACTGCTTCATGTGTCACCATGGCTATCATACTGTGAATTTGAAACATATTTTCCTCCTGATAATGCACCTGCTCTGAAGCACATCCTTAATAAGGAGATATTCTTTTTTTCTGAGAACTGTCCAAGAAGGTATAGGAAGTTTGTAATAGAAATTTTTTGGCTGGGTTGCCCTCATCATCACTTGACTGAATACCTCTGATACCTCTTCACCCACGAACTCATATGTATGCCCCTCTGCAAAATCAGTATCCTTTTGACTGAATGAGATTTAGCTGTATATGAACTATGCAATTCAAAAGAGTATGAAGCAGAATTCTTTTTGTGTTGCAGATCTTGATTATACCATTAAAATCAATCTATTACTGTTACCCTTGTTATTTTTCAAGAGAAATATAAGCAACATTTCAGATACAGTAGATCCAGTCATGTGAATTCAAACAGTTAATTAAAATGAAGAATTTTAAGTTTTTCAAGTGTACCTTGGTGGAAACAAAGAAAGCTAGAATCGGAAACATAGGTCATTTTGTAATTAACTTTTTTTCCCCTTTACGTTTTATTGCTGTAATTACACTAATGGAATGTTGTCATTAAAGAAATACACAAGACATTGGAATGTAAACACCATCTATAACTGGTACACTTGAAGAGGGAAGCCTTTTATACCAAACCAATAATAAAATGTGCTCCTTAAATTATTTTACCATGAAAGACAAAAGTTAGTTTCCAGTGTAATCCCTGGAAATGAGTGGCACCGTAAAGCATAACAAATTAATGCTGCTGACCATTATTATAACTTTTTGAAAATTAAAGCTTTTTTCTTTTTCTGGATGATTGCTTGTGAGAACAATTCTGGTTTAATGAATGAACTCCATGTGCTTCAAATTGTTCAGGAATCTCTTTTTTTTACCCTACTCTTTAAACTTCTTTTGAAAATTAAATTTTCACTGAGGTGCAAAAATCACTTAAGTACCTCTAAAATACACCTCTTCCATAACACAACTCATATGAGATAATTATAGTTATAATGAGATAACACAACTCGTGTCACTGCAATAGGGGGAAAAAGCTCTATAAGCTGACTAAAAGGATGCAGAATAATACCTTAGAATGTAATGTATTTATGAAAATCCATAAAGTAAAGACAGTGTTTGAGCTGTTTTTTTTAGAGCTGTGATAATTAAGAGTTAGTAAACAGTTTTGAACATAGCTAAAAGTTGGGGAGACTTCTATCATTCTAGTCTACAATTATTAAATTCATAATGATGTAATTTGCCAACATGGAAACATTTCCTCTGATGCAAATACAAAATAACTGTCAACTGAGGACAGAAAAGGATATGAATGATGTTTGAAGTTTTTTTTCATCCTCCAGAATGTATTGAAGTCCCAGATATTTACTAGAACAGATATAATACATTGGGCTAAGTACTTAGGAGACATTGCATTCTTTTTTTAAACTTCTTGTGGGCTTGGCACAAGATTACAATGCATTTTCAGAAACTGAATGTCCTGTGATGCTGATGAACTTGTCTTTACTTAGAACTTTCCATATTTCCTTCAGATATTTTCTGTTTTTTGTTTTTTCCTGAAACTGTGTAAAATCTAGACAACACTAGTGAAAAGACTTTAATTTGCAAAGTCAGAAAATAAACACAAAAAGGCTGTTGATTACTCTCTCTTTTTTTTCTTCTTTCTGTTTTTTTTCTTTTCCCTTTCAATTATATGGACATAGATATGAGCACTATATATTCTAGCAAGCCCAGTTTTTTCTTATTCACTCATTTCCCTCTTTTCCTTATATTCTTGTTTTGCTTTAATTCCTCTCTTGTTAATGATCATATAAGACCAATAGGGAAGATACACTATTTAGCAACTGTTATATCACTGAACGACATCACTTATAAACTCCAAGTTTTTCTGCATCTCAAGATATGCAAATTTATACCTTTTTTTAGCAAACAGGTGATTCTTTGTCATTCCTTAAATACTATATAAATTAATTATTAGCTGATGAATTGTTAGAAATGTCATAAGAATTTTTATGGTGTGAACACTGAGAAAATTAGGATGGGAGTCCCACCATCCTGTATAAACACTGTATAAGCGCATGCTGACACAGTTCTTCCTTCACACTAGAAGCCTTGGTATTTAAGTGTTTTTTGCACCTTCTTAAATTTAGGGTAATCCTATTGAATTTTGAGCCATAGAATCATAGAATAGTTTGAGTTGGAAAGGACCTTAAAGATAGTCTAGTTCCAAACCCCCTTCCACGGGCAGGGACACCTGCCACTAGACCAGGTTGCTCAGAGCTCTATCCAGCCTGTCCTTGTTACCTATATGCATAAGTTTGCTTTTGACCAGGACCTAGCAAACAGTTGTGTGTTTGAGGAACACATTTGAGATAAAACCTTGCTAGCTTGGCTAGCTTGCTTTGGCTTGGATGCCAAAGGAGTCCGAAAGTCCCAAGAAGCCTTGTCCATGCCTCTTCTTGCATAATGAGCCACATCCTCTTGTCTTTTTACCCTTCTGTTTCTCAGAGAAAAAAACCCCGAAAACATGAAAGTGTGGCATCTCCCCTGCAGTGTAACACTACGCTTCTGGTAAAGGCTGATAAGAGGAAATTTTCTCTACTCTTTTAAGAACCTAGAGTTGCAATAAAATGTGTCAGCAAGAATAGAAACCATTGTCTTAATCTGGCTTTCAGCAAAATAGTTAAACTTAGCATACTAAGTATGTAAAAAGAAATTCTGTTTATCTCAAGAGATGTGTGTGTGTTCTGATTTCCTACCACATTTTTGAATGCTTGAATAGAGAAATAATGATACTTTCTTTTATTTACTTGTTGTTTATAAAATTAAAGAAAGAGAATGTTAAGAATGCATAAATTAGAGAACATAAGTTGAAGTTTCTGCAGAAACTTCAACTCAAAGTATTTGTTAATGTTAATATTCCACACTTATTTTTGCATTAAAAGGTATGCAATGAAATAATTGTTTGAAATATAAGATTAAAAAAGCATCTTTAAAACAGGGAAATTATTATTAAATGGCAGGATTAAAAATAGGCAAACATCACTCTCTGTTTATCATTGGCCAAAAAAACCTAACTGAAAGTCTGTGATCAATCATTTATTATTTTTCCCAGAAAGATGAACAACATGAGCTTAGCATAGATGAATATACCAACAAAGAGAGATATCAGATCTCAACAAAGTGTTAGTGGAATTTTTTTCCTGCACTGTTAGACATAGAATGATTTAAAATGCTCCATGTAAGACAGACATAATTTGCTTTAAAGAAATCAGCATATCACCTAAGATGTTTGGTAGGACAGGCTACACTAAAGTAGCCTTCCTGCTATAGTTCCAGATGGTAAAAGCACGGTACGCTTAGCTCAGTGCTGTGATTTTTACACACAGACTTACAGACAAATGAGACTCAGCAAATGGCCTGATGTGTTACTAAAAGAGTATTTATAACAATGCACTGTTCCACAGTGAAAGGTAATTATAGTTGTTGTTGTCTCACCTCTTCAAGAATAATTTCTATGTTTGTGCCCAGTCTTCTATCAGAGCGAAACATTAGCAGATACAATTTCTGTGTAATTTCTTGGGTCTCTGCACTGGAGTACTTTTGAATGCTTTAGCAGAGGCAAAAGAGTTGGAGAAATGCTTGCTGATAGCTAGAAAAGTGAACAGGAGTTCAAGAAATTCAAATCATATTTCCAGTTCTGCTTCTGTCTTCTTTCAAAATTGTTTAAAATTTGCTTCTCCTGGGATACCTGCAATGTTGTGCAGGGTAAAGAATATGTCTGCAGTGTGAAAATCTGGTACTGTCTGACTGTGTTTACCTGCTGAACTGTTTGGTGAGCACCTCCAGCACAGGGAAGGATGTTTCTTCCTCTCTTTGGTTTGCAGGTTACACATTAGGAGCTGTTGAATCAGGGAATCAGCCAAAAATCCAGGTTGACTTTTCATCGCCAGTTTGTAAAACAAGTCATCCAAAGCATAGACAAAGGCAAGGGTTAAAATAATATCATTCAGTTTGTGGTGTATTAGAAGATGCCAAATGGGAAGGTGTAACAAGCTGTGGAGGAGAATTCTCTGACAGCAAATGGATGGATACTTGCACTTAACAGGAAATGGAGATTAGCTGTCAGAAAAGCAATAATACCAGAATTTAAAGGAGGAATCAAAACTGAGAACAAAGAGTACCATGCAAAGAATTTCTGACAGAAAAACTGATAAGAAGCTGTCAACAGAAACAAAAGAAATTACAAATATTCTTAGCCACCAGGTTAATGGATGTACTTTTTGCTAAGCTCAGCACTGTAGGGAAAGGTGTGATTTGCAATCAGTTACACTTGGGAAAAACTGGACGAATGAGAACATGTTGACAAGATGGGGTAAATTTTTAAGTGCAGAGAAATTCGTGGCCCTGGAAAAAATTAGTAGTGTTTTTCTCAAGGAAACAAGCAAATGAGAACAAAACAGCAGTGAGTATTTTATACTGTTTGATTAAGTAATTTTTTTAGATCACACATTTTGTAATTGTTTTGTACAGAGTGGAAGTCCTTTACCCTCCAAGAATGTTTAATATCTGTCTATTTCTTTAATTATTCTTAAAGAAATACATCATTTATTCTTAAATTATGTATTTCTTTAAGAAATTTGAAATGCATTTGTAGAGCTTAAAAGCATGGTGCTTTGAGAAAATGACAAAGCCTTCTATAGTAGAACAGCAGTACAATCCCAAATTCTGGTGAGATGCAGCCACATAGAGAGTATAATAATAATTGTTACAAAATGCATTAACTCATCATACCCAAACTACTGAGAAACTTGTGAACTAGGCAGAATAATGAAATGCAATCTCCTGTGCATCTGTTTGGCTGGCAGGGTTGCCTCCCCACTTTCTGTGCAGAGGAGAGGTAGGCAAAGAGCAGAATATGGATCTGAACAGATTTCTTAAGAAAATGAAAAGAATTATTGTTGTATTGTGCTAAATAGTTTATTTAGTTGTTGTTTTTGCACTGGGTGATGGGAAATTTTTACTGGGTATGTCAGGTCACGTGGATGGTTTATTCCCCCTCCCTTTCACATGGTCTCTCCCTCACACCCCCCCCGTTATACACCCCTGGTGGTCTGGCCCTTGGTCACCCCTCCCCTTGCCCCTCCCCGATGGTATCCCAGTGGCTGTGATCCTCTTTCCTCGCCCCCATCCTGGGGTATAAAACTCCACTGCAAGGGTCCCACGCCCTCTTTTCCACCTGGGCGGTTGCCATTGCCAGTTGTGTCCCATCCAATAAACAGGATACTCATCCCCACGTGGTAAAGAGCGCTTCTCGTCTCTCACTTCGTCTGTGCAAGTCCATGTGGGCCAGAGTCCAGAGCTAGCTGGATTTGGACTCATATAAAGCCCAGAGAGCCAGGGATTACTGCAAATTATTAGCTCTGTAGTTGTAGTGCTAAGTAACGGAGGCAGAGTGCACAACCCATGGTTGTGAATATGTGGGAAGCACACTGGAAAACAGATGAAGCTGTGATTTGCAGCTGATAGGGCAGCCCAAACTTTCACAAGCCAGTGCTAAAGGATTGGCTAGGGAACAATTTACAGAGATGCAAAATTTCAAGGCTGGTCAAGGAAGTATTTACCTTTATTTGCAGTCTACTTGGGTTCTTCTCTCTGAGCTATGCTTTTGCTGTTACAGAGGTATTTCAAAAGAATTTTTTTTAATGGTTGCTGATTTTTTCAAGTGTGATTTCTGTATTTTATTGTAGTTTGTATGCCACCTTTTCAGGACAAAATGTTCTAGATTAGAAAATGTTAAAATTATTGAATATTTTGACTATCCCTTTGCTGATAGCAGTTGCATTTTACCCTGAAAAAATTCAGATGTTCTTTTCTTTCTTTTCCTTCCAAGAATTTGCAAGTTTATGAAGGATGCATGTATTCAGCTGGGTTAAATGGAAATACTGCTCAGCACCTCTACACATAGATCACATTTATCCCAGTGGAAAAGTGAATTTCTGCTGACCTACATTGCTCATCATACATTTAAAATATTTTTTAACTACTGCTGACTTTACGAGAAAATGATTTAATGAATTTTATTAATGTTTTTCAAATACCTCTGTGGAAACTAATGTATGATAATATTAGAGCAGTTTTTATATATGCATATTTCCACATAATCTTTTCCCCAAAAGACAGAGCTCCCAATTTGGCTCTTTATTATCTCTGCAAGTTTCTTTCTTTACTGGGTATCTATCTACAGCTCTAGGTAATCTTCATTCTGAGACTTAATGTAGAAGTGAGAAGTGTTCCTGATGGTGGGATTGCTGAACAATATCCAAACATGTTGTTGGACAAGAAATTTGTTTGCAGAAAAGGATCAGGTCTGCTTTACCTGGAGAGAATCACAACTCCTGCTAATCAAGTAGATCTCAGTCTCTGATCTCAGTCTTTTCTTCAGGATATTTATATCACCTCTTCTTGCCATAGGTAACCTCCCCTAAGATCTTCAGACTACTGGTCAGGAGTAATGTATGGTTCAAATGCCCTTTTAGCATAATGTGTAGCTTGATTACAGAGAAAGTTTTGTTTCTGGTATAGTAGCATTCTTTTGGTTCTGTGAGTTTTTGCAAGTAGCTGTGTGAATTTTTTGAAGGGCTCTTCTCTTTTTCTTTGGCTACTTTTATGGTATTCTCTGCAGGTTAAAGTTTGACCGTGAACTTTGGGCATCTCGATTCCTATAACTATTACCAAGAAATTTTCATTCTTCATTCACTATGAATCAGTAAGACATTCCCAAACTGTCTTAGTCAGAAGGGATAAACTGAATAGCAGCTGAGCAGATATATTTACACTGGTCACATTGTCAGCATGGGTAATTGTAAAGACCCAGAAAAAGTATTGATTGTGCAGCTTTGTTTGCATGTTTTGAAGAGTAGTAATTGGCTCATTCTACTCCTGTGCAACTCTGGTGTTTGCATGTATTTCAAAGCAAATCATTTCATGTATTCATGTGCATGTATTTCTAAGCAATTATTTATCCAAATATCTGTTTGGGATAATGTTTTTTTAAAGTCAAAGTAATATTACTGCTAAATTTAGAGTGAAAGAAAATACTATTTGAATCAAAAATTACCATGTATTTACATAAATAAAACATTCCAAGATGGAGCAGCTTGTTCTAGTAATATGGAACCAAACAGATAGTACTACTCTATCCTTTCTGGATTACATCTTCAGCAGTATTGCAGAAGAGAGTGGGTTTCTTTAACAATATGCTTTGATATTTAGTGTTCGTAAAATTATTATGGCTACATAATAACTGGCTCAATGGAACAAATGATCTGTGATGGAATCAGTTCTGCTAAGCAGAAATGACAGGTGTTACTTTGCATTACAACAGAAAAACATCACCTCCATTATTTCAGGTCTCTAATGCTACTGCTATTACTATCAGCATCTTTACTAGAATTCTTCAAGTTGTGTGATCAGTGGTTATGAAGGCCATTAAACTAACTATTGATTCTATTGATTATTTTTAAAAGATTTTAAACTGAGTGCAGTACATGTTATTGCAGTTTTATTTTATCGCATATTTCCTGTTCTTTTTTTTTTTCCCCTTTTACTGGAGCACATTTATTTTTCCTTGTCATTTTCTTCTTCCCTTATGAGACTGTGCAGAAAAAGTCTTCTTAAAGAGAAACACATTCTTTGGGCTGCAGGAATGTTTTGTCAAAACCAGCACACTAGCTGGATTCACCCTCACTCTCCTCTTTAATGCTTGCCTCCTTTCTCTGCCACTGACAACAAATTGCTTATCTGGTTGCCACATTGCTTTGTATTATGACCTCCTTCACTCTACGCTCATTTCTTCCCTGTTACTGTTTTCTTAATTCTGCGACTTCCTGCCTTTTATATTAGTTTCTGAAGCTTTACTTTTCACAGCAAAGCTGTTCTGAATCTCTCTGCTCATCTGTCTGCATTACCAGCTCTATGATCCTCCAATGTGTACAGGCAGAGAGGCTTGTTCTCTTTTCCAGCTTGGTTAGGGCTGTGTTGACCTATGATATAATTTTACACTGTCCTCTCAGTCTAGATTAAAATGCCAGCTTGTATAGTTGAGGGTCATTACATCATTTGCACCTTTAGGAAGAACTTCTGAAAGAGGCTTTGTTTTACAGCTCTCCTAATAGTGCTGCACAATTCTGAATCAAGAAAAGAATGCCTAAAAAGGGGATGTGCTAAACTTTCATTTTGAGCCTCTGTTTCATGCAAAATGAGCTTAACTCAGTTTTCAAATATAATAAGCACTATTTCTGAAGGTTGCCCTTTCTTAAATTTCATATTTCAGCAATCATTTCTTGTCCTTTTCTTTCTTGTCATATTCATGTTATAATCAAACTGTATTACTTATTTAATGATAATTGCTTTCCCTGATAATGTTTGAAATGCAGGTATTTTTAAATTTAAGCATATATTTGTTATAAAGAAAGTGACTTTTGTCTTTAGCTTTCTAAAGAAACATCTCTTCCTCTTGTACACTGTGTAAAGCAATGCTGTCACTTTTTTTATTGTCAGGTCCTTGGTTTACAGGCAAAATTATTTCTAAAACCCATCTCCAGGGCAACCCATTTTCAGATTTATAGCCTGTCCTTATTCAACATTCTATTTTAATGAGTGCAATTCATATCCCTCCTCACTAACAATCAAAGGCCCACTACTTTCACATCAGTCTATCTTCCTTTTAATTAAGGCATGTCTTCTTCTTGTACATCTCAATGAAAGATGGGAATTCAGTGTTAAATAAATACTCATTTAAGTGATGATATAAGGATAAATGGTATTGTAAACAGAACAGAAAAAACAAAATCTTTCTCTTAGTTACTAAACCAGAAATTCTCTCATTGTTCAATATGAAATCATCAGCCTTTTCCACCACAAAAATAAATCAGAACCTTTGAAGATTACTGGACATTCTGCAAAATTTCAAGTAGTTGTACAAAGTGAAATCTCTAAAGCAACATCCTAAGTCTCCAAAAATGTATTCACAAAATCCACAGAATTCTGTGGTTTTCATGGGCTGCATTATGTAGCACACAAGCACTGGAGACACTCAGTCCAGATTACCGTATCATATTTTAGTTTCTGGCTTTTTTCTGCTTTATTTTATTTTTTTATCTTTTTGTTGTGTGGTGGTGTTCAGCTGTGCTCCTTTGGTTTTTTTGGGTTTCAGGGCTACTAGCAGAATTAAAGGTGGAACAGCTGTGACATTAAGTAGTCCTCCAGCTAAAAAGGGGAAAAGTCTTATCAGGTGTCTAAGTCCCTTTGTGAAATCATCATTCATCATCCACTGAAATATGGGGAAACTTTCATGAACTTGGTTATTTTCACATTAATGGGAAATGAAGTCTAAACTTTGGTCTGGTCCTCAAACTGGATTGTCCTTAATTCTAAAATTGAGAGGAAAAAGATTGTGTTTTACATAACTTGTCCTCATATTTCTAAACAGATGGGCTGGAACAAGTGGCAACTGTGGGACTGAACCATCATGTGAAGATAGATACAGAGGAAAAAAAGATTGTAATGGCTCTTGGTAAACATGTGAAAAAGACTCCGAATCCATATGGAACTTTAGCAAGAAAACCAGCATGGTATCTAAATAATGAAAACCAATTCAGTGAACTACTTTCTGCAATTAAAAGCTGCCATGCAAAAAGGGGAGTGTTTAGGCATGAACTCTTGCATTGAGAGTTAAGAGAGGGATAAGCCTGCATTATTTTGTTCATAATTGTGACTGTCTTCAGAAAATTAATTTGTAAACAGAGGTTTAAAAGTCTCTATGGCTAATATCATCTGTTGCAAACAGATTTCACAGCATATTTCAGAAAAATATCAGGAAAGCAATTTTTTTCTGAAGCCTTGAAAATCACTTACTACTGAATATAGGGAGTTATAGTCAAGAGATCACAAAGGGATAACAGAAAAAGAATTTATGTTTTTCTAAGAAATCTGGGCCTTAAAATATGCACAGATAACAGGATGTGACAAAAATGATTTTTTAGAACTGGTTTCTTATTTTTATGGTGTTATTGTAACTACTTTAATGTATAATGTTGCAGCCATATTGTGGCTGAGATCAAATTAGCTGTATGCACAGATGAAGTCCCCACTTATTCCTCATGTATTTATTTCTCAGTCTTTGTAGCAAAGAATGTAATTTCTCAGAGGTGCTGAGAACCACGGGAGGGCCAAGCCCTGAAACACACTGCCAAAGAGGCTGTGGACAAGACTTTACCTGGTAGGATCCTAGGCAGACTGATTAAGTGCTGAGTTGCTTAGTTTACATCCTCTAGAGATCTGTCCTAAGTTCTTCTGTGGTTCTTTTCTCTGAAATAGCAGTGGAATAGCTGAGGTTTTCATGTGCACATTGACTAAGTCCACACACGTGTTTTCTATAGTGCTGGAGTTCAGGGAGAAGCATGTATTTGTGATGCCCATATCTGTGCTATTCAAGATCCTCAAGGAATATATAGACTCACAGAATCACCTAGGTTGGAAAAGACCCTTAAGATCAACAAATCCAACCATTAACCCAGCACTGCCAAGCCCACTACTAAGCCATGTTGATAAGTGCTTGATCTACAGGTCTTTTAAACACCTCAAGGGATGGTGACTCAACCACTTCCCTAAGCAGCCTGTTCCAGTGCTTGAAAGCCCTTTTGGCAAAGTGAATTTTCCTAATATGCACTCCAAACCTCTCCTTGTGAAACTGGAGGCTGTTTCCTCTCATCTTATCACTTGGTACCTATTGTATTTGCAGGGAATGCCCTGACTAATGCAGGGATGATGAATCTGACTCCATGTTCTCAGAACATAATAATTAAGGCATGTCTTATAATAATAATATTTTATTACTTTATAATTTATTACTTTATAATAATAATTTATTATTTTATAATAATAAAATAATAATTTATTACTTTATGATATTGTATTATATTAAAGAATACAGAACTATATTAAAGAATACAGAAAGGATACTTACTCAATGCTAAAAAGATAATCATGAAAACTCCTGACTCTTTCCAGAGTCTCGACACAGCTTGGCGCTGATTGGCCAATGAGTCAAAACTACTCACACCAGAATCCAATGAAACAATCACCTGTGGGTAAACAATCTCCAAACACATTCCAAGTGAGCAAAACACAGGAGAAACAAATGAGGTAAGAATTGTTTTTCTTTTCTCTGAGGCTTCTCAGCTTCCCAGAAGAAAAATTCTGGGTGAAGGAATTTTTTCAGAGAATTTGAATGTCCACAGGTACCTGGAAAAGAGACAACAGCCATTTCGTTATGATCACATTCCAAGTGGCAATAAGGGGTACCTTCAGGCTCCTTCTCTTCAGACTAAACAGCCCCAGCTCCCTCAACTCCTCTTCATCAGACTTGTACTCTGGACTCTAAACACCATACAGATTGGGTCTCTCATTTGCCTCAATACAGACAGTCTGGGGGGCGGGTGAAGTGATAAGCAAAGATAAGTTAATGATAATATTTTTTCAACCAGTCCTAGTCCGCAGTTTCATGTTAGAGACAATGCTAAGCAGACATTCCACTTTAGTTTGCTCAGATGTGCTTTTGCAGGCATAGATTTTGCATGCCGTGAATCCGGTATCATTACGCCTGTGAGATGGGATAATATCTGTAACAAGTACAATCAGAACTCCAGCAGACTGCCTTTTGTATGGGAATGAGGTGCTTCTTGAAAAAGGCAGAGATGCATCTTGAGCTGTGGTGGAGTATTTACATATATACATACATTTGCATATCAAACATATCTGCCCTGCTGATTCCATATTGTATTCTCAGCATGCAGATTGCCAGGCCATTGAACAGCTTTTAATATTAACAGCAGTTAAACTATTTTGTCTAGTCTAAGTAGAAGTCAGAGAACTATCATGATGACCACTGAAGGGATGCAAAGGAGAAAGAAGTTAGACAACTTTCAGGGATTATCTGGCCAAAAGTCGTTTCTGCAAAAGTTTCTTTTATGCCTACCTGTAGCATCAAGTCCCTTGGGTTGAAGTTGGGAAGCCATAACCTAGAGCCCTGGTGACTGCACTGGTCCCTATTGCCTTGAGATGCGTCCTGAAAATGAGGCTAGTGATGAGCCTTTTAGTTCCTACTGGTCTAAATGAATGGACTGTTATTCTCAGAGAGAATATAAAACTTCCATGTGCTATGCTTCAACCAACTAATTTGTTTACTATGGCAAGCAAGGAAAATTAAATTTCAGACATTTCAGTGAAGCCACAGGAACTGGAAGGAGAAATATTTGTCATTAGTTTGATTCTGAACAAAAAAAACCCAAACAAACAACTGAAAATAAAACCCCAAAGGAAACTTAAAGAAAGAAGCTAATGACCCTAATCCATTGACTGCAAAACTTTTGAGAGGAAGACATTCCTCAGAGAGAGGACAGAGGTGTTAAGTCCATCACAAATGATGAAGGGTTTCTTGAAATAGAAGTAAGAAGCAGACTGAGGTAATGAATTAAAAAAAATGTAAAAAAAAAGAGAAAACCCT
The DNA here is from genome assembly GCF_051311805.1 of Agelaius phoeniceus. Taxonomy (NCBI): domain Eukaryota; kingdom Metazoa; phylum Chordata; class Aves; order Passeriformes; family Icteridae; genus Agelaius; species Agelaius phoeniceus. The sequence continues at coordinate 36,413,087 of NC_135268.1, read as the reverse complement.
TTAAAAAGATTGTTGTTTCAGAAAATTTAGCCTGTATGGAAATCCAAAATTGCCCCATCATCTGCTCTCAAACACCAGATTACCCCTGCTAATATGCAGTATAAACCAAATCCAAAGTGATTGAAATGCCATGGCTTATGCCTAAGTGCCAGGTAATACTCAAACATGCTTAAGACCAGGTTTGGACTGGATCAGACTTGTACTGAGCAAGAATATATATCATTTTATTCAGAAATCTGTTACTTAGGTATTCACTTAAGAAGCAAAATTGTGCAGTCCACTGGCTTTGTCTCTGAGAATTAAAACCTCAAATCCAGATTTCACACATCTAGTACTATTGCCAAGCAGCAGGTTATTGATGTTTGCAATACATCCTGTATGTGTAGAGGATCAATTGCATGAGATTTAGCAGTCTGAACAAAATTATTCCAGAGAGAGGTTTCCCATGAAGCATCAGACACTTCATTCTCTTAGGAGATGACATTTATTGTGGAAAAAATAAACACTTCTTTAAGGAATTTTCCATCCTCAGTAGTGTCTAAATAGTGGCTAACAATTCTTAACATTGCTTTCTCTACCAACACTTTCTACATTCTAGATCTGTTCACTCACATCACTCAGTGACATTGCAAGGTTTCCCAGGTCTTCTATAAGACAATTTTAGTTTCAGCAACCTAGTCTTTATCAAACATTGTAGCCTCACACACAGCTCTCTTGTACGCCTTTTTTAGTAGTCCTTTATTTGCAGCAGTGAAATATATGAAAAAAGATTGTGCCAACTTTCATAATATGGTAATCTCTCTCTTTCAGTGCATCTATGAGTATGCAGTAGGATTTTAGGGTGTGTTGGTGTTTGAGTTATCACTAAAATGAATGTATTTTGTCCTCAGAACTATTGAGACATTGCTGCCCTCCTCCTGTTAGGCAGGAAAGAAGGGAGTGAGCTCTGTCCTTTCTTAGATATCCATTAAGTATTCTTTTATTAGCCCTCATGTAAGCTGGCCTAGAAGATAGTGATTTGAAGAATGACCCTCTGTGGTAACAATTCCAGCTAGATGGGCAAGAGTTGGCCAGCTTGGCTCTTTTAATAGCATCAGGATAAAAACCATGCTCTTTCATATCTATCCTGGCTCTCCTGAAGTTGGGGGAGTGAGGAGGTGAGGTCCAGTGTTAGCAGAAGTAAAATAAAAGACGTCAAGCCTTTCATCAGTGTGCCAGGATTTGCCTCTCAAGAGGTTTCTGCATGGGTGAGCTTTGTACAAAGGCCAGACCTTTGATCCTAGGGGAAACAACTCCTATCTCTTGGCACTACACTTGAGCTGAGTGGACAAAAGTACTTTGGTTTCACCCCTTCTCCTCAGCTGTGTTATCCTATAAACCTAAATTGGATTCAATTTAGGCCTTGTAGGATTACAGTACTGTGCCTCCGTGCTACAGACTGTGGCAGTTTGCCATTTTAATCTATGCTGTGTGTCTAAGTAATTCTTGCCTGCTCATCTGAGCAACTTTTCACTATATTTAAGCTGGGGAATAAGAAGGAGACAACAGATGTGGAAAAATGCAAGCTGAACAGAAATTTCAGCTTTTTAATAATCTGCTCCTTTCAGCCCTTATTTTCCTATCTCAGCTTTGCAACATTACTTACTCAAGTGTAGCAAAACTTATATTTATTTGTTCATTGTATGAACTCCAGCAAAACATTGGAGATTCAGCTCTCAGGAGAGAAAAATCCAGGGCTAAATTTTCATGTTTTCTCTCAACATCTGAACACAAAGCTCTTCTGTCTCTTCAAGGACTGCTTTGTTTATGACATTTTTTATTGTTTTAGATAAGTACTTGGCTTCTGAAGTGGGCTCTTGTAGTGTTTGTGGCCTCCAAACAGCCAAAGGCAGCAGTGCTTTTATCTTATTGACTACTTGGTCTTTGTATTCTGAATGCATTTGTGAGATGGAACTTCCAAGAAACTACCAAAAATAGTTACCTTGCCTTCAAGCATGAATTGCCTGCACCTGGGGATGTACTCATAGGGTACTTCTATTCAGCTTCCCAAGCCTTGCATATTAACAGATTTCCTCTCTGCTTTCGCATAACTTAAAAAATATAAAGTTAAGGGTCAAAAAGAGTCCCAGCAACAAGCACATTGGTTTTTACTCTGAAGTTTAGGCATGACATAAAGGACTCTTAAGGATCTTCTGAAACTTTGCCAAGAGAGTTACATGCAGCATTTGAGCATAAAACTTACAGTAAATGATTGATTGACCTTTTTGAAAATACGTTTACTTTTCTGTTTACTTCTAGGACTATTAGAATACCTTGACACCTTCATATTTTTATAAAAGCCTAAACCAAAGCCGAGATGGATGTACAAATATCTGGAGGATGGTGATCTGTTGCAGAAAGTCATTACTCTCCTTATATCCATGTAGGGTAAAAATTAATAATGACTAACCACATACCTGCATAAACAGTGAAGCTTTTTGCCCTTGTTGTTGATGGGGCCACAATTCTTCCTAAACTGCATGTTTGCAACCCTCTCCCAAATTTTTTTTACATTTAAGATGCAGTAAACCCAAGTTTTTATTACTACTTGCCTTCTTACCTGGACCCTGATGCCGCAGTCAATGACACTGTCAGATGCTGATGCTAAATAACCAAATTATGGAAGAATTACATCATTCCACTTTCACAGCCATAGAATCCAAAGAAAGAGATGACAAAACAAATTAAAATCATAGTCATCTTGGGATAATTCAAAGATCACGTTTTAATTTAGGAAGCGATTCCTTTGCACACATTCACTCTCAATTTGTTCTCCATGCATTTTTCATATAAATTCAAGTGCTTCAAAGAACTGTTTATTGTACATAGCTTCTAGGTTTTTTTTTTAATTGCAAGCTGTTTGATCCTTTTTGTGTTCCCATAAAGCAGGTGATTTGCAGCAATGGAGCTTGGTGTGCATTCCTAGGGGTACTGTGCCCAAGGGAAAAGGGAAGAGAAGCCAGGAATTCCCACTCCTTCCTTGACAAGAGGTGCCAGCATAACCCATGTGAATATGGGAAAGGTGCTGGTTCAGTAATCTAAATTCCCAAATTAAAATCCTCTGTCTGTGGTAATCTTTCAGAGCAAGGTGCTGAGGCAATTAATGGTTACAGACCATTCAAACCCTGGCATTCTTGTGCAGCAAGTTGAACAGCAATGTTAGAAGATTTTTTTACTTCAGAGGATTCCATTATGTTGGACCAAGAAGCTAAAAAAAAATAATGTCTACATCTTCTTGCATTTTGTATTCAGGAAAAATATAATGTGAGTTTTTTCTGAGAGCCTTTTTTTTTGTGAAATGATGGATTATAGATCCTGCTTGAAAACCCATACCTTCAACTTGGGCTTTTTAACTGAAAGAGAGTGTACATCTGCTTTAATGGCATTGTTATATGATACATTAAGAAAAAGAATTTCACAGGTGATTGAGAAGTAATTAACATATGGTTACTCCATAAGGTCAAGTAAATAGAAGTGTGCTTAGCAGCGTATTCAGAAGTAAGGAGGACACCAATCAATGCTGATTGAGCTTCCCTGGCATGTCATAGCTCATAAAGAGGCGATAAATATAGTTTGTAATGTCTTACTTGTTTTAATATTGATGCAATTAACTTACAGAGTAGTATTTTACAATACTTAGTATCAAATCTCAAATCAATATGCAGAAGCAGTCTGAAAATGACAAAAAATAAGCAGCTGTTATACACATTATATAGATGACGCAAAATGATGTGAAACAAATAATATTTTAGAGTAGAACTACCCAATTTGCTAGAGCTATTACTAGAAAAAACTTTCTCTGCATACAACCCAGATATTTCATAGTATAAATCATATTATATAACATAACATGTTTTCCAAACCAAAGGCCTTCTTGTACTTCTGGACTGCTTCTTGGAGAAGATTCCTTTAAGCATTGATTTTAAACAAGAAAGAGATAAACCTGTTATTAACCACTTGAAAGAATTGCAATGGGAAATAGTCAAAGTTCTAAAGTTCTGTCGGAGTTCTTCTAATTTTTTTTTCCTATTCAGATGAGTGAAAGATTACTCAGATTTTTCCATTATTGCAAAGAAAACCTTCACAAGTTCTCCCTGCCCTACCTGTCAAGAAAATTCAAACAAAAACTGAAATAGATATTATTTATAACAGAAATAAGAAAAAAGGATTTTAAGCAGAACAGAAATTCAAGAGTCTGACAATTTTATGTGTGAAAGAGGGTTGAGTGAGAGTCATAAAGACTTAACTAGAATATAGTTATCTGTATGAGTAGTGGTATTTTAATTAGCCAGCAGTCTTGAAATGATTGTCAGTCCTGACAGTCTGACAGTATTTATGAACAGAGCTCATTCAATTCCATCTTTCTGTGGTTATGCCTCCATAAAACCCTCTTAATCAGTGGAAATTTAATTTCTGGCAGTGCTGCATTAAGTTGTTGAAATTATCTGTTCTATAAAGCCATTCTCTATAATGCCTTTTTTTTTTTTTTTGAAAGAAACAAAACACACTTTTTTGGCATAATGTATCTAGTATTTATTTGTATTTATTTATTTGTATTTACCATGCTACGTGACTGGGACTAAATTTACAGCATGTTACACTCCAAAGGTGTCATTCAGACTCATGCTGGTTCCTTATGGTTCTAGATCTTGCTGGATTGTTTTTGTGGTGGCTGTTTCTACCTGAAGATATTTTCAGCTTGTTCCAGCATTTGCATATTAAATAGGTCCAGAAGCTAGGACAAAGGAAGAAATTACATCTCATCAGGATGAAGTCCTGTTGAGTTTTCTTCATAATGTAGATGCTTTTCATTAAAAGCTAGAATTTTTCCTGCAATGTTCCCCTTCTTCAACCATGGAAACAAAGCAATGCACATAAAAAGTACAGAAAGTGCTGAAGCAGCTGAAAATGTAGTTACTCTATTTACACTTCTAATATGGCTTTTGATTTTCTTCACAAGCAAATTTATATCTTGGATAAGGAAAATGCAATGGGGGTATTCGAAAGCAACCAAAATCTGAGAAAATCAAAAATCAAGCTTGTTTTCCTAAAATTCACATGCATGCATTTCTGATGTTAACATGGTTCTTTTTAGTCTGCAGGAGTTGAGTCTCATGAAATAACATCGTGCTGTGACATAGAAATATTTTCAAAATGTTACATTCTTATGCAGCAGTACATGAAATGACTTTGGTAGCATTATTTTATAAAGATACCTTACTAGCACTTCATACACAGTTTCTCAGAGTGTTAAAACGGTACTTTATTCAGCTGATAACTCTTGATTTTTGTTTCAATTTTTTTTAGCAAAGCTTATGGAAACATAACAGAAAAAATTCTGATACAAGATGAATTGCTGAATATAAGATAACCAAATTCTTCTACTCCAGCAGCAGCTGCCAAACTGGAGAGCTGTCTCATCCCCTCAATTAGATTAAGGCTGTATTGATGCCTTATTATTGCTATTTAAGCATTTTGAAAGTTTCACACGGGTGGGAACTTCTGACTAGAAATGAATGAAAATGTGCATGGTTCAGTGTGCCCTAACAAAACTGTGGACAGATATTACTAAATCCTTACATTATCAATTCATATTAAGCAATCTCCTGAAGAGCTGCTGGTAATTTTTTATATATGCCTCATTAATATCATTGCAAATTAAATCACAGGCAATGACAGTAAGTGCTGAGTAAATAAATAAGAGAGCAACATTACTATTTAGACATCTTTTTTAGTTACATTTCTACCTGAATGTGTCTTGCTCAGCTAGTAAATTAAACACCTATATGATATTCCTTATCCTTTACAATTTTTAAGTATGTAAAGAAATTAGTTTATTTGCAAGTGAAGTAGCTCTGCTAGCAGCCTCCAAACATTTAACAGCAAATCATTAATTCAGCATCCTCTCTATTAAAAAAAAAGGCAAATAAAAATTCATGTCAGATGCTCTGTAACACAACTTCTGGGAGAGAAACCCTCTGTATTGCATTGAAGCTGTTATTTGATTGCACAGTGTGTCAGTTCATGGTGTTCTCTTGCAGCCTCCTGTATGTGTTTAACAGGAAATATTGAAATAAGCTCAGTGAGACACTGTGTGTCTCAAAGAAGGTGACCAAGCCCTAAAAACAAACCTCTACTGTCTTTGCCAAGACAAAGATAAGGAGCTAGCTTAGAATGACTCCTCTCTTCCCTTCCAGAAGTTATTCCAGAGATATAAAGGCTTTATAATCAATGGTGGAACAACTAGGGTGTGTCAGATGTTCTCTGAATAGCCTGATGTCTATCCACAGTGCTGAGCATGGCCATTTCTTTTACAGGCTCTGGCAAAGCCATCCTCACTGTGTCCAGTACGTGGGACAAGCAGCAGAGCAGTGGTGAGTCTCCTCTGCAGCTCATGTCCTTAAGTGTAGAGCCCTTAGGTGAGGGCCCTCTGACCATTGCAATGTGCCCCTGTCCCAGCCTGCATTGTTGATCATCATCAGCTTGAATGTAAAGCTGCAATGGGAAACCATGGGAAGATTTAGATCATAGTTTGCAGTCAGTCATAGTTTGGTGCAACCAACTGTTGTGAATTCAAGTATCTTTAAACTCTTTGCTGTGTGATGTTACAAGTATTCTGAATAAGAATGCATGCTGTCAACTGCTTTAATGCATGCTAGGTATGTGTCAAATCTTGGTACTTAATTAAACAAAGCTTTGTTTGGAGCAGGCCAAAATTAGGTCAGTGTCTTTGACTGTACTCCTATCATTGCAAATTAAAAGCTTCGTCTGTGAATGTACTAAAGCAGCCCTTTTAACTGATTAGTATAATATGCTTGATTTAATAATATTTGCAAGCAGTATTGTTTTCTATCAGCCTCTTATGTAGAGGTCAGTGTGCCTAGTATCTTTTGCCTACAAATCTGATCCTCTTGTTTATTAATGTCAGATTTCTGGCAGTGCATTTTTAATGTGTTTCCACATTGTCATACTCTGCTGCTCAACAGTGGTGAGTAATCAGAGAATTTTACTCTTAGATTCCTCCTGGCCAAGCAGAAGCAGTACATGGGGAATGGTAAATGTCTTTAGATACATCCCACCTGAATGCAAGTGACAGCTGTTTTGTAATCTGATTGAATTTGACACTGGTGGAGCCACTGGGGCTGCTGTTTGCAGTGGCTAGAAATATAATTCCTTGTGTACTCCCTGTGCTTTTCTGCTCCCCTGGATACCTAGCTGAGATATTAAGAAGTAATCTCTGGGCAATTGCCAGATAGGATATAGTTTGTTTCCTGGAGATCAATATCCTAGAATGGCGGGACTGTGCTAGTGGTTCAGCACTTCTGCATGAACACAATTAATCACTTAGGTGAGCCCTGTGTTTAGACACTTTCATCTTTGATCTGCCTAACAGCCTCTCTGCTAGGGATTATCCTCCATCCTTACTGACTAATTTGACAACAGACTTTATCTGTGTCCTTTGAGATAAAGATGAGAGACAGAGCTGTCTATCAGTGCTCTGAGTTTTGTAGTGTTCAAAAAAAAAAAGCAAGTCTTTACAACGTAAACTCCATTATGAAGGATACAAAGGAAGTCCCAACCGCAAGTATTCTAATCAAAGAGAAATCCCCTGGTGCTACTGAGAACAGAAATTGTGATGAGTTCTGTTCTGCTCTAAATTACTAATTGACTTTTTTCTAAAGAACACCTACCAGGAATCTTGAAGTTTTATGGCAAATGCTAAACAGCAGCTGTTTTCTAATTGTGCTTCCCATTCTGCAGTCCTCACAAATATCTCTTTAGAATAATAAGCTGGAGACACTTTCAATTAAAAGCAATACTGATCAGAGGCAACTGTGTTAATGTAAGAGGATAGGTCACAAGCTCAGAAAAGCCATGAAAATTATGGATGAGTTTTAATAAATCTCTCTTTTAGGTTCTTTTATACATTGGTATTTTCATAGCTTCTTTTATGGCATGAGAAGCTGACATGATGCTATGAGCATCCGCTGATGAATATCTGCCTATCAGCACACAGTGAAAGAAGTAATTACAGCATTAATACTGAGTTTTATGTCATTAAATCACTATTTGGACCTAGGCGTAATTCACATTTAAAAATATGATCAGCATTGATGATCATCTTGATAAGTTAAGAAAATTACTGGTAACAAGATGTACTTCTGGACATAGTCTGAACCTTTGTACCAACTTTCAGGTTGACAATGGCTGCTATGTACGCACATACACACTTCTTTGCCTATATTTTTAATTTCTTTCATTTCACTTAGCCAATTCACTGACTTGTGTGGACCAATGGAGAAATGAAAATATATTTCTTAACCTGGAGCACACATTTTATATATAATTGATATCAACAATTTTTTATTATTTTAGTATAAATGTATGGTGTAATTATTTGCTATTAATACTGGCTGAAAAACATAAAGAGAAAAGAAGTCAAAATGGTGGTGGGAGGAATACTTAAAAACAGAAGATAGGAAAGAAGAAATAGGTTATAATTTTGCAGATGTTCTCTCTGAATAATTTATTTTACACTTTAAATAGGTGGCCTGATTTTCAGCTCTGTCAGGCAGATTTAGGTACATGATATAGGTTTAGAAATGTAATTAAAAGTTTCATTAATATTTTTGTATAGCACAAAAGTTTTTTTTTTTTTGGTAGACAAAAGTGATGGCAGGGACAAGTATTCCTATATCCTACATTTTGATTAATTTAGGATTTTGAGTCAAATGAACCAGACATGACATTCTGTATCAAGTTTGCTCCGCAAGTATGCTAACCAAAAACCTGGGTTTGGGTTTTGAAGTGCAAAAGTGGAACATTTAACCCAAGAAAATCTTGATGTCATTAGATATGCATGGGCAAAACCTACACTTGCCTGAGATGGCTGGTTCCAGCAGTGATGGGCAAATGGGAACATTAGGGAGACTGAACTGCACTGTCTTTATGGACAGCCTGAATCCACTGTGCCCACGAGCCTGTTCTGCACTCACCTTGGACAGCAACAGGAGCCTTTGTTGAGGAGACTGTTCTGTGATGTTCCCTCAGTGGTCTGTCCTGTGCTTTGCCAGATGGGATCGAGTGGTTGACGTGTGGGGTGGATGGATGGCTCCATCAGGGCACTCCCTGTGGTGCATCAGCTACTGCACCACCCTGCACCTAAACAGTGAGGAATGCTTCAGGAAGTAAGCTGCACAGGCAGCTGGCCAGTTAGCTTTGCTCTGGCATTGTCTGGTTATATTGTATCTGAATATAATTGTATTTGATTAGAACTGCAAACCATCTCCACTGAACCATGTCTGATGCGAGGCTCAGTGAACCCCATGTGATAAATTGCTGCTAGGTTAAAGGTCTGGCATCTTTGACATTTATCCACCTTGGTGTGAACAACTATGAAAATCTCAAGGCAGCAAGAGGTCTGGGTTCAAAGGGGACTGCCTGCAAGAACAAGGCATGCAGAGCCATGTGTGAACTTTTGAGCAAGGAAGCATTTTATATAGTCTTTTCCATCTAATTTTTTTGCCTTGGGAACTCAGTTGTGAACTGACCCCAGTCCATCATGCTATCCATAAATTACTAACAGATCTTTGAAGTTATTCACACATTTAAAGAGGAGGTTCAGGGGAATATCCTGAAGGGATTCTGGAGAAAGATATTTTGAAAATTAAAGTGAAAAAGCAGGCAAGAGATTCAATATCCAAGTGAGTTTTGTATCAAGGAGAACAATATTAACATTGATTCCGAGTATCAGTCATGTCAAATGTACTAATAGGCAAATCAACCTCCTGCACAGTTATAAATAAAGAGATGTGTTTATTTATAGTCACGTATGTGCGCTTTTGCACATATGCAGACAAGTTCATAAACAAAAAGTGTTCTTTTTTTGTTATGGGAACATTAATATTTGAACTTTTTCTAGCTTGTCAGTATATGAACTTTGCAAAGCAGCTGATTTTCCTGTGCAGGTAATGGCTTTCATTTATGCCATTCTAACAATGATCCCCCATCAGGTTTTGCATAAACAAGTCATCACACATTTTGTAACAATTTCTAAAATGTAAATTATTTACACAGAGAATGCTTATTGCTTGGGTAGGTGACTCCCATGGCTTATAAATAAGTTAATAATAGAAATAAATAATTCAGGTACATTTATTTTTGAATCTGTTGCTATGAAATCCTTTAATATTCAGAGCAAATATATTTGAAAGATTGTTGGCATTTCTTGAGTATATATAGGATTAATTATTGCAGTGTCTATTTCCAGAGCTTGCAAACTACTTGCATGCAGAGGACCCCCAAACTAAACAAAATAATTTTCAACAATTGAAGCCTTGTTTCATTGATGTACTTCAACCACATTTTAGCACAGTCTGAATACCACCCAGCTCATTAAAGGCTCAGCACAAGTTTAAGAACTGCTGAATTCAGTAAGAGTTAGTATGAACTCAAGTGCTTTCCTGCACAAAAGCCTAAATTCTTGCTAGGCTTCTACAGACTCTAAAAATCCTCCTTGAAGGCAAATATTATGCTGCAGACAGAACATACTGCAAGTGTTACTGCAGACTCTCTCATCTTTGCTGGAAGCTGCTTGCAAGTGCTGTGAAATGCTCCTGTGCCCAGGGAGTTTCAAGGAGGAGGGAGTTATGTGGAGTCACTATCAGGTTTCCCTCTTCCCAGCTTTTTCTGTATGTAAAGCCCTGTATTCTCCTGGAGAGAGAGAAATCATCAGATGTCAGCAGATCTGTCAGAGAACTTGCTGCTCTACATCTAAGCAGACCAGAATGAACAAGCTCTCTCTCCTTTTTGCATAGTTCTGGGTGTTAATCAATTAGAAAGAAGTTCAGGATGTGTTATGCTTCAATGATAGTTACTGTCATTTTGCTCTGTTCTTCAGGCAGAGGAATCCAAGCTGGATTTTCACTAAGTGGGAATTTACCTTGATTTGACAATTTAAAACTTAGCTGTTGACCTTTTGTCAGTGAATCCTAGTTTTTCAGCCTGAATCTTTCCTACCTTAATATCCATATTCAATGTGAGGTTTTTATCTTTCCTTTTTTCTTTTGTGCTTATCTCAGCTTTTGCCTAATTTTCTAATTTTTATACTTTACATCTCTTCTAAATACTTCTTTATACTCTTCCATTTCCAACACTGTAAGAAACTATAAAATTTAACATAGAATATAAATACATCAAGTGTATTTAAAAGTTAATAAAAGACATCTCTCCACCCCCTCCAAAAAACTTCACACCACCTTCTCAGAGAAACACCAAACCCAACAACCCATAGCCACTTTCCTGTGTTGTGCCCCTCTCCACCCCCATATTTTTCTCCAGTGATTTGTTTTCTGGCCCACTGTATTTAACACAGTATTTGGCTGAAAGTGATTCTTATTCTGAAACAAAAGAAAATAGAGATTTGTTGTTCTTTAGAGAAATTGGACTAATTTTCATCAAAACCCAGTGTTGCAAATAGAAATTCAAAGAAATGCAGTAACAGCTGGTTTGTATTCATCTCCTAAGACTTATGAACAGTCAAAATAAGCAAATTTTCTATCCACTGATGCCTTGGCACACGTTGGCACCCAGATCATTAGGAAGTTATTTTCCAGGAGAAGGTCACTGTGTTTCATATAGCCTGAATATGCCAGATGTTGGGACTGCCAGTGATTTAGCTAAAGACAGAGACAGTGATCTGGTGGCTGAAAGGATTCATCATTATTATGAATTTAGCATTAAATCTGATGAGATGTTAGGACAATTAGGGTGATGATCTGCTGCTTCACAAATGTGTAGAGGAATCATTATGGAGAGGGGAAATTGATGAAATCATCAACCTTGAACTGCATTTGTAAATCATAGAGGAATTTCCCATGCAGAGCTACCTATTACATAATACATCACTCATAAATGCTTAGTACTTTCTGATTATGAGTACATCAACCCAACTATTTTTACACATTGTTTAGATTTATTTATTATTTATTTTACTTGACGTTTTACCTGCAATTGTTTAACATGCATCAGAAAAAACATCATGAAGGTTTGAAGGCACAGTGAGTTTCATGGTAGTTTCCTACCTGACAGTCTTTTCTTTTAGACACTATATTATAAAAAAGAATGAAAGATACACAAATAAAAGTTAGTAGAAAAAAATGTAACATACTAAGTAAATAAATAAATAAAATGCCTCAAATTTAAATTGGGATCTTCCATAGATATAATTTTGTTGCAGAACATTTAAAAAAATATTCGTTAGTTCCTGTCTTGTTTCAGAGTATTATTAAAGTAGTCAAGAATTTATTTCAATCTAAAGAAAAATTCAATTGTAGTACGAATGCAAAATATAACAGCATCTCCAAAAAAAAGAAGAAAAGAAAGTCTAATAAATCTAGAAAATAAATTTGCTTCTTAGTTACAGAGAGAAGCAAAAAAAGGAGTATTTAGCATAGCAATAGGTTATCTGATTTGATATACTCTTGGAAAAGTCCTTTGTTAGCTGAATTGCTCATGGACATCCATTTTGAGTATGTTAGCTGAATTTTAATATTCTCTTTGAATAAAGTGAGGGAGTTTAGGGGCTATTCTGATCTTTTGGATAGTACAAGGAACAGTGATGATCTATGTGTGGTTTATGTGTAGTGCTGATTTATTTGCTGGCTTGTTTTTATCTTAGCTTATGCTTAGTTTAGCTTAGTCTTAGTTTATGGAGGGTAAATTCCATAATATGTGAGTAATATTAATTTAAAGTTAAAAATTCACCCATGTGATGTCAGCTCTTGAGGTGTTGTCATTGTTTTGTTTTTTTTTTTTTTTTTCTACTATGAGAAACAATATGTGCCACTAAAATTATCTGTTAAAAAGTGTTCCTCATTTTTTAGAGAATTTTGGTAAGAAAGTCTCCTCCTCAAGGGACAAATGAAATATCTAAGTGTCCTGTATCCACAGTCAGGAAACAATAGCCCTTCTGTAATTAGCTTGGACATTTCAAGAAGTATCTTCTGACTGTCATATTTAAATCACAGACAGTTTTTTTCTGTGATTTGTAGAGTAAGAAAGTACTTTCCTAGCCTATGACACTGAACACTACATTAGAGTACGGGAGATAACCATTAGGAATTGCTTAAGAAATAAAAATATAGCCTATGCGTTTGAAAGCTTATGTCAAAGACATCTCCCTTGGTCCATACACAATTAATCTGTCTTTCAAATACTACATAGAGTATTGCCATTGAACTCATGAAAGAAAGTGGTTATTCTAATAGATATGGGATTCCTAAACCTTAGGCTTTTTGAATGGTGTTTATAGTTTTGTTCATCACACCTGCCTAGTTTTCACCTCAAAATGCATGGTGGTACATCTGTTGGTTAATGGGTCATCTCCAAAATGAAAAGCTTTAGAGATACTATGAAGAAAGTTAAGAAACTTTACTTCATTTTCTATAGTCTTCCTCAGATAAAATATGAAAGGAAATCTTCCAGTATTACAGTTTGCACTGATGATGACTTTATCTAGTTATGACCTTGCAAAGAAACGTATATTTCCTTTTGATTATGATGACAGATTCCCGTAGTTCCATCTTCTTTTTATTCATTAAAGCAAATGCAAACTTCAGCTTCTGACTCAGAATGGTTGTGGTCATGATAATGCTTGTTCTACAATAGCTCTTTATAAAGTAATTGAATGTATGATGGAGAACTGTTAGATTTTTTTTAAAGTCCTTGATAAAGAGGAGAGATTATATTTTAAACCCTCTTTATGAAAGTTCTGCTTCATACTTGTGCTTTTACATGCCTTTCACAAAAACATTCAGTGAGTCAGTCAAAACTCTAGAAATAAGCAGCAGATTGCAACCATTGTTGGTGAAAGTGGAGATGGGTATAAGCAGAGTTATAGCAAAACTCTGTGAATATTTTTTTTCTTTAGCTGTGCTTGCCATTAGATTTTCATGAGGAAGGAGATCTGGGAGATCACCCAACATGAATAGTAAGTCACAGGTTTGGTTAGAGTGATGGGTGAGGCAAAGCTACTGGCACAAGAATATTGAAAAAATAAACTCGTTCATGTGGGTCATACAGAGACACTTACTGCCCACATCACTGCGCAGTAGCCATAGGGTGGAGAGGATTATCTGAGCTGGGGAAATCCTCTGGGACAGGAGCCAGAGAAGCCCAGATTCTCCTTCTCCTCAGGCAGCAAAGCAGGGCAGCCTGAGCAGAGATCTGTCAGACTCTGCACTTCTCCCCTGGACTCCTTTCCTTCCTTGGACAGTGAGGTCACTGCATTCAGGGCGGTGTTTGATACAGAGGTGTCTGTCATTGCTTGCAGGACATGGGACTGAGTGTGTATGCATTTGTTCCTAGATTGTGCTGCAGTTCTGCTAAGCTGTAAGGAGAACTTTGCAATGGAGTCAGGGATAAAATGAGAAGGTATAAAGCATGCTAGGTTTATAAGAAAGAAATGTGCAATTTACTGACACAATGGGGAATAATTAGGGTTAAGGGTTAAATTCCACTGCTCCTTGGAAGGAGTAGCAAGATGGGCTGTCATTGTCATCACAATGACAAGACTAACTAGGGAGGGAAGTGGGGGAAGGAAGGATGCCAGGATAATTTGTAAACCTGATCTACAGACCTGGTCTAAATCCACCAATAATGATTTCTAGGGATTTATAGGATTAGCATTTAACACTTATTTTCATTTTAAGAAGTTTTACATTTTTTTTCCTTCTTTTTCTGAAAGGTTAGCCTTATTAGGGCATTCATTAGTATATTAAATTGATCCAGGTTGTCCAGTCCCACAGTACTATATTTAGTACATTGAGAGAATTACTTTTGATATTTTATTTCACTTACACACAAGCCAGAGTGCACCTCAGGATGCTGTTATGATTCTGTAATATTTCAAACTACTGTGCTTGGATTTTAGTCTATATATATGTGATCAATTATTTCCCTTTGACAGTGTAGTTATTACATACATATTCCAGTATTCATGTGGGCCAAATTTGTTATTGATCTTTAGAGTAGTGTAAACAGTATGCATTTATTTACATGTATATACATGCATGAGGAGGTAGTTCATTTACTTGCTATTGATTTGTTTTCTTTTTGATTCTGGCAGGCTGTTCAGCATTACATTTTGTAATTTATGCAATAATGTTCTGATGGAAGTTGTAAAAGCAGAACATTAGTAAGCTTATTTTTGCTGTCTTAGTAAATCTGTTCAGAAGGTAGATTATATAAATGGTAGCTTCTGCACCTGTCTTTTTACAGAGGATTATAAAATAAAAAGTTTTCCTGAAGATAAAAGCATAAAAGTGCTGAGCTTACCTCAGCATTCTTGACAGCATAAAGCCTGAGTGATAGATCAGGATTCAAAGTGAGGAGGTATCAATCTGCTAAGTTTAATCAGTGAGGAGTCGCAATGGTACTATTTAAATTTTTAAAAATGCAAGTTTGCTTTTATACTGATGTGTATGGCTCTTCTTCTCTACCTGGAATATCCAGCCAAACCAAGAAAAATTCTCAAAAGTTCAAAGCCGAACTCTTCAAATTAGCCATTTGTATATGCTAACCTCTGAGTGGTTTGAGTCATAGAGGCTACTAAACTGAGAATCAAAATTAAGAGTATTTTTTTTACTGCCTCATACCCTATATGTATGCCTGTATTTAGTGTTGGACATGCATTCAGATGTTTTTTTCACTCATGAGCAAAGTTCTACATGAGTGAAATAGAACTTCTCTGCCTTCTTCCTCCTGATAGCTTGTCTGGTGGCAGGAGGGACAAATCTATGCTGTGCACAAGGGTAGGGTTTACAGCTTGCCATTTCCTATTACAGCACCACATAAAAGCAGACAGAATGGTTAATTTTAAATAATTTCTTGTATCAGTTGGCCTTTTAAAATTCTTTTTTTCTGTCATTATTTGTACTCATATATTCCAGTGAAGATAAGTTTTGAATGAAACTCAAAAATGAGTAAGATCTCTTGTATAGTTTTGAGAGGGTATTGACAGAAGTAGCAGTCTCATTCATAACACAGAAGAAACGCAGATTAGTTTTCACAGAGAGCTAGAAATTATGTACAAAATGAACCACCATATACAACTATCAAAATGCAATAGATTACTTGTAAAATAAGAGTCTATATGTTCAGAAATTCATTTAGGACATGGGTGATTGTGCTATGATTTATACAGCAGCATGTGTAATGGCTGTGATTCATCTTGCAGTGATTGTCTACATTCCTTTTAAGTTGCAAAGTCTATTTTATGCTTACCTGAATGTCCACTGCCAGTAAGAGATGCGTTTTCTTAAATGCAGTGGTACACTTCCACTCTTCCCAGTATAGGTTTCCAAACATTAAAAAAAGAGGAATTTCTGTTCCTCTTATTTTTATATCAATTTTACAACAATATTTCAATTAGGAATGGAAGCACCTCTCTGAAGTTCTGTATTTAAACTCTGAATATAGCACTTTTGTTTCTGAAATCATTATTCCAATGTCAAATATTTGTTTTTACTTGAATTAATAATTTCAAACCAGAAGGTAAGTAAAAGTTAATAGTTAGAAATCCAGGTAAATATGTGCACTTCAATGTTAGTATAAGAGGATATACACTCAAGGAATGTGGTATAAATTTGGTAGATGAGAAATGTAAGTAATCATGTGACATTTAGGTGTGATTACTTAATTTTAAAGCATTTACAGTGCAATTTGTAACAATTGCATTAAATTAAATCCCATTTGAAATTCATTTTTTAATTATAAAGTATTGTTAAGAAAAGCACATGAAACTAGCATTTTTGCTTCATTTTCATTCCTGTTGCAGAAAAGGAAAAAAAAGACTCTATAGAAAGTGACATGTTACAATGAATTCTTTGTGTATTCAGAATAATAATTTTGCTGCCTTTTGATAAAGAAGTATTATATAATTTAATAGCTATTCTTCTGTAACTGAGTGCTACCTGAGCACAGTGCTTGGCAGATCTGTAGAGCTACTTGCCAGTCATGAGTAGGGATCCAGCTTTGCCCTCCCCTGCATGCAGAACATCAGCATTGGTGAGAGACACAATTCCTCTCCCTGCTGCTGATAGTTTTGGGAACTCGACCTGGGTGCTGTTATAAACAAAAATCTGCCAATTTTTTTTTGTGAAAAAAAAAAAAAAAAAAAAAGAGTTGCAAAACCAGTCAAACCAGATCGCTGCTAAAGTGAAGTTCTACCTGTTTGTTATTGTAATCACTGGTCGTTGTAGCTAATAGCTGCTTTTGTATTGGTAAGGCCCTGCCTGGGGCTAAATTGTACTTCTCCCCAGACGGGGGGGGGGGGGGGGCATCAGAGAGAATGCAATATAGCTTCGAGACCAGCATGCCATGGGAAGGAACCTCATCAAACTTACCAAAAAGACCCCAAAAACAACGAGCCAATACAGAATTAAGAAATTAGAGTGATATCTGGACGTGAGCAACAGAGTACCGAGCCTGCAGAGATGCTGAAAACCTTTGTTGCCCCTCCGCTAAGCGCGAAGACTTCAGCTGAGGGCAAGAGGTTGGCTGGCGCCATCAGGAAATCAGGAAGCAGGGGCTACGCCCACTACTGTCGCGTGGATGGGACCTTCAGCTCTGCTCCAGTGGACAAAGCTGCACATTCCTCCTCCTCCGAGTCATCCTGGGTGAGACGATGGAGACCGCGGACCCGTCGAACTTCCCAACCTTGAGCTGATCACTTTTAATAAAGGCATTTTAATGACAAGAAGTCTCCTGCCCTGTTTCTTTCAGGTGCAAAGGGTGAAAGATGCATTGCTTCAAAAGCCCAGAGTCTTAGGAGCTAGGACAAAACGGTGGCTTGCACTGAGCAGAACACTGGCAGGCATTGCAAGGCAGCATTCCTGTGAAGAAGGCAGAAGGGATGCTTGGAGCACTGCCACTCCCTGACTTCTCTCAGGACTCAGATAATCTTCTGTGCTCTCTCTGCTCCTGTTGTGTGCCCTTCTGCAGGATTTAGCACGTTGCTTCTAGGTGGATCCTCTGGTGTGTCAGCTTGTTCTTCACCACTCAGCCCCCCTAGCCCTGCAAGACAACTCTACCTTAAAAAACTCTACCCCTTAAGAGACAGTGGGGCCTGTCTCTGAAGCAAGGCAGAACTGCCTCTTACCTCCCGGGAAACAAGTTCTGTGTACCTTTAATACCTAGATTCTCATTTGTGCCTCACTATTCTTCCTTGGGAAGTTCAAGTTTCAGCTTCCTTTGGCACTCCATTATCCCTGGGCCCGGCAGAGGACAGTGTGAGTTGTCACAGCTTTTGTGAATCTGATGCACTAAGCGGGGCTGTAGAAAAGCGTGGGGCAATCACTCGCCCGGAGTGCGGCTGTCGCAGGCAGTGTTGGCTGTCCCTCCCTTCCCACCTGTGTCAGCCCCTGCTGCGGGATCCAGCTCAGCACAGCTCAGTGCCACGGCACAGTCAGCCGCGGCTCAACCCTGCGTGAATTTCCCTGGGAGAGAGCTGACAGCTGAGCGTATTGCATCTGACAGCTCCTGTGCTTCAGGCGTGCCCTGGATTCCTGCCCACCTCAGCCTGAGCTTTAGGGAGCCTGAGAAAACAAAAGCGGGCCCTCAGGCCAAACACGAAGCGCTCAATAGCAGATGTGCTCGAACAGCAGCATCACTGACATTTACCCTCTTCAGCAAGTTCTTCTCTGAGCTTAGATGCTTTATTCATCTGTCCTCTGACAATTACCCCTCAGTTTACTTGGCAAATAAACCCAAATAACATATTCATTCCTACTAATGAGTAATGACTTGTAATATACCTTCGCTATTCATGCTTAATGACTAAACTGCAGCACATTTGCTAAGCTGTAGCTGGGGTGTTTTATTGTTGTTTTTGGGTGGGTTTTTTCCCTCCTTTCTTCCTACCTCCTTTCACTGTGAGAAGGTTTAGGTTAACAAGCTAATTACTACCAGTGTCCAGGCATGTGCCACGATTCAGAATGACAAATGATGCATCTTAAAAGCCCACAGGTGGGCAAAGTAGCTTGTGCTTCCAGGATGAAAAAAGAAAGGCTGACTGACCCACCTGACACACCCTGCAAACAGCTCATGACTGCTCTGTGGGAAGCAGAAAACTTTCTGTCTTTACATCCTGACCACAGTAAGTGGATGGACCCAGTAACTCTCTTTCTTCCTCTTTTCCTGCAGCCCTCTCTATGTCTTTCCATTTATGAGGAAGAGCACCTCCCCTGCTGATTTTCTTTCTCCTTTGTGATCTGGACCAAAATGAGGCAGATCAAGAACCCATAACTACTTTTGACCGTATTTTGTCCTTACATCAAGTGTGATGCTGGAGTCATTTTGCTGATGAGGAAGGGTAACTCCAGGCTTTTTTTGCTTGGATACCACTAAGTGACCCACTAATTCAGAATTTGTATGACTTAAGTGGTTTACCTTTGATTGATAAAATCCTCTGTTTTTCTTCTATGTCATACTTAACTACAGTTTTTTTTCCTTTTACCTCTGAAATAATTTATATTTGAAGATTAGATTCTAAACCTAAATTGTTTTGCTCTCTTAACAGGTAAAAATATCTAATGAAGATGATATGCTTAAAAGCCTTCTGATCTCTACACGTTACATTGTCCTGTTGATCACAAGGTAAGATTTCTGTATGATCCAGTGTTGATCTGTATTCTAATACTTTCTGTAGATGGTTACTGTAATGCTACAGTGCAGGCATTAGAATCTCAGCCTGCTGGCTTAGTTTGGGATGCTCTCTGGAAGGTGTGTGTAATGGGATCCTGTAGGCATATTGTGGAAGATAATAAGGATTAGCAAACTAAAGCAAACTGTTGGACTGTTAAATAGCATAGCTTGTGAGCACTTAGCGTGGACAACCATAGGAGAAAAAACCGTGAAGGATGTGTGAAAAATTTGTGCTGTTCTGACTTCCTGTATTAGTACCAGACTCTTCTCTTGTAAGGAGGAAAAAAAAAAAAAAAAGTAGGGGTAGAGAAAAATGGTGAGGCCTGTGAAGACATGCAGCATTTGGACTGTTCTGACACTGCTGTGTGACTGTGTTATTGTGGAATAGTGTTGGCAATTCCAAGTATATGTGTCTGGACAACTTTTATAAGTTTTCTGAAACAAAATAGGAACAATTAATTCCACTGCTCTGATGATGTATTTTCTTTTACTAGCAATTCACCGGGTGTCTCTTACTCTGTTTTTTTCAATGTATGCTATTTTGAGAGGGAGAGGTGCATACAAAGTGTTGATACAAAGAGATATGGAATATGGCCAAATTTCTGTAAATTTTTACATGGCCAGAGGCTCTGTTTAGTCAAAATTCCTCTGAAATATACTGTGAATTCTGACAAAACAGAAATGTGGGGAGAAATGATGGCAATTTTGAGCTTAATAGAAGAGGCATTTTTGTTAGAAGGGCAGCAACATTTAATCACAGAATGCAAACTAAAAATAGGAAAAGGACATGCAGCTAATCAGATTGCTCAAATTTTATATAAATTGAGGCATATTTTATTTACATACCTTAGAAGATGAGGTCAAGTGATAAACAAGGCTAAACTGTTGCCACACTCACGAACAATTTCATTCAAGACTGTACATGTGTGGCTTGTTACAACGTTTACATTTGCAGTTGATCCTTTACCTTTCTATTGAGCAGATGCTTTGAGAGACCAAGTTAAGACTGTAGTGAACTATGGATTTATAATTCATAAGGCACACTTTGTGTCCATCCTTCCCCTGAACATAAATTTCCTGGTGGTGATGAGTTCTGAGCAGGGGCCCTGAGGACAGTGGGTATATATTTCTCTGAATCCATCTCCAATTACTTCCATGAAGGCTTGGTGATGACACAGCATGGGATGATTCCTTCACTGCAGGGACAAAGATGCAAGTGTAATCATAATTGACAAAAGCTGCTTTATTTGGAAGTTGAGAGTTGTCTGATTAAAGGGCAACTCTGTTGTAAAGCAGAGTTCATAATCTCTCTGGCCATCCTCTGAAAGGGAAGGTGTGACCTAGAGGTCACTTGCTACTCATATAGCTAAAACATTTTAAACACAATTACTGATCTTTTTACATTCTGAAAATTTAGCAGATTAATGATACTTGGTGGTGATTACAGTGAAGTTTTTGGCATTGTAATAATTCCTTCATGTTGTGAGGGTCTGTGTTGTTAACTGATAAGAATTCAAAAACAAGTTATTAATTTTCAAGTTAAAAAATTCATCTGCTCACTAGTGCTAAATAGTTGCAGCTTATTGATGCTGATGAGTGTTTTTCATCACTTAAAGGACTGTCCTGGGAAGCATAATAATTTTTCTCAAGTGGTTAAATACTTTGCAGACCCAGAATTTTCCATGGTGCATCAGCTGTTCAGAATATTCCTGCTTATCCCATATACTACTTAATATCTTTGATTTGGTTGAGATGTGCACAAAACCAAAAAAAACCCAACCAAACAAAAAAAAAACCACATAGACTCTTTTAGCAGGCAAAACACAGTGCAGTTCCCTCAAGCTGACTGCTGAAGCTGGCTGTTCTTCACAGCACATTCAGTCATGGAATCTGTCAGTACTCAGACACAGTCTCTCACTAAAAGACTCTCATACCTTGCCATCTGTCATGCTCTGCCTGTTCCCATGGTAAAAATGTCTCCCCCAGTTTTGTCAGATTTGACAATCATTTCCAGTGAGATTGGTGATGGAGCAAGCTTCAGAAATGTGTTCCTTTTCCCACTTTTTCCCTTGGATTGATCACATCTCACTTTAGGACTCGTATATATAGTCCTAATTGACTTTGGTGGGTCTTCTAAAGGATGAAGATTGATGCACAGAAAAGGTTGTGCCTGAACTTTGTCAGTAGGTAACAGGGTATAAAGTCTTTGCTTTAAATTTTCTACATTCTTTCAAACTTTCAGTAGAATTACTCACCTTCAGTGGAAAACCATACATATTAATTGGACGCTGTTTGCATAGATTTTCAGAAATATTGCTACATATTTCAGAAATATGTAGCAATGATGTTGGAGATGGAGGCAGTGAGAGGGCATGAAATAAAGAACTGTCTGCAAATATAATAAATAGCAGGGGTGTACTGTATATGGATAAAATGCACTTTCATGAGGAACAAAGAAATGATAACACTGTCATATACATATTTCACCTTTAGCTATCCACCACAATGCATAAATACCAATCTGACAGCTCATACTTCTCTCTTCCCAATCAAATATTGTTGTATTGCACTAAATAGTTTATTAGTTGTTGTTAGCACTGGCTCCCATTACATGGTCTCTCCCCCATGCACCCCCCGTTATACACCCTGGTGGTTTGGCCCCTGGTTATGCCTCCCCTCACCCCTCCCCAGTGGTATCCCATTGGCCACGGTCCTCTTTCCCCGCCCCCATCCCTGGGATATAAAACCCCACTGCGAGGGTACCACGCCCTCTTTTCCACTTGGGTGGTTGCTGCAACCGGAAGCGTTGTGTCCCAAGCCAATAAACAGGACACTCGTCCCCACGTGGAGAAGAGCGCTTCTCGTCTTTTATTTTTGTCCATGTAAGACCGTGTGGGCCAGGGTTCGAGCTAACCAGATTGGACCCATACAACAGCCCGGAGACACACGGATTCTTGCAGGTGGCACCCAACATGGTCGTCTCCTACGACGGTCACAAAGGAGCTGGTTTTGTCCACCAAAATATGAATTTACAAATATTCATCCTGTATTTGTTCCAGTAGAATAGCAAAAGGAGATCTCTTACCACAAATTAGCAGCTTCAGTGACTTCTGAAATATTCTGAATATGTTCCTTTGTCATTGTGATGCTAATTTTATGTTCAGTCTTCATCCCATTTCCCAGGTCATCAGTGTCTCCATTTGTGAGCTAAAATAGCTAAGTCTCTCAGCAAGCATCAGTGACACACAGATGATCTCTAGTTCCCCGTGCACCAGCTGCAACACATCTTCAGTGAACACCATGGACAGAAGAGACTTAGATATGCCAAAGATTATGCCACAGCATCTGCACATAATCGGGGTGCTCATGACCCCAGTCCATCCCACTAGTAATATCTACTGATGTCTCCATCATTCCTCTCAGGTAGACCTTTCATGTGCCTTGGCCTTTTTTTTGCATGAGGATTCTTCACTGTAAAAACGTCTAGAAGTAATAGCCACATCCAATAATAGCCACAGGGTGTGCACTTAGATATAAATTCAGTGACTCTGTGAATAGCAAAGTAAAGAGCATCCTCACACAACAGAGCACTGTTTAGCTGCCACAGCCCTTGTAGAATATCCAATTAAAAACATTATAGTGCATTCAAAGAAGACCTGATAAAGCAAGGAAGTGTGCTTGGTACCTGTGGTGGTTATGGCATGTACATAGTACAGCAGGTACACTGCACATATCCAGACTGTCATGCATTCGTGACTTTAAATGTGCTGTAATAATTTATGCTAGCTGAGGAAGTGGCTTTATGTGGTATCAAAAATAAATTTCTGGTAATTTGAAAATATGGGCCCAAGCCTTGATGACTGGATGCACTGTTAATGATCTGAGAAATATCTGCAAATCTAAAGCGAATATATGAATCCTGCAAGCTTTCCATAGTAGCTTTTGGGTTATATGTTTCCAGAAGTCTTGCTAAATACACTTGTGCTTGTGTGTCTGTACTTTTCATACAGGTGGGAGGGTCAATATTGTATGTGACCTTACTGTACAGTTGCTTTTATTAAATGCTTGTCAAAGAAGCCATCATGGAATCCATTTTCTAAGATGAAGCCTTCTGTCAGAAAATTATTTTATGTAAAGTTACTTTATTTTTGTGACCCTGAGTTCTCCCAAGTGAGAGAAGTGCATTGGATGTTCAGGAAAGGACTTAATGGTTTCACAAAAAGCCAGTAGACATTAGAAATAATAATAGTTTTCCACTGAGGAAAAATGTTCTAGGTTTTCTCATGGGTATCTAGGAATTAAAATGTAACTTCAGAAGAAACTCCTCTGTTCTGTTGGCTCCCTGTCTGGCATAGGAGCACAGCAAATGTTCTGTGAACTACTGCTTCCAAGTGTGGATTTTCTAGAAAATCGAGAGAATGCTACAATGTGTGTCTTTCATGTGTTAAGTCAGCAGATGTTCAGATCTTCTCATTAAAGGCTTCATACTCATTTCCTTTAGCTTACACAGTTTACAACAAATCCCAACATTTTTTATCAGGATTTGCTATCATAAATATAACAGAAGGAAAACTGTAGCTAGTAGACCTGGTATTCAGCAGTTGCATTTTGATGTAACCTTGTAAAAAATCTGTGAAATCTTTCTGTTTCACACTAAGTGATGATTTTATGGTGGTAGTCACTGCAATATGTAGTTACAGGTTTATGTCATTTTACAGTCTTGTCAAGAATGCATTTCTACTAGCATCACAAATTGTTCAGAGAAACCTGTCAGGCTCTTCATGCATCTAAAAGAATATTTAGAAATATTTGTATTCATCACTTTGTATAAATTCAATGCTCAACTTGTTTGTGTGATTAAATTTTTTTTAGACTTTGTACTATCACAGAGTTAAGTACTTAGTATATTTTTTTGACTGAAATAGATATTTGCTGCTATTATAAGGCAAGGAAAATAAATAGGAGACACCAGATTAACATATCACCATAACCTGAATTTATTAACAAATGTAAAAACTGGAGAAAATGGGAGCATGAGCATTTTTTTACAACAGAGACAGTACTATTTTCTCAATACAATTTGTGATGCTATATAGGATGCTGTTCTTCTGTGGTAATCTGTTGTTAATGCTTATTTTTGTCTGTGTCACATTACTATTACTGTGAAGTGACCTCTTTGCTATCTGGAGCAAGAGTCCAGTCTTGTCCCATGATAGGGACTCCTTAAGCAAAGAGAGACCTACTCCTTCCAACAGACTCTGGTATCCACAGGCAATTACTCTAGAAAACCTGTGTCATGGAAGACTATACAGTGTTGAGAAAAAAATGTATAGCTGGACCACTTAATTCCAGACTTCATGGACTGATGACAACTTTCTGGCAGTTGTAGGCACCCCTGTCTCATATCAATAAACCTGCTAATGTAAATTCAGAAACGTAAGGGACAAAAATGTGCAATAACATTTCTCTGTACTTTTCAATGACTGCACCATTTGGTGGGCATCTCTCTGACTTGTGGTTTGTTACTTCTGGAAAAAAAAAATTAATTAAATTAGTATTTCATCTGCTTACCTCAACAGCTGACTTCATCATACCTCCCACTAGCTCATTATGACTCTTTAGTTAGTTTTAAAGTCAGAGTCTACTGAGGGTTCTGTTTGGCTAATTCAATTTCCCTTTGAGAAATTAATGAAATTTACACTAAATCCTTTTCACTGTTTTTACTGTGGAAGCCGCTGAAAATCAAAGCTCTTTTTCTTACTTATTTTTATTTCAGAGCCTTATCTTTGAGCTATCCAAGTTACTGGCTATATGATCTTTGTAGTTTTCCACTACTGCAGACTACTAAGAATAATTTTATAGTTTAGAGGAGTATTTATTGGGTTCTTCTTTTTCATGGTATAATTCTTTCTATGTCCTGGAAACGCATCTAAAGAAGTGCTATGAGGTATTTTAGTGATGTAAGTGACAGTTTTGGCTTTATGTCTCATTATCTGAAAGACAGCATCTCCAGCAGCACAGGCATATCTCATCCTGCCAAGGCCCAATGTGAAACATGATGTGTGAAAGAGACTCCAAATGGGGGGAATGGATCTCTTTCTTGCTTAAAATGCTATGAATTTATTCCTTTAGGGTGAATGACTGTATTTTATAACTCCAGTTTTCAAGATTATAAATAATTTTAGGCCACTGAAGTGACAGGACAGTACATCTGTGTGAAAAGTGAATCATCTGGGGAATAAAAATGAGCAAGATCACTCTGAATTAAGTGCATGAGCCCAAAGCCTGAATTATTGGTTTGATATTCAGATGTTAAAGTGCAAGAACTTGCTTTGTGCTAGTGCTATGGCCAGAGCTGCTGGAAAATGTGATCTCACAGGTTGAAGCTGCTTGGATCTGGCCCTGGAGCAGAGATGATAAAAGCTCTGGTATCCTGTTTTCACTTTCTGGGCTGTCAGCAGTGCTTTCCAGAGCCAGAGGATCTAAGTGACATGAGCATCCTGGTGACAAGGACGTGGGGACCTCTGCAGTCTGCACACACAGAGATCATCTTGGCTGTGGGATCACCTGCCCCAGCTTGAATGGGCAAGGAAGGCCAGCACATACCTGGCAATTGTATCAGTGTCTGAAAGCTGGCCAGTAAAACTGATATTCTATTGTTAGGGCTAATGGTGATAGACAGACAGAAAGATAGGTAAATAGATATTTGATTGAATTAAGGGTATTTGATTGAATAGACACTAGAAGTTCACAGAGGTGGTTGTTTTGTGTTTACAGAGTGAACACAAGAGAGGTAGGGTTTTTAAATATATAAATTAATTACAATTGATTCAAATTGGTAGTAAAGTTTAAATGTAAACTTTCCAATTTGAACAGCTTATTGGAGTGTCACTTTTTGCAATGACCCAAGTAATCATTCAAGAGAGTCCTGGTATGTCTTACAATGTCAGGAGAGGCTGCAAAGGGAGAGCAACTTCAGTTTATTGATTTTGGGTCCTAAAAACTTTCATGACTATTATCTGTAGTTAACAGATCCACAAGACTCATGCTGATTAATTTCCTTATCTGAAAGTCGTGCTTTTCATACTGTAAATGATATCTAATACTCCCTGAAGGCTGTATACTTTATAGATTTTATAAGAGAATGTGGAAAACGAATGCATTATTTTCTTGCCTGTTTGTGATGCTGTGATTCTGTTATTCATGGAATGCTCTATTTTAATACTCTTTATGCTTTTACTAGCATTTTTACATTTCAATGTAAAAGAAAAAAAAAATAGTTTTTTGTCATTCATATTGAAAAAAGCACTTAAGCTTTAATCCACCCAGAGTCAGTAACTGCTATTTGATCTTAAAGGGTGGTGCTCATAAACTACTGAAAGGCAAGGGCTAAGACATTCTTTATGGTGTAAATGTTATAGTGAATCTCATATTTATTGAGGGGACCATAATTATGCAGAGCCATTACAGTGGATATTCATGGCACTGTATCAAGCAGTATCTCTGAATTTTTTATCAACACCATGAGCCTGAATGAAGTACCTGTATCTTTTCATTGCATTCCACTTTTCCTCCCATTTAAATCAACTTCCTCTGAAAAATCGTGTTGTTGCATAAATATACATGGCTGCAGCAAAGGAATTAAGGAGGACTATAAGCATGGAGACTGTATAAGGGCTGGTTGAGTTATTGTTAAAGTGTTTAAACCTGTTGCTTTTTTAGAATTTATTTTGTAGCATTTTCTGTAGCATCTTCTGTTCATATGTTTGACTCATATCTGAGCAATGTTCTAGTGCAGTGGGCACTTTTTAGCTCCTTATTAGGAAAATAAAAATTAGTGATCACTGCTTATTCAAAATGTTTTTCCAGTGATGCTTTTCTTACTGATTATTAGCATGAAGATGTTACAAAGCTGACCACAGAGAGAAAGTACAGATTCCTTGTTGGTGTAGGAATCACCAGGTTTAGTGATGCTGTTTATCATTCAAAAAACCAGAACTAACAACTATAAATTACAATGTGATAATGGCATTGATATTGGAGAAGAACTTTTTACAAGGCCATGCAATGATAGGACAAGGGTAATTGCTGGAAAACTGAAAGGGGATAGATATTTAGACCAGATATTAGGAGGAAATTCTTTACTATGAAGGTAATGAGGCACTGAAACAGAGAAATTATTGTTACCCCATCCTTGGAAATGTTTAAGGCCAGGTTGGATGGGGCTTTGATTAACATGGTCTAATAGAAGGGATCTTAGCTCACAGGAGTGGAGCAAGAACTAGAAGATCTTTAAGGCCCCTTCAAACCAAAACCTTTCTATGATTCCATTACATTTTTCTGGAAACCTTATTCTCAGGTAGGGGCCTGGAAAACTGTGTCAAAGGAAGGCAAATGAAGAAGCCAAAGCGTGTTTTTTAAGGTAGTTTCTCTACTGAAATAGCTGTTCAATACTCTAAACCCTCCAGAAACCTGGTCCAACAAGGAAAGGTCACAAGTAAGAGCTCTGCTTCCTCCACCTGGCTTGCACCAGCAACTTTGCTCTAGTGTTTAATCTCAAGGAAAACTGAGACTACATTCTAAAAGTCAGTTTATCAAACCATGCATCTTATCTGCCTGCTTGCTTCTATAGAAACTCTTTCTGCATATATATACATTTTCTGCATACAAGAAAAATAACATTAATTAAACCAAAATATATAACAAAGATATATTAGATATAAATCCACCTTTACACAGCACACAACTCTGTGTGCAAGCATTGAGATGTTCATATTTCAAAACAGAAAGAGGTTAATAACTGAGAGAAAATTGAGGAAATTTCCCTTGCTGATTTTGTATTCTCTAATTTTTCAGGGGAAAGGAAAGGAAAGGAAAGGAAAGGAAAGGAAAGGAAAGGAAAGGAAAGGAAGACCTTAAACATTTATTCCCCCACTACTGGGGAAAAAAGCATCCAAAGAATTTCAAAGAATGATAAATTTACTCTTCAAAATGCACTGTAATATTTTTTAGTTTCCAATGAAAAGGATTCCAAAGTTGCATATAACCACTGAATTTATTCCTAATTATTGACATTATGTTTGGGAAGAGAGGGTGACTCAGAAATCACTACCTCACTGCTCCTGTCCACTCTTTGACAAATGTCCATCTGATTTGAACCAACTAAGTTCTCATAGTTCAAAAGATTAAGGCACACACGACCAGGAAAACTGACTATTTACACAGTACAGTGTAGAATCAGGTTTATTTTATGCAAGAAGTTAGATGAAATATTTGTGAATGTTCATCCAGGAATGACTGTGCTCCAAAGAGGCATCATTTGAGAACTCTTCTCTCATCTCAGAGCTCTGGTTATATTTTGGAAAAGCTAATCCAACTACTGAATGTTAAACTGGAAAAAAAAAAAAAAAAAAGTTGTTACTGTGTATCTAAACGATCAGGTTTTCTATTACCAGTTTGATCATGCTGTTCAATTTATCTGTAGTTATATAAATTATAAATGTAAAGAGAGAAAACTCCTTTGCTTTAGCTGCAGGTGGTGTTTTGTTCCCGCTGGCCTGCTGTCAAAACCCTGGTGGGAATTGCAGGCTGGCTCTATTAGGACCATTCGCTTGCCTCAGAGGCGTTGTCGATGGCACGGCGAGGAACAAAGGATTTCTCTCCTGAGCCCCAGGGCGGCTGCAAGGAGCCAGCAGCGGCCCGGCCCGGGCGCGGTGCCTGGCCCGGCGCTGCGGGCCCGTCCTGCCTGGCACACGGAGTGGCACAGCGCCGGGTTTGCTGCCGCAGGAGGAGGAGGAGGAGGCAGCCAGAACTGTCTCCAGAACAAGGGAATGAGCTGGCTCCCGGCAGCACGGCGCTGCGGAGAGCGCCGCTCAATGAAGCGTGACAGGGACGGGAGGAAGGAAAAATCAGAGCACTCGGCAGGCAGGCCATTTAAAATGGAAATACAGGCAGCCCTCATCTCATCCCAGCGCTCCTCAGCATCTGCCTGTGCCACTCATTCCGCGCACACTGCCAGGTGGATATCAAAACAAGCACAGCAGGCAAATAAATGCGCCAATCTGAGCAAATATTCTCTCTCCTGCAGGAACTGTAGACAAGAATGACTGACAGGAACTCACTGCTACTGATGATCTTGGTTTTTTCTGACTACACTCTGTAGGTTGTTTCTTGTCATGCCCTGCATTTCAGATTACTTATATAGGTCTCGGGTAAACTGCCCCAGTCATATTGGTGTGTAAGAATATAATCTGAACATGCTGTGTTACGTGTTTCCTTCAGACCGCTGTCTGAAGGAAATTCAGGGATAAACTTTTTGTGGTTTAATGATGGAAATGTATTGGCTAAGATGTAATAGAACAGCTGTTAATAGATCAGAGATCTTGAATTGCTGCTTTAATAATTTTTCTGCTTAAACCGACTGTATTGGGATTAAATGGAAAACCAATGATTTTGTTGTTGGGGTTTTTTTTTTTTTTTTTTCCATTTCAGACTTGTATGTTCAAAAATAGGCGAAGTCTATTAGGTCTTCATGGATCTGTTATTAAGAGATGCGATGGCCTGACCACAGTCTGTTGCACAGACACTATTTTATCTGAAATAAGGCCTGATAAATTCCTGCTTTGTAACTATAAATATTACACCTATGATATTTAGAGAGGCAACTTCTTCTTCTCAATCTGGAGGCCCAGTTGAGAGTGTCAGCAACCTACAAATTACGTAGATTACCTCCATCTTGACAGAGAGCTTTACTTACTTCAGTAAGATTTGGATCAGGCTCATTACCATCCTAGTTCTTATTTAGAAATTGAAAATACTAATAGTTGTCTACAATATAAGGTATATGAGGAAAAAAAATTGTTAATAATGCACATTTAGATTATTGCCCTAAGCAATTCAATATTGCATATCAGAAAGTACTTTTGGTCTCTGATTTCTTCTGTTTCTATGACTCCTCTTTTGCATAAGGACCTGTCCCTGCTTACCTTAGGTTTCTTTATATTCTCATTAGCTTTTCTTTATTTATAATTGATTCTTCCTCATTCACCACTTGCTTCTCTTTTCCCGTCCCTCAGGCTGTTTGTATTGAAGTGGTACATGGTGCTTAGCATCCAGACCAAAAATCATGTGAGGAGTGGCTCAGGTAACTGGGGTTGTTTGGCCTGGAGAAAAGGAGTCTCAGAAGGGACCTTACCACTCTCTACAACTGCCTGAAATGTGGTTGTTGTGAAGTGATTGTTGGTTTCTTTTCCCAGGTAACAAGTGATAGGATAAGGGGAAATAGCCTTAAGTTGAGCCAGAGAGGGTTTAGATTGGATATTAGAAACAATTCCTTCACTGAAACCTTTTCAAAGCACTGGAGCAGGCTGCGCAGAGAAGTGGTTGAGTCACCATCTCTTGAGGTACTTAAATGGCACTTAGCCAACATGGTTTGGTGTCGGACTTGGTGGTCCTGGGTTACTGGCTGGACTTGCTGATCTTAAGGGTGTTTTCCTACCTAGATGATTCTGTGATTCTATGACATATATACTTGGATTTTTTGAGGCAATAGGCAAGGCCTATTGTTATTGACATACAGATATTGTGTTGCTGCTGTTTTACATATATTCTGTTTTAGTGTCTGGATATATGTGCTTTTGGTATCCTCTTCCAGTGAATGGAAGACCAGTGTCTTAATAAATTTCGACAGTCTTTGGACAATTATGCAAATGTATTGCTGTATTAAGCTAAGCTCATGAGCCTCAGTGCTAGGGTTATCCAGCTTGCAGTTAGAGGAAACTTCTCCAATTCTGTGATACGTCCTACTGCATTGCATGGAGTATTTTAGGTAGTGTGTAGAAATGACACTTCAGAATTAGATGGTAGTACTAATAATTTGTGCAGCACTTTTTTTCATCTTTGAATAGATCTCAGTTAAGAAAACTTCTTTTATTTAATTATAATTAATAGAAAAATATTCAAAAACTCTTCTCTCACTCCCAGGTCTTTCATTCCTCCCATAGAGCTTTTAATTGGGAGAAAAGAATGACTTTACTTTTTCTTTGTTTACAGGAAGCAGCAGTAAGATAATCATACTATTTCAGGCTGATAGGATGGGTGTGAAATAGCCTTTTTAACTATTTTATATTTACACATTTGGTCTATGCAACAGTTTTTCAGCTTATATTTTGGAAGAAGAAAATGCGTAAATGATATTAAAGTGATTTCCATTTTTGAAGAAATGTCTCTTTTGAAGAAATTCAAGAAACAAATGGCTCTCTCTTTGTGTGTAGAAGTTACATTCTTATGAGTGAAAATTAAACATCTTTCAAAAATCATACTATAAGGCATTCTCTACACAGCATGCATCAACCCTTTATGCAGCAACTTAATTGCAAAGAGGAAAAAACATTATAGCTGGTTTGTTAATTGTGATATTGATAAGGATTTTAAGCTTTACTTTCTTGTTCTTCACAAGCTGTTCAAATTTCTAGTCTGAGGACTGTTTAATTTGGACTGGTTCTTTGGTAGATTTTTAATCACTCTCAGAGCATTTCTACAAAAATTTTCTATATGATTTCATCATCTCTGAATCATTTCATTATGTCTTACTATGTCCCAGACCTTTCCCCTCCAGTGGTTTGATGTACAAAGGAAAGGCAGACTTCTATGATAAAGGCAATAAATGAAACACTTGCAGATTGATGAAACATTTGGCTGTGGTATCACTTAACTAAGAAGTTAAGGGAATTTGAGAGCTTGCAGCTTTTGCCGATTTAAAGTACTTGAAGTTCAGTTATGATTTATTGTTCTTTCCAGATATTTTCAGTTACTTTATCCATTTTCCTCTTGTTATAAACAGTTTAGCCTGTGTGTTGTACACACAGTGCAATTTTTTTCTGAAATGAAAATCACCCAATACTTGTCTCAGATAATTTGCCTTTTAATATTTTCACAGCAACCCTATTCCAAAGTCACATTGCATTCATCTAAAGAAACCCTTAATGATACTGCATAACTCCTCAGCTGTAGAGTTCTACAATAGCTTTGTGATGCACTATTTATTCACTGTTAATTTTCTTTCATTAGAGGCTGTTATGCTTATTAGTCACTTACCATAAAGGTACCACTTCAGGATTCAACAGTGCATTGGGGTGATATTTTTGAAGTGAACTCATGGACATCTTTCACTACCTGAAGGAAAGTCTCAGAGCATCATGTAAGGGGAGGCAGTGTAATTGGGCAATGCTTATCTTGGGCTTATGAGGGCAGATCTAATTTACCATACAAATAATTTTTCACCCCTTTTGCCCATCTCTGTCACCACTTATCCCAGTCTTTTTCGGCTCTTTGGATCTTTCCTCCCACCCTTCACACCTACTCATCCCATGCCTCCCAAACAAGGCACAGCACTCTTATCTCTATTTCCCATTGTCCTCTGTTCCCCAGCTGCTTATTCTGCTCCTCCCTTCTACTTCCAAACTTCTACCTTTCAAGAAGGTAAGTGTAATTTAGGTATAATGAATGAAGAATCTGATGCTTTCTACTAATTCCACATTCTTTCCTGTCTTTACCTAGATAATGTGATAGTTTGGACAGCCTCATTTTTAGAGTAGGGATTTGTTTTGACAGGGGCCTGGTTTTTTAATGTATGCATTTCTGAAAGCACATGTTCCCAGAGGCAAGGTTTTAGCAGACTGTCTTTATTTTGGAAGATGGATGTTAGAAGGATTAGAGCCATTTCTTGGTGCTTGTAGAAGTTTGCTCCTTAGCCTCAGGCTCGCTCTGAATAAGTCATGCACAGGTAGGCTTTATTTCTACACTCAAGACATTCTATTGTGCTTCAAGAATGAAGCTGTCAGCAATAGTCCTAACACTGTAGGCAAACATGTCAGAAGATACCTTTTATCTGCTCACTTTTTTCAAATGAGAGGAAAATGAAATCAGTGTTAAGTCTAGACCCTTGAAGCACATCATCAGCTGTGATGGTGCCAAGGGTTAAAATGTTATTAAGATCCTAAGCTAGTTCCCATTGCCAGTCTGACTTTTGACTTCAACATGGGTTGAAAGAGTTCCTTAAAAAATAAAGCAGCTTTTCAGCTGATGGATAAGCTCTATGGCAAGCAGAAAAGATTACAGTAATATTTTAAAAGAAGTGTTTGCTATCTGGCCTCAGAAGTAGTAATTAACCTGTGTGAGGCCAGAGCTATGTATTACGAAAAAGTGAAAAGTATCTCTGCTGTCTGCAGAAAAGGCAACTCGTGTATTTTACAGGCAATGTAGCATTTTAAAATGTAGACTTTGAATACTTTCAGTTTAAATGACAGTGGCATGATCTGTAACTGTAATATACTGCTGTAAACCATCTTTACCATGCTCTGTATTCCCTCTGTGGCTCTTTGTTCCTCAGTGGAACCTGAAAGAATAATACAGACAAATTTCATTTCTTGTTGTTTCACACTTCTGCACCACAATAATATGCGTAGCTAACAGGTTAACAAGTATGCCCTGCTCACTTTCTTTTTATTGAAAAGATTTAACAGGTCATAGAAACCTTCTAAACCTCACAGTACTCTTCAGATCTTGCAGTAATAATAATGTTCATTTTCCCATTTCAGTCCTTTTTTCTTTATTGCTTTCCTATTTTACTCTCACACTCAACCTTTTTTATAACTTCTGACAGGATGCTGCCTTCAATCCAGTCCCTCCAACAATTATATTATGTGGGTTTGATTTTACATTATGGATTTAATGATGCCTTTAAAAAGAATCTTGGTAGGAATTAATCATTCTAAATTCACTGGGGCTGACTATCCAAACAAAAATATATATGAAAGTTGAAATTACTTTCTATCTACAGAAAGAAATGTTGAAATTACAGGACTACTAGTTTATATGATATCAAAAGAAGTTATAAAGGGTAGGTAGATGTAAGTGTAGTGTAGAAGACTCAATAGGTTTTTCTCCTCTGGTTTTATTAAAAATACTCCTTTGAAAGTGTATTTTGTATACCATTTTAAACATGAGAAAGTTAGAAGGTATCATCCACACTTCTGTAGAATTGTAAAGAATAGTGAAATATTTGAGGTCCTCTGGCAGGGTCAAGTTTTCCTGTCATTTAGATGCTCAGTCTTAACAGGAATTGGGATGCAATCCAAAGTGCAAGGAGCATGGATTGTACTTTTTAAATCTTGAATATTCATCCTGCTGCTTTTGAAATTAGCTTTCTGGAATCCCAAATGATGTTAATAAATTCAACATACATGGTATACCAAAATACACATCTCTTGTGTGTCTCAGGAATGTAAGAGTGCTTATTACTAGACAGGTAACTCTTTATGAGACATAGGGTGTGGTTTTATTAAAACTAATAAGTATTCCAGAAAACAGGGTTTACTCTGGCTTTTACTTATTTATGTTAATGCAGATCACCTGTGTTTTGTTTTTGTATCACAGCAATGGCAAAAAACCTCAGAATAATCTAAATTTGTGTCACTTGTCTAGGGGTTTTTGTCTTTTTTTTTAATTTTAAAAGCTTCTGTTTTGTTTAAAGGTTAGAAGATTCAATTTACATGTTTCAGTCATCCAGTCAGTGAGGAAAATCAATATGGCTTAAAGGACCACTTCCATGCCATAATCAAAAAGCATTAAATATCTAAAGTGAGAAGTAAATGCAGAGAGCATAAATAACTCTTGAAGTAAACAAAAAAATGATTATTTGCATATAATGAATGCATTCAGAGTTATCATAGCGTACTTCCAACACTTAGGGAGTGCCCACAAGAAAGCTGGTGAAGGCCTTTTAACATGGGTGTGTAGTGATAGGACAAGGCAGTAAATGGACAAGAGTGGGCTCAAGAGTAGATATGGGAAAGTGTGGGTGTAAGGAGGCACTGGAACAGGTTGCCCAGTGAAGCTGTGGGTGCCCCATCCCTGGGAATGTTCAACACCAGCAGCCTGGTCTAGTGGCAGAAGGGTCGATCGTTATGGTCTCTCCCAGCCCCATTCTACAAGTCTATGATTTTATGATCATAAATACCAAATCAAAAAATGGCTGTTGAAGTTTTTGCATAATAATTTCCAAGGACTCAGCCATTACAAATTCTATATTCACTGAAAACAAACCCTAAATTATAAGATTGCCCTTTGAATTTTGCATGGATACCAAATGCTTCTAAAATAATTTTCTGATATTGCAGTGCAGTATCACCTTTGTCTCTGTTCATGAGTTTTCAGTACTTCATATTTTTCTCTTTAAGTAAATCTAAATGGCACTGGTGTGTCTCAGGCCACATACATTTAAGGGCCAAGAGTGTAGGTTTAGGTTCCAGTGCAAGAGTCTTCATGGTACATCCTCCCACAGTTCTGCTTTACTAAGTATCCAGTCATGCCAGCAGTTGCTTCCTTTCAGTGTCTGTAGGAATCATTACTGGGGAATAACAAAGAATGTGGGGTTGTAGTGGTGATTGTCAGGAAAGGCACAGGAGCTGCTCTTCTTTTGCTCAGGAAATCAGGGAAGTGAGAAGAACCATAAGGTCCCTGTCAGCCCCAAATTATGTCTTAGCATATTGGGCATAATGGCTCTGTTTGGATAGTTCTTCTGACTGTCTGTACTTCACCCCTGGGATGCTACTGACCTTTTTAGTCCAACCTTCTACCCTAACAAAGGGAGAAACTGCTGCAGTAACTCTTTTCAGAAAAAAAAAAATCAACCAAAACCCTTCAAATATTTTTCATGGCCCTAAATTGTTCTAAAGATTAGAAAATTCAGCCTCTTTTGTCCTATTCTCAGTGTCTCTGAGTACCTATTTTATTGCATATGCAGAAAGACAGTAGGGGGATTAATTAATGTCAAATGGAAAGAGCAGAATTAATCTCAAAGTCCATTATTTAGTTTTATTTCTCAAAATCAAAAATCCATTAAGAACAGATGTTGGTAGGTTCAGAGTTCAATATGTGCATAACCTAGAAAATACCTTTAATTGTTATGGCAGTGGCAATTAGCAAAGTGTCAGACATGGCAACACACAATGGGAAGGCTGATGACATGTCATACATTGGGCATGATCTGCTGAAAGGTATGACTGATGCCTTTTCAAAAGTCTTAGCTGTTGTCTTTGAGGATTTTATCTTCCAAAGACGGAATGGTGGAAGTATTCTAGTACTTGAGGAGGGAAACATGTGAATGGAAGGGACACCCACGGTCAGAAATTCTAGATCAAACCACTCATATTCAATATTTAAAAATAATCAGAGTATTTACAAGCATCTGGATGGTTGTAAAGAAACCAGTACCAGGCAACACGGATTTGTCATAAACTAGCTAATTTCCTTTTTGACAGATTAACAGGCCTTGTTGTGAGTTACAAAGCTGTAGAAGTCGTTCATTTTCAATGTAGTAAAAGATGTCTGTCTCTTTTGACATCTTCATAAATAAGCTAGGCAAACATATTCTTGGTTAAACTATTATAAAGTAAATGTAAAACTCATT
This sequence comes from Agelaius phoeniceus, assembly GCF_051311805.1. Lineage (NCBI taxonomy): Eukaryota > Metazoa > Chordata > Aves > Passeriformes > Icteridae > Agelaius > Agelaius phoeniceus. The sequence goes on along the minus strand of NC_135268.1, from coordinate 36,375,874 downwards.
GCTGACTGTACTCAAAAGAATTGGTGTTTCCAGTGCATTTTTAGGCTCATAAGACATAAATAATAGAATAAAGATTAAGCTTGCTAAAGGTGTAAACACATTAGAGGACAGAGCTTGAATTTGAAATATTCTTGGAAAATCATAAGAAAAAAAATTGATGCCACTGGATTAATGTAATATGGATAAGTGCAATCTCCCATTTAAGCAGTGGTAATCAACCGTGGCAGTTCTTTTTGGAGAACAAGTGGCAAGTTTTGTGGAAAGGACATAAAGTTTCTAGCTAGTCTGACTAAGTCAACATCATCATTCTACTGTAATAAGCAATGGACACAATTAAAGGAATGTCTGTGACAAAAAATTGGGTTTTTTCTATCCAGCTGTGGGAGATAGAGATATTATTAAGAGTGGAGCCAGTTTGAGGCAACACACCACAGAGTGTGTGGGGAAGAGCAGAGAGAATAAACAGGGGGCAGATTGTCTGGAGTGATCTAACCAAGGGGGAAAAAAAAGAGAATGAGGAAACACAAGAGTCGAGTTTTGAGCATGCATGAGTTGCAAAACACAAGAAGCAACAGAATGATCTAGATGGCTTCTTGGGGGCCCTGTTTGCTCTATTTATGATAATTTGGGACAAAACTTCTGCAGGAGATCTTTGTTCTTTGCAGTTTTTTCTACAAATAGAATTACATGGGTTTGGTTTTAATAGTGTGTGCTTATGCTCATCTGTATGCTTTCAGGGTTACTCTTCAAAGATTTGGACTTTAATTCTTGGATTGAGATCCAGTTTGCAAAATAGTGCTATTAAAAGAAATAATGGAATTTCCAAATGATCCTTTTTCTAGCTTATGTTAAGGCAGTTTGATAGCTGCAGTAATTTAAGCTATTTGCATACAACTTTTTAGAACTTGATGAATTTTAAGGGGTTAAGGTTGGTATTAATTATCTGGAAATGCATTATCTCTGATGAGAGAGTTGGTAATGGATAGCTGCTAATTGTTTGGATTAGAGAAGACCAAGAAGAATTTCAAGGGGGATTGAGGCAGTAAAATGAATGAGTGGTGGAGAATTTTAAGGTAGATTTTGGAAGAGTGGATGGAATTAGGAACTCTCCTAGGCTCAAGATTAAATGGGGCAACTCAGGAAAAAAATATGTAAGAATCAGTATGGGTAAAGGACTATGAGTTTTATTCCTTTGAGTTACAATGAGAAGGAAAACTAAATATAATGATGTTTAAATAATGTAATATTTACATGTGAATTGCTGGTACATTCATCTCCAACAGTTCTTACCCTTCCAGTGAAATTATGAACATGCACAAGGGCATCATGGTTTGGCAGAGAAAACCTGAGAGGACTTGTTGAGATGCTGTTCTGTTTTGGAGCCAGGCTTTGAAGGGAGGAGAGAGAAAAGAGGGAACCCCATAGAATGAGTGAAACCATGTATGGCTTATAGCTGTGTAGCAAGAGCTCCATTTTCCCCTACTCTGAGAGCAAGAATGACTGCAAACTTGAAAGTAGCAAAGGAGCTTTTATGATGTGTCAGTTACCTGTGGAGTTGATTGCCAACTACAGTGGTCACATCCTGATCATGGAGCATTATGATCACAGAGTCTCACCGTCCCTGATGAGACATGCCCTGAGGAATTTCTGTGCATTAGTTTGTGGTCTTTATTTGGCACACATCACCTCATGGAATATGTATGAACATCTCGGTTCTCTGGATAAATATGTAGAAGTTAGTTCTTCTTCCTGCATTCTTTCTCTCCCACTTCCTTTTACTCTTCTGCCATCTGTCTTTTAACTCATTTTTTACTTATGCTTAAAATCACAGGCTACCAATTAATAGATGATTTTTTAAACTTCCTTTTTAATTAATTAATTAATTTATGCCCTTTGGTTATTTAAAAATTCGTTTGATAGTCCTGCTAGCCTGTGATATTAATATAAATCATATTATTGTCCCTTTAGATCACAACAAAGAGCAGCTAGCATGCTAACCCTCCTTCTCACTGCTTCTCTGACCATGTGCCCTTGCACATTGCTTTTGCCACACCATTGTTTTCATAAGAATCTGGGATGTGAACATTTAGCCCTCTAGCTTATGCACAAATAAGTTTTTCTCATCTGACTGAATTTATTATTTTCTTAGGGTTTTTACACTGGAAGCCTCTATAGTTCAAAAGTGTAATACTGCATCATTTTCTTTAACTTTTGCTACACTACTTTTATTCCCTACTCTTGGAAAGACCTGAATTATCCATAGTCAGACTCCAGGAAATCAGGGTAAAAGTAGTAAAATTTAGTGTGTCTAGAAGGATCTTGAGTCAAATGCAGTGTGCCTTTCAACTCCTTTTATATGAAATGCCTCATTTTCTGTCTAGTTTGGTGATAGTTTCTGCTTAGGTTGTTCATGTAGGCACACAGTTTGTGATAGTTGGGAGTAATAATGGGCTACAGGTGAGCAGCATTGACAGCAATGAGCCATGGAGTGCCCAGGGGCACTGACCAACCACCAAAGGGACACACAGGTGCAATGCATCAACGTGAAGGTATAAAAGGTTAGGCTAAAAAAACAAGAAGAGCAGACACTTGGAGCTTTCTGAATTGGTGTGGTGTTACTTGGTATGTGTTGAAGCTTTCTGAAATTGTATGATATGCTGTGTGTCATGGCTGTCTCAACTGCAACATGTTCAGTGTAATGTCTTGGCTGCAAAAAGAGTTCTTGTTGCATAGTGGCTTAGACTTGGCAGTTTGTTCATGTGTTTAAATGACAAGCCTACTGCTCTGCACTTAATGCAACAGTGCTGAGTGAGTGGGCGCAGTGTTGTGTCATGGTGCAGAAACATGGCAAGGGCTGGCATCAAAATGGTGCTTGTTTTCCCCCTCTGTGTTACAAAGAACTCTGAGCTGCAGTTTGCCATTGTTAAGGTAGTTTTAATTGCCTGACACTGGCTGGTCCTTGGCTCCTGTTTGCCTGCTATGAAGATCTTGGTTGGAAAGCTTCGTATTAGGCAAACAGTAAGTATCAGCTGATCAGGGTGAAGAGGGGATGGGTGAAATTAAAGTATAATATTGTTTTTGCTGTTAAGTATTGCCTTTAACAACTTAATGATTCTTCTTGTTATGCAACAAGTACCTAGAACTATAGACCTTGGGCTATGTTTTCAAGTTTCTGGCTAAAATAAAAATCTGATTCCAACTTATTTTATTATCAGCTTTAGGTTGAATATTTTAGACAACAATTGTGGGAATACCTAGCAACTAAAATATCCCACTTAACTATACGTAAATATTTGTGTATCAGAGATTCAGTTTAATCAATCAATATAAGAGCAGTAGACATTTTTCTACTTTCTGCCGAAATTAATTTAGTCCCTATAGCCCTTTTGTGCAAAAAAAATGTAGTCCAGTGCACTTCTAAGAATTCTGCTTTTGGATTTCTTCTGCTTTACTTTTGCAGATAGTAGTAATTATTTTTTCTCTTTTATTTTTTTATTTTTATTGTGGTCAGCTATTGTCATAGGAGTTACTAAAAAGATATTTTGTAGTGCATACTTTCTTTTAATCCTCTAACATTTCACTAAAAAATGTGATTATTTTTTCTACCAGTAAGTTAAGTTGCTTACTAGCATGGGTTCCCCAAAAACCTCAGATCTGAGGACCTCTGCCATTTTAACAAAACCTAGGTATTTGTATTAGGCTGTGTTTAAAGACTTGTAGTATAAGATAAACACTGGGTATGCATTACAAGTCACTAAAGCAATTGAGTAAATGTTTGTGTAAGTAATTGGATTTGCAATTTGTTTACTTTGTATGTGCCTTTGGGTATCATTGGAGAGTTAACCCTGCTGGAAATCTTGCATGATGTGATGGTCTTGAGCTCTCATGAGACAATCTAATGTGAACTTCATAAGGTTGAGTGATAGACTTCTAAACATATTTTATTTTCCATCTTTGTTTGGAATGTTTTATCAAAATATTCTCTAGCACTTTTAAAGCCATTCCTAACAAACATTAAAAACTAAACTTTATTTAAAAAAAATGGTGTGCCAGTTTGGTTTGACATCTGGACAGAAGTTAGTGCTGGATCTCATTTTATCTGAAGCATTTTGACCATCCATAACATGTAACTAAGTTTTACCCAATTTTTTCTTCTGAGCTGACTCTTAACACTATAATACAGTACATCTCCGAATCTCTCTGTCTGTTGCCAACATGATTATATATAGAACCTCAGCATTAAATTTTGAATTCTTTGATTTTGTTAAAGAGAGTGACAGAGTTACAAAGGAAAAAGTTTGTGGGAATACAATTCCTCTTCCCTTTAGAAAAGTGATTTTAAAGTAGAAGTTACATTATTTTCCACTTTTTGCTATTAGTAGATCTCCTGGGTACAGTTACCTTAGAAACATCATATTCTAAAAGAATAAGAATATATGGAACATTTTTTTGCACCCATTCATAATGTCTGGAAAAATGATTCTGCTGATAGTAGTAGAAAAACATTCAGTTTAGCTGAACCAGGAGCCTGACCTCTAAGATAAAGTTTGGAAAAAGAGAGTGAAATCTTGGTTTGGAATGTCTGAAGTTGAAAATACTTGATGCTTTCCAACCTGTTTTTTTAAGACCAGCTGGTGGCTTAGAGGAGAGCATTGTATTTATGGTCTTGGCTTTATCAGGTTTATTATCCAAAGCAGAGCACAGCTTGAATATAATATATATTAGAATTTAATTGCATAGTTAAGTTGTAAAGAAAGATGATATAATATTCAGGTCTAAGCTCAGTTCCTAATTATAGTTTACAGATGTCATGATTGCAGCAAAATTGGAGTAAACACTGCAAATTCAGCCTTTTGAAATTATTAAAATAATGGAAGCATTACTGCTATTAACTACTGTTCCTTTAAATTTCTGAGACGTGTTATTGGCACTTGCCTTATTTTGCATGAACTTTGAGGTGGGGAGTGTTATCATGATCAAGTGCAGCTTTTGAAAGGCTTTCTAGAGCCTGCAGGATGGAATTTTCTTAAGCTCTCAAAGGGCACTTGAATCTACATTGTACTTCATATCTATTCAGGATCCAAACCTACACAGGATCCCCTGAAAAGCATAGTCCTCATTTAACATTTTGCAATTTTGCAATCTGTAGGTTTATGAGAGCTACATATGGGTTGTTTCTGTTGAAAGGGAGATTCTTCAGATTGGACTGGCCTAAAGGCAAGGTTGCATGGTCCATTGCTATCCTAGCAGTGACAGGAAGATGCTTTGTGAAAAGCAGGATCATTCTACCACCAGTGAGGTTGTCGAGTGTCGTTTATTTCTTTACCTCCACTTCAGGAGGTAATGAAATCTCTATTTGTCAGTTTCATTTACTGAGAGATTTGATTTTATGTTACATCATATACTATTTATAGTTCCTAAAAGGGATAATAGGTAAACTTACCTTTTCACAGTCATCTGACTGTAAATGCTGGTGCCTTGTCATGGAGTCTGTTAAAGCCAGTACCACAACAACCAGTGGTGCAGGAGAAGATCCAGTTTTCTATACTTGTAAATCTTAACAAATGAAACATTTAACACCTCTTGTGTACAGTTGCACACAAAAAGATACATTGTCTAGGAATGTGACATCTTTGAGTGAAAAACAATAGATCAATCAGGATCCTCAAGTGACATCTCAAGATTCTAAATCATGATATTGGTGGCATAAGTAGTATATAAAAAAATGAAGAAAGCCATAAATGACAATGACATTTTATATTAATCTATAACTATTTCTTCTACTATTTAGTTTCAAATTCGTTTCCTCAAAGCTTTAGTTTTCTCTCAGAAAACAGCAGAAATATGAAAGAGAGAAAAAGATGTCGGAGCTTCTGGCTGTGTATTTTTTGTACTAACTCATTGAATAGCTTTTCTTTGAATTTATAGCTGATAAGTTGTGGACTATTGAAAACACTTGAGAACAGAACAGCTTCAGCTCTGGTTTGTGGAAGGGAATAGATGTTCAACAGATACTTGATCAAACTTTTGGACAGAATACTGAGCATCTCAGAAAGTGACAAAGTAGTCACTGAAAGCAGAAAAAAAGCATAAAAAAGAAAGAAACATTCAAAATTGTGTTACAAGTTACAGGAAATACTGCAGATGGTGAACTGGGAGTACTTTTAAAGCAATAAATTAGGTTTAATTTGTTATTGAGAAGGGAAAGAGTAGCATTAGACAGCGTGGTATTGTTTGTTGTTTTTCTCCCTATTAGATGTTTTTATACTGATTTCTTTCTCAAGGAATGACTCCCACTTGTCAAATACTGAGCATGATTCATATAGATCTTATTTATTCCAAAGTGCTGCAGACATGTTTTGATTGTGTCTTGCCATTGGTATTATCCAAGCTAGCAACTTCTATTAGTTTTGAAGTGGGGATGTAGCACTGGAAATTAAGGATATGGTCACAGCAGAGTCAGACAGAACATCAGTCATGTGCTAGCTGAAAGAGCAGAAATTAAAAAAAAAGAAAATAAAAAATCGTACCTCCAGCTGACCTGTTAGAGCATGAATTTTATACGCTTATCTTCAGTGATGCTGTGAGAACATGTAAGTAGTTAAGGAAGGTCACTATGGAGCTGAGGCAGTCAATATAGCCATGCAGATTGATGAATGCCTGACCCAGCACATGCAGGGCTAAGTGCCCCAAGACTGCTCCTAAAATGTTACCTCATGCTCAGGGAAAAGGCAGCCAGTCTACTGCCAGTTTAGAGACTTGAAAAAAAGAACGGAGGCTGATGTATCAAGTAAGTAGTGAGGAGAAATATTTGTATCATTGACAGTCCAGCTAGAGATTTGGATTCATTATCAAGTTTGTTTGATAAGGAAGAGGAAAAAAAAGACAAACCAAAAGGAGAGAAAACCAAAGATGAATTCCTGATTAAAAAACACAAAATTTTTTGTCTTGTACAAGCTTTCCTTTGAAAAGTATTGTATATTTTCCTCTGGAATGTGGTGCATTGCTCTAAACAGATCTTGTCTCTCCCCAGATTCATAATGATAGCTGGGTATTGTAGGAACTACAGCTGAAGACTGAATTTTATATGTAAGCATCTTTATTCAGCAATAATGGCAAATAAAAGGAAACCACTACATACCAATGTCGAAAAAACATTTGGTAAAGCCCAGCTCTCCAGCAGACCAAGCTCCAAGAAATGAACCCAAGGGTTTCTTGTGCCTAAGCATCTTTTATCAGTTAATTTTGACAGGTCTTTGTATCTTGGGCCATTTATTTCCTGAAGGTTGTTGCCTGCTATAAAACATTCATACTTTTATTGACTTATTAACTGATTTAGCCAAGAGGCAAAAAGCAGCCTAGAGAATGCTGCTCTAGGTGTTAGAGCAGCCCTTTGGCATTCAGTTCACATGAGACATCTTCAAATGCTATATAATGTTTTCTATCATGCACATCCTCATTATGCAATGTGACTGGTGTCTTTATGTGGATCCATGGTAATTCACTGCCAGATAATACACATGTTGCTCATTAGTATATTATCTAGCAGTTTATCAATCATCATCTTAAGCACCCATCCCTTCATTTGCAACACTATATTTTTCAGGTCAGCTCACCATTGTCTTAATGTGCAGTCACAATTCCTTATTGTTCTCCATTTTTTTTCCTCGGTGAAAGCTCACTTCTGACAACAAAAGTATTTAGATACCATGACAATACAGAGTTTGTGTACATGTGTCTAGGTGCAAACATGGACTGTGAGGTGGGGGCACTGGAAGAGGTAAAAACAAGCTGACTCTTAGTATGGGGTGGGTGTCCAGGACTCGCAGCTGGAAGATGAAAGCATCTCCCTTCCCACACACATGGGACATCCTTCTCATTTGTGAATAGCTTCAGTTAGCAAGCAGGAAGACAGGGAGAGACTGATATTTATAGTCTCAACAGCTGGAAGAGCCACTCTGGATGGTGCCAGTCAGAACTGTTCTCCCATGTCAGAGACCAGCACATTGTGTCACGCTCTTGAAAGCTCTGCTAGCTGTGCTCCTTTGTGGCACTGACAGCTTTAGAGAGAAGTGATGAGGAAAATTTTATAGCAGCAAAGAATGATTCCGAACCTGGAAATATTCAGCTCAGCTGCTCAGAGTGTATGCAGTTACATAGCTAATGCCACATAAGACAAAGTACATTTACCAGGTATATAAGAAAAAACCCACAGAGATACAATAACACAGTTCTACCATCAGTGCATCATCTTTCCTAGGTAGAACCATTATTTAAAGATTGTACAGACCATAACTTAAAGGAAATGAGTTGCTTCAAGATGGGGAGAAAGATAGCTTTTTTTAATCTGTTTTAATTTAACATTCTGGAAACTTCCTTTCCATTTCAAGTAGTTTATTCAAATTTAATATGGGGGTGTCAGAGTATGAAAATGTCTAGTTATGATGTTGTTGGAGAATTTCAAGTTCCACTTTAATGATACTACTTGTGCCTGCGTTGAGAAGTATCCATGGAAACAGTGCAGTAATTCATAAACTGTATAGCTGTATAAAGTCTCTCTACCACAAACATGTTTCAGCAAGAAAATCAAGATACTTTGTATGTCAGTGTTGCACAGCTAAAGAGGCCCTCTTAAGTCAATTATTTGTGCCATTTCACAGTATATAAAATTATTCCACATTTTCTGACTTTAGGGATTGAGAAAACTAGATCAGAACCATAAAATTCTCACCCTCCCAAACAGATAATGTATCACAAAAAAAGTCTCAATTTAAGTTTTCATGTGACCTATCAACTATAAAGTTGGAGTGAAACTGCTACTATGAGATTTTTTTTTTTTTAATTAGCAGATCATAGTGGAATAAATGAAAGATAAATACTCTGCTGGTACCTGCTTTGTTTTTGTTTGGGTTTTTAAATTTTTGTTTGGTTTTTTGTTGGTTTATTTTAGGTTGGTTTGTTTGTTTGATTGTGGTTTGGGGTTTTTTTAAACACCTGTAAGCATATCATTTTACTCAAATTAGATATCAAACAACTCTTGTTCAAATAAGTGCAGAAATTTTATTTCTGCTATATTCTTGTAAAATGCAAATCAAGGAACTGATTTTCTAGACTTGGACTTTTCAAAGACTAGTTGTCTAGCTTTGGTCAAGTCAGTGAAGACCACATGTCCAAAAAGGTTATTCCTCCTTTCTGTTTTCATTCAAAATGAAAAAATCATGTTGCTGTGATCCTGGCTGGAGGCCTTTGTTCATTGAGGAGTTGATGATCCCTGTACCAATGAGTCTGTGTGGGTGCAGCCCTGTGCTGTGCTCTGCCAAATGTACCCTGTGGACACTAAGCCAGTGTTGGACTTTGCATGTCCCCTGGCCACAGGATGAACTTGGTCTGTAGGCTGGTGGTTATGCAGCAACAAGTTATCAAGTGAAATGCTTTTTGTTTGGTAGTAGAAATGGCAACTAGAAATTTTTTTTAAGGAAATCCTATAATGACACAGAAGACTGAAATGAGATTGGTCTGCACAGCAGGCCATGCCCTCGCTGGACATCTGTTCAGTGTTGCACCTCAGGGTTTCCAGTGTGTGAATGCACTTAGGATTCTCTATACTATCCTGTCTTTCCATATAGCTTTAGCTCCAATAAATGGCATTTTAAGGGATGCTTTCCTGCAGGGTCTGAGTGCCTTTCTTGATGGTACATAAATGAACTATCATTTCCTGGTACAAAACATGTATGTAATCTAATAATCAAATAAATCAGGTTTTTAAAAGGCTAGAGGGATTACACATAGCTCACAGTGGGAGATGAGGCATTGCTCTGACATGTTGCCTCTCTGCTTGATCTTGGATGTTCAAATACTGATATGCTATATTGGTGTCTGATAACTGACATTTCTGATTTACTAGTAAGTAACTTCTTATACAAACTTTCTTTCCTCTGAAGAATGCTCCTATATGCTAAATGTTAACACATATTTCAAATAACCTTCTTTTCCAGTTACTGCTGGAAAAGCTGCTTTTGAGATAGACCAGGTTAAAGGAGTTTTGGAGGAAATTTTGAACAAGATGAGCAGCACCTTTTCTTGAGCTCTCTGTATCAAAAATAGCTTTTCCAAATAACCTTAAATGCTGGCAAAATGAGTTTTGCTGTCACAGTTCAAGGCGGCAGTATCTGAAGTAGGAATAACCTTTTTAAAGAGAGTTTTAAGGAGAAGGTACAGTTGAGCTATAATACAATATACTTCAACATTAGAGTAGGAAACTACTCCTATGTTATCTTAGTGTGGGTTTTTATCAAACAGCTTTTGACAGTAATTACTTATTTCCAGCGAAATAGCAGGCTGGACTTTTCAGTCTTCAATACCTTCAGATTATCAGAGAACTAAAAGCTAGCATCTTAAAAATAGAAAGAAAAATTACAACCTGACCATTGCATCCCTGTTTAACAGCCAGTCCTCAAAAGTAAATGACCAGACAGGTCAAATACAATCAGGTCCTTAGTCCAAAAGTGCAACTGCATTTCCCTTCAATAATAAGACAACACTTGTGTATATATAGTAGTACAATACAGGTTAGCAGAGAGATCTGCTCAGGATATCTGATTATTATCTGTTTGGAGCCAACACAAGCAGCATGTTTTGTTGCAGATGATCAGTCATGGACAGTTTTCATAGGCTGATGCACACCTCTAGATGTGACTAGGTCATATGTTCCCTGGACACTCAGTGACAAAGAATTTAAAAGGAAGTTCCTCTTTCCCTCACCATTCTGCAATCCATATAGCCTCCCTGAGCTAGAAATTCCTGGTTTCTCTCCCTGCTGCTCAGGATGCACACCCTTCTGAGAACCTGCTAATGACTCCATGAGCACAACTGAGCCATGGGCATTACTTCTGTTCTGCTCTAAACCCAGCCCCTGCTCATCTTGCACTCTGATCAAGATGTGACCATCTGTGCTCAGCCTTAGCCCTTCAGGTTTCAACCTGTGCTTATGCTTTGTGCTTCCAAGGCTCCTGGTTCTGCAATCAGTATTCTGCATGCTTATTTTAAGGTCACTAGTAGTTCACTTGACACAGAAATTACACCTTTGGTGGGTATGGGTACATTATTATCTCTACTACATGCTGTAACATCTGTTTAAAAATGATAATGTTACTTAAAAAGAAAGACCCTTATAGAGACTCATTACTTGGCATGTTTTTTGGCAGTGGAATATATTATTTTTATTTTACTTTTAGTATTTTTGGTGAAATTATTTCTTTTTAATGACCAGCCAGATGTGTTAATGCAGGCATAGCCTATCTGTCACATTGTAACTGATTCAGGTTGGTAATCCTAGTAGAAAATACCACGGCTAATTTGCCTTAACTTATTGTATTATGATTTTCACTGCTGTTTATACTAGTGCATATTCAGAGCTATTAGATACTGTTTTGTATAAAACCACGGAATCAGAGAATCATTAAAGTTGGAATAGGCTTCCAAGATCATCAAGCCCAACCATTAATCTGACACTTCTGGGTCTGCCACTAAACCATGTCTCTAGGAAACACGTCTATTAATGTGTGTTTCTCCTGAGTCTTTAAATACCTGCTTCTCCCACTTTAATTATCTTTTTTTGTATTTATATTGTATTTATTTTGTATTGTTTGTATTTATAATATGATTTCTTCTCCATCTATAATTCTTTCCTTATTACAAAATTCTCCTTAATACAGTCATTTTCATAACTGTTTCAGGAGCTTACCTGAAATTTACTTATACTTACCTTATATTTACTTGCCCTTTCTCATGCCAGCATAAACCAGAAAGTTTTTATAACTGAATTTATATTTTTTCAGGTGTTTTAGATGAAAAATGATCTTCATGGAAAGGAACTTTTACTTTCAAAGTAAGTAAAAAAAATCATCCTTTAGCTTCTTTGTTCTCATATCAAATTGTTACCAGAAAACATGATCTTTTAGAATTTTAAATGCCTAACAAGCTGATAGCAATAGTCTTACATTTCTCTGTGAGGGTATGCTAAGAAAAGTACAGACATTGTGCTTAATCCAAAATCACTTTAAGAGGAAATGGAAGAGATCTTTTCTTATATTGACATACAGTTCTTTCTAGTAATTTTACTCTGCTCTAAAATTATGTCATTTCAACCTGGAGACTGATCTGTAAATATAAGCTTTTTTTTTAAAGTTTTGAGAAAATATGTTTTACATAGCTTCACATCTGTCAGGTTCTTGTGGAACTGAAAACACTTGATTCTAGGTCAGCTGTCTGTGTGGAATCCAGCTGGTGCTTTCCCAAACTAGCTGTGCAAGTGTCTTGAAAAAGTGGAAGGTTGAAACTCTGTGCAATATAAAGAAATGGGACATTTCACAATAGTTACATTTCACTTTCCTCAAAAGCAATTGTAGGACTTCTTACTACCATGACCTCAGGAAATTTTTCTGAAGATCTATGTAGCATTGTGTCGTTTATATGGGTTTTATTGTAAAGTTGGTTATTTTTTATAAGTTAAGATTTGGTTTGACCCTCGGTTCCCCCCATGTTCTCCCTCATAATGGTTTGTTCCTCCCGCCAGTTACCTGTCCATCATTGTAACCAACCCCCTTTCATTTCAAGAACTTTCTATGTCAGTCTTCCTTTACCTAACATATGATTTGTCTCCTGAGCCTTTTCCCTCCCCTGGGCCATTTCTAGTGGTTCAGTTGTGTCCCTCACTCCTCCCCTGGGCTTTGTTCATTGGTCCCTTGTGGCTCCTCCTGTCATGCCCTTCCCCTTTATCAGTGCCTCCCCAATGGTTTTTCTCTGACACCATCACTGCCCCCACCTGGGTCAATGAAGCGCCTTGGCGTCCACTCGTGTGTCTACTCCTTCCTTCCTTCGCCTCAGTGCTTTGCAGTCCCGCTCTCGCCTGCGTCACCACACTGCAGATGGAGCCACTACTCGGGGTTCTCGCAGAGGACCTGGTAGTGGCGGGATTCGTGGTCTCCACCAGTCACTCTGGGAGCGGCTAGCTGGCACCTGTCAGCTCCAGTGGCCGCTGGACGGGACTGTAGATCTATATTATGAAGGTCATTTGTTTAAAAGGTTTTGTTTGACTCTATTTATTTCTCCCTCTTCTAATAATTCCCTGAAAGTTATTGTCGACACCTGCTTTCATATCCTGAGTGTTGAGGTGGAGTTTTGGATTTATTCACAATATTGCTCTATGTCAAAATGCTTGGTGTGTAAAGTGCATTGTCCTTTCGCAAGTTGAGTTGCATGTTTTCTTACAAACAAGAATTATCCAGTTGTTTATACTCTGAGTTATTGAAATTATCCCTCCTTTGCCATGTCTCTAATCATCCCTCTTGATATTACCTTTATCCCTAAGCATCAAAGAACTATTTTCTACACTTGCAAATCAATTTCTAATTACTATTTTTTCTGATTAGATTTTTATTTCCTCAGTCATCCTCAGTTCTAGCTTTTTTTGCCTGCTTCAGTCTATTGTACAGTACAACAGGACTTACAGAAACACATACACATACTGTTGCTCTCACAGGATATTAATCCTAACTATAATTAAGTCTTCTTAGATTCTGACAGTGGGATAATTTTGGACATTACTCATGTGTCTTGAACTAATGAGTATTTGGCTAAGCTGATTGGTGAATTTGGATGTAAGTATCCAATTATGCCTGTTTATATTGTTATGAAAATACATAGTGCTCTTTGCAGAGTCTTTATAGATGACAAAATTAATTAATCTAATTTTACTGTTGCTTATTACACTATGATAGGATTCACTGCTTATTGTTCATTTCCCTACATCTTCCTTTAATCTGTCATCACTTAAGTCCATAAAAGCAACTTTAATGGCATCTCTTTGGAATTTAAATTTGAAAAAGCCCATTTTCAAGTTCTGCAGAAAATACGTCTTCTATGCCATCTTACTTTTCCTCATTGAAACCTTAGGCATACATATGAACAGCTTTCTCATAGTATTTTTTTCTAGTAAGTCATCAATGACTTCCAAGCCAAAGCCCAACAAGTGCATAATTTTCCCAGTTTCTGTTGTGCTATTTAATCTCTACCACAGAATTGCACAGACATTTAAAATTCTGTATAATTTCTCAGAAAGCTGTGCATGTAGTTCTGTTTTGGGTGACCCACAGCCCTAATAAGAATCCCTGAGCTTCAAACTAGAAAGGCTGTGTCTGTAGTGATATTAACAGTTTCCCACCCAGCACGGTTTGACAGTCTTTGCCATTTACACTTTCTTATGGGTGATGTTATGCCAGGCCCCCATTGCTCCCTTAGGTCAATCCCTGTCCTTTCACTGCCCTAGGAATATTCTAAAATCCTTGATAAAGTTAAGATTCTCAGGCTTTTTTCTTGCCAGTTTTGCCAGTCTTTATTGCTTTTGTCAATGTAAACAAGAAGAGGACCAGTACTGGTATTCTAGTAGGGTCATATTGATCCAAATCTCTTAGTCTCCAACTTTACTCAGACTAAAACAGCTGACCTGAAAATATGAACTCTCTCTCTTCCCCTTCCCAAATCTTTTTTTCCCCACCTAAGACTTCAGAAGGAAAATTGTAAGGCTAGAAATAGGTGGATAATAATTTCAAATGGATCTGCAACCTGTTAGATGAAGTAGATTAACTCTAGCAGCAATGTAAGTGAATGGTAATTCAAATGATGTGAAAAACAAAGCCACTGAACAAACAAGTATAATGAGTTATGCTCAGGCAATCAGTCTAAAAAAAATTTGGGTCCTTTGTAGTCATGCAGAATCCATTCATTAAAATGGATCAGCCTCAGCTATGGACTTTGGCACTAAAAAAATTATAAAGAAAGAGCAGTGTAATTTATCAATTTTAAACTACTACATTTGTATCACTGGCAATAAAAATCCACAAGCTTCATTTTCCAATTCTCAGATACAGAAACTTATTCAGGGATTCTTCATCTACAATGCTTCAACAATAACTGACAAACCAGGTCATCAATATATAGTTAACAGCTTTAATTTGGTTTACTCATGTGTTATATCTCTGTAGGCTTCTCTATCTTTTCCACCAATTTGCATTTATCTCACATTTCTGCTGCAATAATGATTAGTACCAAGGCTCTTTGCTACTCTAAAGGGTACACTTCATCTTTCATTTCTTAATGTACTGGTTTTTTTTGGGTTATAGTGAACTGGAAAAATAAAATCATAACATCAAATATATAGTAAAAATATAGAAGGGTCAATGGATCAGCCTATTTACTCTATAGAGGCCGTGGAAATAAAATTTTATGGAAGCATTTATTTTCAGTCTATGTTCATGAACAGGTAACGCTGCTGTCTTAGAAACTTGAGATTCGGTGTTCTCCAGCTCTGTATTTAACAGAAGTGGAAAAATGAAAGATTTACATTCAAGAAAAGATACTCACATGAACCATGCACATCAAGTTTCAAAAGCATTTTTCTTTAATTAATTGTGATCATTAGTGTTGGAACTTTCCATATCCCCTATACTTTCCTTTGCCATTTATTCTCACTGAATCTGTGTCTTGTCCATTGGGCATTATTTGTTTGAGGTAATGCAAGGGTGCTAGCAACCTCTTAGTAAAGCCAGCATTTGACATTTTAAAAATCTGTGCTTGCCACCTGTATTTATTAGGAAAAAAAAAAAATAGAATCAGATCTCACACATTCCCATTTGCAGATATTTACTGGGGTAAAAAAATAAAGACAGGTGTCACACATTAGGGGTCTTGAAAAGCCATGACTTTTTGCTACATTTATTACAAAATATGAGGAGATTTGCTTTTGTTTTATATGACAAAAGTCCTTGAGATAGCAGAGGAAGCAGGGAGAAAGAAGATTTTATTAAAAGATCTCTAAGTCTCTAATCCCTTTTGCAGCTGATGCAGGGATGTGTACACTGTCTGCATCACAGCACTATTCAATAGCAGCACAGGCTGAGAATTGCTTCCAGATACCTCAGCCAGGAATTTGCAGAGAATAGCAGTAGTAGGGCTTCACTATTTTTAACCGCTGTTAACTGTAGATAACTGCAAATGAGAAAAATTGAAGTTGACAGGTGGTCGTGATGTATGCTAGAGTGGTATAGCCACATCTCTGATCCATAGCATTTAAATGTCAACAGTACCATATATTTAAGGGAAGTTGCTTTGTTCTGCTGGAAGCAATACAGCTTACTGATGTGAAAGTATTGATCAAGTCCAGTCAAATTTCATCTGGGAAATGTGTTAAGATCACAGTTTCTCCACCTCTTCTTCCTGGTGCTCAGTAGGCTTAAAGGAGCTATCAAAGCCAAGAAACAGGCCCTTTTGCTTTCTCTTCTGACTCTTTATGTTGAATAATAATCATTTATGTAGCTTCTAAATTTTCTCAGTAGTCACTCCCAGTTCTAGGTTGGTGAACCCAAATGTGGTATTTTGTCACTAAATCTTAAAAACAAGTGGAAATATCAGGAATAAGCCACTGGGAGTTAAAAGCCTAATTCCAGTGTGGGTCCAAGAGAGCTTTGTAAACTATAGGAAGCCATCTGAGTATGAACATGTTTGAACCATCCATATGCAATATCCTGGGTTTGAAATTAGCGGCAGCAGCATCATGTGCTCAGTCTCAAACAAGTTGAATTGCCATAACTGGAGGAATAAAGTCAATTGAATCCTTTGTAGTGCAAGGATAGACCTTCACTCACTGAGGTGAACTGATGAGGGTGCGCTCAATCCCTTTGTCTATGTCATTAATGACTACATTAAATAACACTCGTCCCGGTTTAGACCCCTGAGGGACATCACTTATCCCATAGATCTATGGGACCCAATGAGATACATCCTAGAATCCTGAAAAGTCATGGCATTCAGGTAAAGTCCCAGGTGACTGGAAGAAGGGGAACATTGTACCCATCTTTAAAAAGGGTAGAAAGGAGGAACCTGGGAGGTACTGGCCTGTCAATCTTACCTCTGTGCCTTGGAAGGTCATGGAACAGATGCTCCCAGAAGTTATGCCAAGGCACATGAAGGTCAGGGCAGTGATTTGAGACA
Source organism: Agelaius phoeniceus (assembly GCF_051311805.1). Taxonomy (NCBI): domain Eukaryota; kingdom Metazoa; phylum Chordata; class Aves; order Passeriformes; family Icteridae; genus Agelaius; species Agelaius phoeniceus. Next base: position 36,358,828 of record NC_135268.1, on the reverse strand, counting down.
GCCAGCACAGCTTTACCAAGGGCAAATCCTGTCTGACCAGCCCAGTGGTCTTCTACGATGGAGTGACTCCATCAGTGGACAATGGGAGGGCTACAGATGTCATTTATCTGGACTCCAGTGACTTTGACACTGTCCCCCGTAACATCCTCCTCTCTAAATTGCACGGAGATGGATTGATGCATGGGCTGTGGATAAGGAATTGGTTGGACTGTTGCATCCAGAGAGTAATGCTCAACAGTGCAGAGTCACAATGGACACCAGTGACAAGTGATGTCCCTCAGGGGTCTAAACTGGGACCAGTGATATTTAATGTAGTCATTAATGACATAGACAAAGGGACTGTGTGCACCCTCAGCAAATTTCCAGATGACACCAAGGTAAGTGGTGCTGTTGACACTCCTGAAGGACAGGGTAACATCCAGAGGGACCTGGACAAGCACCAGAAGTGAGCCCATGGGAATCTCTTGAGGTTTAACAAGGCCAACTGTGAGGTTCTGCACCTGGGTTGGGGCAACCCCTGGTACCAACAAAGGCTTGGGCTTGAACAGGTTAAGAGCAGCTCAGGGGAGATGAACAGGGGAGTGCTGATGGATGAGAGGCTGAACATGACCTGGCCATGTGCACTTGCATCCCAGAAAGTCAAGCACAACTGGGCTGCATTCAAAGCAGGGTGGGCAGCAGGGCCAGAGAGGGGATTCTGCCCCTCTGCCCCACTCTTGTGAGACCCCATCTGCAGTGCTGCATCCAGCTCTGGGGTCCCAGCACCGGAAGGACACCGACCTATTGGAGCAGGTCCAGAGGAGGCCACCAAGATGATCACACAGCTGGAGCACCTCTCCTATAAGGAAAGGCTGAGAGAATTGGGTTTGTTCAGCCTGGAAAAGAGAAGGTTTTGAGGTGATCTAATTGCAGTCTGTCAGTACCTGAAAGGAGCCTACAAGAAAGATGGCAACACTATATACAATGTAATAACAGAACAAGGGGCAATGGCTTCAAACTGAAAGGGAGTAGGTTTAGACTAAATATTAGGAAGAAATTACTTTCTGTGCGTTTGGTGAGGCACTGGGACAGGTTACTGAGAGAGGTTGTGGTTACCCCATTGCTGGAAGTGCTGAAGGCCAGGTTGGATGGGGCTTTGAGCAACCTGGTGTACTAGTAGGTGTCCCTGCCAATGGCAGTGTGGTTTGGAAATAAATTATCTTTAAGGTCCCTCCCAGCCCAAACCATTCTATGAATCTATGAGGACAAGTGACAATAACAGAGTTAAAGTGGCAGTAGTAACTTTTGGGTGTTCATCTTAGCATTATGGCTTCTGCTTGGTGCAGCGTGCTGCTGATGGAATCCCGGGTGTGGGTGTAGAGGGCAGCAGAAAAGGAGGAGCTGGACTCATGTTTCTTTTACAGTTCCGTTGATTGTTTGCTCAAAGGCAGGATCCACAAATAGGATTAACTAATGCCAAAGTACTGGTGAGAGACATGTCAGCAACACTCAATATAGATGAGAATCTAACGTGGTTTGTCATATGATTTATTATCTGCCAATATTTTACATAGCTACACTTAAAAAATAACTTCAGGCTTAATACTGTAGAAACATGCATTTTCTGTGGAACTGTGTCTGTGCAGGCATATATCCTTTTACATATCCATTCTTCACATGAAATGTTCAATGACTCACTTTTATTGGCTGTTCGGAAAGCAAACCACACGGGAGAGGGTGGTATTCCAAACTCATCCCTCCATTCGAGTATTTCTGTTTTTCAGGTCTACAGAATAACTACCTCTGGTTTAGAATACTGTCAGCATTGTGTGTATACTGACACTGACATGCATTTTAGGCATCTTTTAAACCAGTTTGGTAAACTGGATAAGTTGAGTCTTGAGAATAAACTTGTGACTCTCACCCCTCCCTCACCCTGAAAACAATTTAAAATTCAGTTGTCTTAAAGCTTTGTTTTGTGTTTGTTTTGGCTTTCTCTTGTTTGATTTCGAGCAGAACATTGTAAAGTTGATGTAATTTTGGGCCTAGCAGTTAATGTGTCCCCTGCAGGCAGGCTCCATATGAATTAGAAAGAAATTAAATTACTGAGCTACTGATAACTTATCTCAACAGAATGCAAATGGATTAAGATGGCTAAGTGCTCACTTGCTTATAAATGTACCATTTAACTAGAAAACATGCTCTTTAAGAAAAGCAATGACACAAAAGCTATTTTTATGTTTTATACTTCTAGGGATTTATGTATTTCATATTACACCACTTATAATTCAAACTATAGTGGTCCTTATGACAAAAAGTTAGAATGGAAACAATAAAACAAATTTAATTTTATTTCCCAAACAGAGACCATGGATATATTTCCTCTCTAAAAAAATTAATGGCTCTTTTGATAAAAAGTGTTATACATTTAGATTTGTTTTTCTAGGACATTAATACTGAAATTAAGACTTCAGTTTCTGTAAAACATGGTCATCTCTATGTGCGATCATTATTTATTATACAATGAACAATGAGCTAATTTCTTTTTCCTGTTTAAAAATACCCTCTTCTTTATGCAGTTCTCATGCTCGTGTAATTTTATGTATGGACAAAAATTGGTCTGTGTGTGTTTCTCATCTTCACAAGTAGTGGAGGCATATGATTATTAACTTACAGAGTTAATGAATAAGCCCATGTTTCTCTATGGGCTTACAGAATATGGAAGTTATTTATTCATAATGCGTGTAATGTATATAGCTGTAGGCTCTTCACTGATGCATTTCCTTTGCAAGAAAACAAAAAAAGAATTCTGTTCTCTGTTTTATAGTTATCACATAGGAAACTGACTGTCATGTAATTTTGGAAACTGGCTAGATGGGGACGAAAACATAATGACTAAGTTCACTACTGCTTTTGATCTTAAAACATCACATGCTTTGGTCTGAAGAGCCATACATTTTTAACAAGAAAATAATAATAAAAACTATAAAAAAAAATCCTTTGTGCCTTGAATAATCACACTATGAAGTCATCATACCAGAGCTGCCAATTGAATTAAATTAGAATTTTATTACAGTAATAAGTGCTAGATAAATATGCAACCTTTGTAGGCTGAAGGAGCTAATTTATCTTCTTTATACTGAATAGCTATAAATAGACTCATTGAAATAATTGCCATGAATCTGGATACTTGATTCATTTCAGTGGACCTTTAAAAGCAAATTTGTTAAGAAATATTCCTGTATAGCTTTTATATAACTGATATTTCTTTAGATCATAAACCAATTTTTTCTTTTTCACAACAGTGAAGAATTAAATATGACTTGTAGTTGTGGGGTTAGAAGAATGACTTTCATAAAAGTGTTTATATGAAATAAGTTTGAAAGAGAAACAATAAGTGATATATATCTGGTGTCACTACCATAGCATATTATTATTACTGGATTTTTCAGGATGTGCAAAATGTCTTTGAAAACCAATATCCTGGGATTGGATCTTAGTCCTACAATGTATAGTGCTTTACAATCCTGTCAAAAAAGGCATTCATATACATATTTAGTCATAAATACAGAAATATTTCAGTTAGTATTATAGTTAGGACCTGCAGTCTGCCCACATCTTATAAAAGCAGCAACTGCCTGAAACACCTTCAAGCAGCTTTTCAGAGGAATGTCAGTGTGAATGAGAGGCTCAGTGGGCAGCATGGGGTGGGCTCTGCCCGGGACCCCCTTCATGCAGCCCCACAGGCTGCAGCCCTGCACCTCATGCCCAGCTCCTTGCAGCCACATGGACACAGCTGGGAGCCTGATTATGGTGGTCAGTTCAGCAAAAGCTACAAAAACTAGCAGCCTGGTAGATTCAGTAAGGGCTGAGTCAGGAGAGTAGGAACGAGACTTTTAATATTAAGAGTTTACATGGTGACATGGGGCTTTTTCCACATTTTCATTCTTAAGCCAAAGATCTCAATCTACTTAGGCTCTGTAGCATAGTAACAATGTAAAAATATAAAGTCCTGCACTTTAATAGAGATTATCTAATGTTAAAACCAGCTGGAATTTCCAGTACGGACCTATTGGTGGATCATGGCTAAGGTATCCTATACATTATAGGAACAAGTTCTCAGAGCAGAACTGTTTCTGCACATGAATAAATTCAGACTGATGCTATGGTATTGACAACATGTTTATTTATATTCTTGACTCGGAAACATTTTTGGAGTCATTTAACATGTTAGCTTATATGTAATAATATAAACTACTATCTAACCTACTGTACTCACATACTCCTTTGCCAGCTCTATGGGTCTGTGAGAGAAGATACAGGTCAGTACACACAGCATAGCTGCATAGTCGGTTTAAATGCTGAGGTGTGCTTGCTTGAGAAAGTCTAAAATAGTAGGCAGCTTTTTGTACAGAAAAAAATTCTAAAAAAAAGATAGCAAAGAGATAGACTTCTTAAATATTTATGGCTTTAGTTCCTTAGATTTCTGTTTGCTTCTTTTTCTCTACTTTCTCATTCTTCCCTTTCTTTGTAGATTGGTATGGTCTAGCCCATGAGGATTCATGTATCTTCTGTTAAACTTTTGCAGTTCAAGTGAGTGAAAACTAACAGTGAATGTGTCCTGGGTTTTTTTTTTTTTTAAACCAATCCTGAAGAGAATCCTATTTTCTGGGACTTTCTGTATTGTATTTTTTCACATAAACAGAAAAAGGTACCTTTAAGCTGCATACCGTCAGGAGATTGGACCATGTCTTAAATTAAGGAGGTGTATGCTCATGTCTTCAGTCATCTGTGTCTGTACTGGAAGTAATGTTGTCAAAGCTTACTTCAGATGTCCTTGGATAAGATGAATGTTGTCCATCTCTTATGGAAAAATCCATAAATGCCAGAGGTTTACATCCAAAAAGGAGACAGAGGAGTCCTGCAACTTTATTCGAATAAAGGGAGAGAGTCCCCTGGGGCACACACCTGCTGGGTTTTCTCTCTTGAGTTTTCAGAGAGCTCTGCCTCCTTTTATCCCAAACTCCTGGCTGCATGTTGCCCTCTTCCTTTCCCCACTGGGTGAGGCACTAGGAAGGTACAGCCTTCCTGAACTGCCTACCACATATGCCTTAAACCTACTCTTTTACCCCAAAGCTCAGAAACTCAGGCTTGTGCAGACCTTTTCCTGTTTCAGGAGCCGAGCTGCCTGGGGTCTGCAACAAACCTGCTGCCCAAAGTTGGTAGAGACATTAAGACCTATTTCAAAGATATCTTTACCCATCAAATTGTTTGTAAAGACATTAGCTTTCCTCTCATTTTCAATAATATTGCTAGTGAAGGTGCCAATTAACATAACAATTTAATACCTAAAGCACCTACAAACTGTGATTATTTAATACTGAAGTTGTTGTCCACAGTGCAAGATCTTGTAATAGAAAGTACTGTTAAGAAATGGAGAATTTTTCTCCTAGACAGTCCAAGGAATACATTACTGTCTTCTCTGAATTTTTTCCTTATTTCATAGCTCCAACAAAAGATTTTCTGAAGTTCTAACAAATCAGTTTTAACTCCTTTGCTCATTCCAAATTTGGCTTAGTTTTATGTGAAAATGGAAAGAAAGTTAAAAAAGGAATGATATTTATGCTGAAAAACATTCCATCTATAGTTCTACTCCAAACACAGCCAGTGCCAAGTTATTCTGTTTTCCTCAAAGGTACCTTCAGTAGTACTAATCAAGAAAATGCAACTTTCACTGCCAAAGATAATTAAGTTATTCTATAGCCAACAAAAGACACTCATTCATGCTGTGCCAAAACAAGATGCACTTCTAATTAGTGAAGTTTTCTACTGTTACAGTGCAGGAATTGTTTTAAATACATGTACCTGAAAGCACCCAGTTCTCACAAGGTGCCTTTTACTATGTCAGATACATTTGTTGTTCATAAAGATCTGTTTCTATAAAGGAACATCACTTGATCCTATAACACCAAATGAATTTCAAATGTTTCTTAAAAAAATATCATCTACTAAAACTTGCCAGTAAATAAACCCCCAAATCTGTGATGCCTGTGGAAGTTTTAGATTTCACTATCAGAAAACTTCATACACTACAAAAAACTCTGTTCCAAGTTATTTCTTAGAGTAAAATGTTAGATCAAATTATTTTTGTCACAATTTTCAGAAAATTGAGTTATAAGAAACTTTGAGGCTAAGAAGGGAAAATCCTAATGCATATGAACCTCTCTGTGAGTCACAATGTTTAGACATTTTTTATATTTATAACATTTGAAGGAAACTAGAAGAACATTTAAAACCAGAGAAACAGATAGAAACAGATCTTTATGATAGTTCTGGAATGGTCTTTTGGTAAAAGGTATCTTGTGAGAACTGTGTGCTTTCAGGTACATGTATTTTTAAAAAATCCTGCACTGTAGCAGTGGAAAACTTCAATAATATTAAAATTGAAGAATTTAAAAGCTCTTTAAAATCTATGTTTTCACAATTTCTTTAATGGGAATATTCAACTTTGATATTTTAAAGGGGTAATGATCTACAAAACCAGAAATGGATAGATGGGTAAGAATTCTTGAAGGAACCTCTTTAAAGGTGGAGAATTCCTTTTTATTAAAAGTTGCTCTCCAACAGTGCTATTAGAATATTTATAGTGCTACAGAGGTCTCTACAATGAACATTTACTGCATTACTGTGCTTTTTTTTCTCCCTCTAAAAAGCCAAGTGCTATAATTTCTAAAGGATGCAATATTGTGCTTTATTACTGGGTAAGCACCTCAGGAATACAGGGTAAATGCAGTTATCAAAAGAACCAGTTTTTAGAAATCAACAACATCAAACATTTTACAAGGATAAGCTCTTTCAGTGTAGATGAAGAAGGTATTTATCTAATAATTCTCAGTGTAGGCCCTTTTCCTTGAGGGAGTTAACACACAGGAATCTGGAGTAGTTTTAGAAGGCAATGTAGTCAAAGGACAGCTTTAAAGCCTTTACTCACCTTCATAGGGAATTCATCTTTCCATTATTCTCAAAACAATATCTAAATATGCCCTATGATATATGCAACTGGATGAGTAATTTATATATAACCAATTCAGACATTAAATAACTTCAGCTTAGCAAAGCCTTGATGAAATTCACTTTGGAATACTTAAGAATCTTGCCAAAACTTCTAGTGACTTTTGGGGGAGCTAGTGGAAAATTGGTGAGATCCTTGAAAACTAAAGTAGCTGTAGTGTAGAAATTCTCCCCAATTTGGGGGGTTAGATGGGAGGGAATGTTAGAGGTCTCTGGAAATTACAAACCCATCTATTTTTGTTTTGTTCATTTAGGAGATACTTGAACAAATTACTAAGCAACCTACAGATGTATGGAAAATAAGTAAAAGCAAGCATTGATTTGTTATCGAAAAATCCATCTGATTTTCTTATTTGACATAATAATTCAGCTACTAAAAGAGAGAGAAATAATAGATATTATAGATCTTGACAGTGTCATAAGCAAAGTAAATTAATACAGTCTAGGGTAAAATTACCATTTTGTGGAGTGATGGATCAATAAGCACTATGTAGCAGGGAAGGAATTAACTCCAGCAGCAATTAGGGATGTAAAGCTATAGAGACCCATCTACAGAAAAAGTACTGGCAGATGACTAGGAAGGGAGGAAAGCTGTCTGGAAAAATCTAATCCGTGAGCAGGGTTGCTAAGGAGGTCAGATGCAGACTTGTCAAGGGGAAAAAAAGACAACCTCTCTCAGTGCTGTTAATTGAAAAGCCCTCATAAGCTGAGTAAGACCAGCACGTGTCAGCAGTAACAGGCAGTAGCAGTGCCTGGGGGTGAGTTTCTGGTCTGGGATACGGTGACCCTGAGTAGAAAACAATAAACCTTTAAATTGCAACTTTAGCCCAAAGTGTGATAGCTTCTTGTATCTGTGCTGCTGGTTATGGAAGGTCAGTTCAGATTGCTCAACCACAGCCACACCATTGTTAGAGGATTACGACAGCAATGCTGATACATGGCTATGGCACAACATGAATGCCTTGGTGCTGGTCACCCAGCAGCTGTGAGCAGTGCAGTTACAGGCTGAGGGTGAGGACAGGCAGACCAGAGGCCATGGCTGGCTGAAATGGCATTGGATAGTGGCCCCCAAGTGTCACAAAATCATGGAATGGTTTGGGTTGCAAGGAGCCTTAAAGATCATCTGCTTCTAACACCCTTGGCATGGGCAGGGGCACCTACTAGAAGGAGGAATGTCTGAGGACTTTGTCTTACACAGGCTTCTTAGCTACATACTGTGCATTACATGGGGCCAACATTCTTGGTGCTTTCCCTAATGCCAGTGGTCATATCATTAGAAACTCTCAGATTTTCAGTTTTGGAACTGATTGTCATAACCTCTGTCCTGGCTGCTACTCTGGACATAATATACCTTGCTTGGAAAAGGCTAAAACCAATAGCTAAATCAGTCCTGAGATGATGAGTTCAGCTTAAAGATGTTTAAAGAGATTCCCCTGGGACAATTGTGTGAGGGAAGGCAGCAGTTTCACTGATGCTGTTCTGAAAATCTGAGAAATGGAATATTGTCTTGCTATGGAAATTACACTGTCATCATTTAAAGGAGTGGTATAATGATATGGCATCTTGCCAGTTTGAAAGTGTACTCTGGCATAGAGGAACCATCTCACAAGTAGTCTCCTGGATGATGATGGAGTTCGCTGCAAACTTCTGATTCTGGTGTAGTTCTTCTACCAATAATTGGGAGGCAAAGAAATTTTCAAAAACAAGAAATCGGATAGACTGTACTCTGACCATTTGTTTGTCCACATTAAACCATATGTGGAGTTAAGTCAAAGGTTAAAATACCAGGTGTGCAAGAACAAATACAGAATATTTAGGAGTTTCAGACATTGACATGAGTAAGAACTCATATTTAACAAGGAAAATCTATAAGTATCCTGAAGAGACATCATGTCTCAGAGATATTAACTCTGAATTGTAACTTTTCTGTGAATCTTGTCATTGCTCTATATATGCCTCTGCATGTTCTACCAGTGAGAATATAATGGTGGAAGCAGAGCCCTGGCTCTTTCTCAAGTGCTTAGTCTTGCTTATTCTCACTGGCTGAGTGTAAATAAGTAAATGCTTCTGTTTTGCCACATTGCCTACTAATTACCCTGTACATGTCAGGAAGCTGAATGGTTCTTGTTGTCTGATCTATTCAGTCTGTATGACTAATTCTGCTCTAACATAAACCATATGCATGCCAAATGCTGTTCAAGACTCTTCTGCTAAATATGCAGTGAGAAACACCAGAGAAAAGAAAAATAATACCTAAGAAATTAAACATCTCCAGCATAAGAAGCAAAAAGTCTGTAAGTGGGAGCATATTTCAGAAGAGAGGAAATAGTTATAGCCAAATTATCACGTTCTCTATCTGGGAAAAAAAAATTATGTTGGTCAATAGATAATAAGCCTTAGTAAGAAAATTACTATGAACATGTTATAGGTATGAAAAGGTTGTGTTTCAAAATGTTATGAATCCAGCACCAGAGGATATCAACTCTCAGAGTCACAGCTGTCCACCTGCTGGGCTCTGTTAAAACATCTGCTAACCCTTTACAGATAAAAGGAAATTACAGTAGACTGTAGTTCCATGGCACACAAAAATAACATAGATAGTATGTGTATGAAACACAACTTTTGGAAGACAGTGCACTTAAGAAATAGCAGAGAGGTTTTGAAGATGAGTGCCACGCAGATCCAGATCACTGAACTACAACTTTTAATACAATTACATTATAAATCTACATTTCAGTTTCATCATTCAGTGCTAGTTCATATATTTAAAGTCTTCTTATCTTTGAAGAGAACCTCTGAACACCTCTCTGAACAAAGAACCGAAAGCCAATGGCTGTTTTATGAACACAAGTAGAGTTTCATATTTAACCTAGAACTCATTGCTTTGCAGTCATTTACTGTGCAATAGAAGTATAGTAAAAATGGTGTTCTGTAAATGGATGCAGACTTTGATCCTATACTGGAGTGCATCAGAAATCATAGTATTATGCAAAGAATGGGACAACTACATGGACAGAAAGGACAACAACATGAGAGCAAGAAATGTGACAGATGTTTTCAATGAGAAAATCTGTTGATTAATGCCCTGAAATGCCAATAAATAGCAGAAATTAGCAAAAAGATTAAGATTCAAATATATATGTGCTTTTTATTATTTGCTGGAACTTTGGAGCTATTTAGAAATACTGTACAACTTCAGCAAATTAAAAGCATACTTTTTGTTAGAGGTGAATATTTTTAAGGGATTTTAAATATCATATAAGAAAATTAACAGGTTTGATGCTCTTGTTTGTGTTGAGAAACTTTTTCATTAGCTCAGATATGTTGGGGGACATGAAGCCCCCTTTTTTGCCTTGGGGTATTAATTAGCACAGTTGTGAGTCTAGGCTGGATAAATGAGCTTACAAATGGATGAAATGAAAATTTCACCTTTGCAAATAATATTCAGTGTTCTAGACTAAAGCCTTTCGAACCTGATGAGACATGGTATGTAGCTGAATCCATTCAGGAGATAATTAGTACTGAGGTTGCATTTAATCATTCTATTACTTTATACAGTTCTCAGAAGACAATGAATTCAGTTTGATTTTTGTAATGTTTTCAAAGAACACACTTCTAAATAAGCTAGAAAACAAGAAGAAAAAAATTCAGAAAAATGTGCTTTTGTTTTGCACAAAATTTATGTTTATTTGTTATACTCTCAGTTAAAGCTTTTCATGTTTAAAGATATGTATGATAGATTTTTTTAGACTGAGGTTATATTTAATCCCACCAATTTTTTTGTGTGTTTCATTTATACAATATTTTTCAGACAGCTGTGGTTTCAGTTTTGTCCAAATAGATGATGTTTAATACTATTAAACGCCTCAGACGTTATATCCTGTCCTTCACCAAAGTCTTTGGACTTCACAGACACAGAAATGTTGAGCTTAAAAGGGACCTTTGGATGTCACCTGGCCCAGCCGCCAACTCAAGGAGGGTTATTGTGGGGGCATGCTATTGGACACACTGTCAAAAAAGACTTGTTGTGCTCTAGGAAGGGAATAAACACTGTTCTCTCCTCATCTACCAAGCCAGTCACTTCATCATAGAAGTTTATCAGACAGGTCAAGCATGACCTACCCTTGATGAATCCATGCTGACTGCTCCTTATCACTTCCATGTCTTTCACGTGGCTAGAAATGATTTCCAGAATTAGTTGCTCCATCACCTTGCCAGAGATCAAGGTCAGGCTGACCAACCTGTAGTTTTCTGGGTCCTGCTTCTTAACCTTTGTGAAGACAATCCAGTCCTCAAACACCTCTCCCAACTGCATTCATTATTGATAGGTAATCAACAGTGCAATAATATCAATTTCCTCAACATGCCTCCAATCAGAAATCCCATGGACTTCTATGTCCAGTTTACTAAAGTATCTTCTATTCTGCATCCCACTGATACCAGCATGGATTATTATTGTCTGCCTGACAATTTCATACAGTTGTGTCATTAGTTATCTACTCTCCAACATAGCCACAAAATTTAAAGTGTCCTGGACCTTATCACTCATGGCTTTTCTTCAGTGCTGGCAAATGTGGTTTTGTTGCAGCAATATTCACAAAGAATTCTGCTACATACCTACTTGAACTTTCTGCTAGACTGTTTTTTGTTCTCCTCCAAACCTCTGACCTCTACCCCCCATTTCCATTTCTAGTTCTTTGTTATCTCAAACACAAAGTGATTGAATCCTGCAGCTCTTAGCATCCTAGGCCTTGCATTCTCCTGTGTGTGCGACGAGTTTTCTTTTTATTGTTCATCCATCATGCACTTGCCAAGTTTTCAAACAAGTAGTGTGGCAGTTTTTCTGCACTGCTTTCCTGCTTTGGAGGAGCACCCTGAAGATTTCTCATAAGCATCTATATATGTCCCTCCACTGTTCTCTATCTTCTCACTACATCCTTAGGCTGAGCCCAGCACAAGCCTCTTGTTTCCAGATCTTTCTTTCTTACTGTCTTACACACAGATTACATGTTTGTTCAGTGCCCATTATGATCAGATTTTAGGATAATTGAAATGAACATACAAGTAGTGCTAGTAAGATGAAAGAGTATGGATTCATACCCATTAACAGATAGTAACACTTTAAATGCAAGCAACACCAGTGAATAGGGAGTGCTGTGTCACAGGTGAAAGTGATTATGACTGAGGACCTGTTCTGGTCACAGCTCAGGTTATGCCACTTTCTGGGGTTCATCATAAACACAGAGGGTTTTTTGCATCAGGTACCAAAAATTTATGGATTCCATTAAATCTCCAATTTGTATTTTTCCTATAACACAAATGCATAGCAGAGGTGCAAAACTGAAACTGGTGTTTGTTTGCTTGGGCATTCACATGCCCAAGGTCACATGGAAATGCTGAAGAGCAGTGCAAAGGACTTGTGAACGTAGATGCATTCACCTGGTGGGATAGTCAGATACTGCAGAAATAGGGGTCTTAATGCAGCTGTGACCTTCTCACATCCTTCAGCAAATCTGTTCACATAGCTGTTTAGGGGAAAGAGTGTCAGAAGCTAACTCTGTCTGTGGTGTAAAACAGTATGTGGGGATCTTAGGAAAATGAACATGAGCTTTGCTAAAATAAGACGCAGTTACACTAGCAACTGAATCAATATTCTTCTTATTGTACCCAAAATACACATCAAATACTACTTGCAAAATACTTTATTGCTACTAAATGAAGTGCTATTGTAAATGTTGACAATATACATAGGTGTATATTTTCCTTTCCATGGTGACATTTTTTACTTGTAAGGCACTAAAGCTTGACATTTATAAATAACACATATCCAAGAGTGTATCATAACAATCAAAAGACATAGAGGTTTTATAATTATATAAAAATGTTGATAAGTTATTTGGATTTGCTATGAATGTGAGCATGATAATGCACATGGTTTAATCAATACACCTTTCAAAGGAGCCCCATTTGGGAAAATGCAAAAGCCATATCTTGCAGTCAGTAATAAATATTTCATTAAATTATCTCTAATTTAACTTTCACTCCAATTGGCAAACCTCTAGTGGTATGTACTTTTTTCCTGTTGATTTTATTGCACTGGTAACATGCAGTCATCTCACAGCCCTCTCCCTTCTGATCTATGGTATATTGTCTCACCTTAGATTAATCTCTTAGTCATTATCTCATTTAAGTAGGCAATATTTGACCATCTAATCAGCTTAAAGCTTAAAGCAACCTGAGTAGAATAATAAATTTGGCATTCAGAAACATTTCTGAAACAACAACAAAGAAATTTCACAAAAATATATGATCTAAATTATTCTCCTTATGCATGAAAATGCACAGTGTTTGTACTAACAAAATTTAATTGCCCACATTTCTGACTTTTTCATAATGAAAAAGCAAACCCTTCAGTGTTTAGATGATTAGGTGATTTAGATGTTCAGATGATTTGCTATGTTGATTTAAAGCAGGGAATCCAGTAGTACTTAGGCATTTACTCTTCTTGCGGAAAATAGAATTAAATCAGTGCCATAGCTTCCTTAGCATGAGAGATTTCATTGAGAGTTTTTATTTTCCTGTTTTAAGTACACCTTTTCAGTGCTTGCATTTGTATATAGTATTATAGGGAATAGGAAAAAACTCTGTTTATCATGTCATCCAACTATGGAAAGAAATACGATGCTCAGATTTCAAACTTGTCAATTTTTTTTGATAGATAAACAACAATTTTTTTCAAGGCTTTAATGTTTTCTAGGAAGACAGTAAAGGCTTCTAGATGTTCTTGCAAATCAGTGACTACCGATCCTGATGCCAGATTTTTGATTGGCAGGTAAAAGATGCTGCTTTTTTGGTGGCTATTAAAGCACTTGTACCTTTGGGACAGTGGGGATGTTTCCCATCTCCAAGTCTAATTTTTTTCAGAATTCTGAAGTGAATGTAGAATAGTTAGGAAATTGAATATAATGTCAAAGAGGAACTCATAAGATTTGTCTACAAGTGGAACACAGAACACTAACAATTTAAGTACAAATTAATATTTAACACAGATTAGCAGTAAGAAAAGAAGCACCAGACTAAATGGTTTTCCTCCCTGTGTGTCACAGGGAAGTGGTGCTATAGATAAGTTGAGTCATCAGTGATCTAAAATTAATTGACTCAGATGTTTGCTTTTAGGGGCTTAGCTACTTGCTTTTATTTGTCGAAAGACTCTTGCCTTGCTTAGACTGAAGGTTAGATAAAGTGAATTTGCTAAGACATCTTCTCGATTCTTTATGGGTAATCTTTTCTCTATGAAGCTTTATTTCTCATTCCCTGCATATTATCCAGCCTCAACTTCTTTTTGCATATGTGCCTCATGGGCTTGATACTTTCCTTCCTCTCCAAAAATGTGTCAGTAGCTTTCCACATTGCATCCTACTGCTTTGTTACATTCTTAATTTAGTTTAAATTAACAAAACTTCATGAGTTTCAGAAATTTCTATACTAGGTATTTATTTTGATGTAATCAAAGTTTTGATAGGCATGCGAATTTGGTCCTCTTTGCCTAAAAAGCCAGCTGGAAGAACAAATCCTACAAAACCAAAACTCTTCTCCAGCTGTAATTTCCATCACTTTCACATGGTTTAGTTGAGGTGTTGGGGCATGGGTTGGACTTGATGACCTTGAAGGTCTCTTCCAACCTAGTCATTCTGTGAATTCTGTGAGTTTCCATGCTACATCCACTTCACTTCCCATATGATCTTTTTTTAAATTTTTTCTTGTAGATATTTGGTGCATTAAACTTACAACAGAAGATTTCAGCATGGTTCTTTCCAATATTACTCCCCAAGAAACTTCTGGGTTTGGTGAATTGGCTATAGGTCCTACACTGAGATATACCTGCTACTTTGAGAGATAATTTATGACTACCATCACATTATAATTTTAGCAGAACTTTTTCTGATACTGCTGTAACATCCATTTGTCATTTACCTTGTTGATTAGCTGTTCATCTTGAGAGAAGAATACTGTAAATTTTCCTTCAGGAAAGGACAAGGGAAAAACCAGGCACTAAAACCCAAATTCTACACTACAAACTCTAGAATTTTGCTTCAGGAGATACGTGACATTGGATATTTCTATGCTTATGTAATATTGTTTCAGAGTCTAGTAGTTATTAGAAAGATATAATTACTGTTATAACTCACTTGCATTACCCAAATTAGGTTGCATGTGTAAACTAAATATAGAAGAAAAGCCAGAGTATACCTTCTTGAGCAAAGCAAAATTGTAACCCCAGTGGAGATTTGATTTTATAGTTGTTTGTATCTGTGCTAAAGAACAATATTTAATCATGAAAAATACAGTTTATTCTCTTCAAAAATATTACAATCAGTGTACTATCAGTAATTGACAGGGGATAAAAAAACCATCGAACTATTTCAGTGGCTTTTCTGCAAAGTATGCTGGAAGAAGAAACTGCAAAAAGGCTCTGGACCATGAAATAGAGTAAATAAAGCATTATAGATTAAGAAAATAATAATGAAAACCACAGCAAAAATAAATAAAGAGGAACATTAATCCTTTTCTCATAGCTAAATAGAATAAAAAGAGTGAATTTATAGAATAAAGCTGCTCTCACAATGGCAAACTGCTAAATATTTTGAGACTCATTCTATTATTTAAGATGTCATAGTGTACTGCCATTAAAATTATGGACCTGCTTTAACTGTAAAAAGATCTGAAATGCAATAGCTCCCAAAAACATCTGGTGACATGTAGATACTGTTTGTTCCTTTAGATGAGATGCATATATTCAGTGTCATTTTAGTTCTCATTCTGTGGGAAAAAGGGATCATGGGTTCCTGTTTTCTCCTTTCCCAAATGGCTGAATTCATTCTCTGCTGATGTGAGGAAAGAACAGTGTTTATACTTATCCTTGTGCTGGAAGCTGAAATAAAATATGTTGTAGCATCTGAAGCTGCTAGAAGCATTTTCATTTTCCTGCATTCCTGAAGGGAAGTCATATAACCAACAGGTGAGCCTCTGAAAGGTTACTGCCCCTTCAAGCTCACTCTGTGTTTTCAAGATCCTCTTTCTAGGATTGTTTCTTAACCATTGGCAGTTTTGTTTTTATCTTTAGTCTATCTGACAGAGTTTAGTACAAACATCTACACTACCACAAAGTTGCCCTTTTTTTTCTTGAAGCCAGCCCTGCTCCTCCTAGATATGAACAGATGCGTTGGGCTGTCTAGTCATGATTCACATGCCCAAATCATAAAGTTTGGAACATGACATGTAGATTTTGGCATAGAGTCTTTTCAGCATAGGCTGCTTACAGGAAAGATCTGGATGAAATATAAAGAGCTTAAATTATTTTCCTGAGATGGAAAGGAAGGTATTATTGTGATATCACATTTATAATGATAATCTGCTTAATTAAGCTGTTTGGTATCACAGACTTCTCTATTTTCTTCCAGAATAGATTGCTTACTTCTTTTGTTCAAGGAGTTCCTGGCTTGGGGTCTGATCTTGAAGGTTTGGTAGGCTTCAGATATTTCTGTAAATGAAGTTCTGCTTGAACTTGAAATACTCAGGACATAGACCTGATGCTGTGCTAAACAGCCAGAAACCCAAAGGCAGACTGCAGAAAGTCCTATAGGTGCTGGTAGTCTTGGGATCTCAAATGGTATTTGCTTCCCTTTATCTGCCTCTCTTTGGAGGAAGGCAACTGATAACCCTATAAATTCCCAAAAATGGATTGATTAATCTGCCTCCTAAAGTTATTTTAAAACAACAGACTCAGTCTGGCAATCTGAACAGTGCATGGCAGGATGATAAAAAATTAAGATGGTCTCTGAGGGACACATGCTTGTGACTTAAAGTTTGCAAAAACTTTATGTTCCCATCATTGCTGATATATCTTAATTTTGTAGGAAAAAAATACTTTACTGGAAAATGCTCAAATTTCTTCATTAGAGGAACTTAATTCACACTAAATACTTTCTGGGGATTCAGTCCAAATTGAGTTAAAAAGACATGAAAGTTCAGGCTATTGTCATAAAAGTATTGGAGATGAGGAGCACATGCAAATGTTCGGAGTTCATAATTTCCAACTGGAAAGAAAAAATTTTACATCGATGCACAAAATAATTTTGATTTGATAACATGGATTCACTTAATGGAGCATAATGAGGAAGATAAATTGATACCTCCCAATTTCTAACCTCTTATTCCATTCATTATCTTTCTTTGATTTCCAGTAAGTATAATGATGCTCATGCTTTCACATGTATCTTTATTAAATTCTTTCCAAGAGAGGGAAAATCTACCAATCATCCCAAATACTGAAAATGCTCAACTGATTTTTATATTTTTCATACCATCCAGACTTACTAACAATGTAAATTATTGATAAAGGCTTGATTATTCTTTAATTACTCTGCCAAGATGTGATATAAAATACAAGCCCATGAATTTTATGGCATATTGTAAGTGAATTGGTTTTAATGATATCTTCATGTTCCAACTTGTGTATTTCATTACTAAGCTTTATTTATTAGCATTTTAATATGGCCATTATTAATAAAACTCCTGGGTTATGTACATGAATAAGAAAATTACTACTGCATAGTTTTCTGAGGTGTCTGACGTGATGGTACACTTTTATGTGTTGCAAAATTCCAAATATCAGCATTGGACCTGGCTGTGCAAATCAAAGCTCTTCCTCACTGTCATCCTTACTATCATGTCAATATCTATTTTATTAAATGACTTATTGAAAAATATGCAGTCTGCAAAAGTGAGTATACTCCTCAGAACATGCTTTATTGGGTAGAGAGCTAAAACTCTCTTATCCTCTGTGATGATCTGGCTTCCTGAAAATTAGTGTTTGGCTTTGGGGAATTTTCCCCTTGGAGCTGTAAGAGATTTCCCCTGAATCTGTAGGTTCAAAGCTGAGATGAGAATTGGATGCAAGCCTGTGACTCTCTGCATGCTCTGATGGAAGGGTATTATGCATAAAATGAAAACAATAAGCTCCCTAAATTGTTGTTCTAACAAAAGATTCAGCACCCATTGCCTGAAACAAGTCTCATACCCTTTCACATTGAATATATTTTTAGAGCAGTGTTAAACTAGCTTGAGTAAAATGACTATTGTTATTGACTGATAAGACAATGCTAGTTTAATTTATTATATCTGCTTGTTTATTACAGTCATATTATGAAGATGACATTTATGTATCAGCTTTGATTTGAACAAATAACTTTGACATTCAGCAACAAAAGGTCAATCTCTCAATTTTGCTTTGAAGTTTAGAATTCTTTTCTTCAAATACAAACTTCCTCCTCTTTACTTGCACCCAGTTTTATACTACAGGATAGGAATAGCCAGGTGAAATAAAAAAAAAAATTGCATGCATCTGGTGGTGGGATAGTCATGTGTTTCCTATAATTTGCCCATTCTCCTTTAAAACCAAGAAAAGGAGACATTACAATCAGATTTAGCAAAGGGAAAAGGCCATCAATACCCATTGTGTAAGCATGAAAACTGGCTTTGACATTTTTCTTCCCATTTTTACAATGCTCTTTTCACAGACAAGTTCTCATCTGAAATACCCACATCTCACTATACCCACATTCAAAAATACTTGTATCCTGAATAATTAAAAAGTCTGTCATAATCTCCTTTTCATAATATCCTATGCACTGCAAAAGCATCACATATCACTTTGTAAAAACAATTAAAAATATAAGAGAAGCAGATGGTGTGGCATTTTGAAGGTGGTAGACTGCAAAAAGATGCTGAGTTCATTCACAGGGTTGCCTTGTTCAATTAAAAAAGATGCCTTGTTAATCCCAGTGATCTCTGTAGGACTGATGATCTCACGCTTCACATTTGAATATGCACACATAATCACTTTAATAGTCTTCCAAAAGCTGAGATGTTACATTCTTGAAGGAAAGCCAAGGATTTCTGTACTGTAGCATAATACAAGAGAATGTATCTTGAACAGAGATTAGGATAATGGCTGAGATTCAACAGTCTTTGGACCAGGATTTCCTTTTGATTTCTGAAGACAAAATCACGATCCACTACCGATAAATCCTGATTTAGAAAAACTGGAAAAGTTCTTCTAGACTGAAAGAGAATAACTGAAAGCCCTGCGACACAAATGTTTGGATATATCATTGCATTTTGAGCATATGTCTAGGTATTCCTTGGCACTTTAAAGCTGATTTAGCTTTTATTTTTTGATCACTTTCTAGATAAAAAAATAAAAATCTGTGCTTTAGAGCAATGGATACCATGCAAAGAACACTTTCTGTGGATATAGATATTTAATTAATTGAGGGCTTTAGTTTTGCAATTGGAATATAGGGCTAGAAAGCTGGCATTCTTCAATTCTTAGTGAGTTTTTTACTCTGACTCACCTTTTCTTTACAATGGGAAAGAAAGCTCATAGTTCATAGTGTCAAATGAAAATGAATCTATTAAAACAATACTGCTGACTGCTAGTGTTAATGACTTCCCTTGTTTCTCTCTGATGCTGAGGCTATTAATTGTCTGCCAATTTTGTCTTGCCTGTTTTCAAATATCGCCAGCTTTTGCTGAAACAATGTGGAAAATGTTCTCATTAGGAACAGGAAACAAATAGTCCATGCTAGCCTTAATTTTTTTCTTTAATTATTTCATCATGTATTATATTTCCAAAGCCTGCTGGCTTACAAGTACGTAAATTCATGGCACTCATTTAAAGATCAGTTTCTAGTCTCATACCTCTGTGAATGAAATGTATTATGTATTTCCTGATTTATGAGTCTTGTTCAAACTATGCTTTGAAGACAGAACCAGGATTTTCTTGCTGCTTCTGTCAACAGACTGTCCTTTCCACTAAGAAAAAAATCTATAACATTTGTGAACTAAGGGCTATGATATTTTCCTTTTTTTCAGTCAGGAGGACACATTAAAATTATGTCTGAACAGTTTAACAAATGTGGGGGCTAGGCTCCATTTGTTTTGTACTAAATTATTTAGAAAAGCCCAAAACCCCACTCCTGTACCTTCAGGTGGAGCTGTGCAGGTGCCCACTGAAGCAGTAGCACAGAAAATTTCAGCCTGGGCACTGCTTTAGTATAATGGGAAGTTACTGATAGCAAATGGAAACAGAAGCCTTGCTACAAAAGGCAGGCACACAGAGAAGGACAGTTGTGTGATATTTGGTAGCAGCCAGCTGGTTAATTAGCACAGATGTGTTTGCTACTCACTTTGTAGATTCACAGCTCTCAGCTGTAGAATGTGCTGATTCTTCCTCACTGAAGTGACATGAGAAGGTAGAGGGAGGGGAAAAAGGAAGCTGAAGGTAAGAAATAAAGGATCAAAGGGCACAGAGCTATAGGGAACTAGGCTTTATTACAGTCACTATACTCAAAACAATTTATCCAGCTGTGATACAAGGCTGAAATGGTCCCAGACCCTTGCTCTGGGTTTGGATTGAGAGGCAGTGAGCCTGTGGAGATGCTGAGAGCAGGATAACAATGTCAGATACTTCACATTAATACTTGCTGTCTACTTTGCCCTGTCAGTCTCCTACTTAAGCAATCTTCTGACTTGGAATTTGGCTATTGGATTTTTCCATAACCTCACATACACTTTGTGCTAGCAAAAGTGTGCTTTATAAGGACATAGTAATAGAAACTTGAACTGTTTTGCATTATAAAGGTACTGTACTCTGTAATTACAATATACTGAGAAAGTATGTGCATGCCATGCTTCCAGTTCTTTATGTAGTGATCAGGTTGGCTTAGACACTTACCTAGTTTCATATTGTGAAGTTTCTCCTTTCAGTAAGGAGGGAGAAAGTTATTTTTATATTCACTGAAACATAAATAATCCTGTGCTTATCCAGGGACAGAAAGATTTGGATTTTATTGTTTGCTATAGGGATTTCATCTCAGGTCATCATCATGGAAAATTTATGAGATGCTTCAAGTGCTGTATCTCAAGGTCACCTGAAGAATGTCTTCATTTGATTTGGAAGTATGACTTGTCTGTTTAATAATTTTAATTTGTGTGTTTATTAACATTGGGACATACAGAGGTCCTTGGCAGCAAAATCTGAAATTTGGTGGGTATTAATTATATATGTTTTTTTTGAGGGTGCCACAATAGCATAACAGTTGTGATAACACAATCTGAATGTAGTCAAAGCAAATCCAGAAAGCATCACTGCCCCAGGAGAGATAAGTGAGATTTGTCCATTTGAGCCTACTGGAAAAAGACTGCATAGTAGATACTGTGCAGTCATAAATTTGTAATGTGTAGCCATTGTGACTGGAAGGATAGCTATTCAGTACCTGTTATTACCTGATAAAGTCATAAATATGTATGGATCCATTTTATGTGATAATTGGAGAATCTAGTTTTAGCATCTGCTTTTACCTGATAAACAAACTTTATTATTTTAAATAAAGGCAAAGCAATAATTTACAAGCTCTAGGCTCCATGAAGAGGTGAAGCAAAGCTAAGAAAAGGGAGGGAAAAAAAGCAGTGTTTTAGATGCACATCCACTGTTACAGGAGGCTATGCAAACAAGAACTACGCATGCTATCCTTCTATAATTTTTTGAAAATACTCCTGTCTGCTTTTTGAGTACATTTGTAAACAATTGGACTAAGCTTAATTTGAAATAAAATGGATTTATGGGCAAATATGGCCATACAAAATATGTTTATTGAGTGGATGAACCTTGAGTGCAACCAGGATACCTGATTTGTATAGCCCACCTCTGGTGGAAAATTGGATCAATATATTCTGATAATCCATTGTCACAATGGTCAGATAATAGTCAATATACAAATAATTAGAAAATCTAAGTCAAGAATTACTATTTTATGTTATAGTCTTAGTCTTGGGCCATAACTATTTCACTAAATGCTTAATATTTGGAGTCCTCACTTTTCCTTCCCATCAGCCGCAGTGGGAGAAACTCATGGGAAATTCAGATTTCTTTGCCAGCTGATAAGGTGAGAAGTAGTTTTAAAAGGTACTGCCTATTTTCAGAGCTTTTAAGCTCCCACTGCTGTTTATCAATATAAATTACTTTTAGTCTCTTGTAAGTGCCATTTCCTTAAAAATTGTTCTATGATGAGGAATTTATCTTGGCAAGATGGCCCTATAAAACACAGAAGTATAGTTGTGAGAAATGGAGAATGATGTGTAAAATAAATAAATATTTTCTGTATGTTGGAAAAGTACAGGAAGGAATCCAGAGAGCCCAGAAGATTTTTGGATTTTGAGTCTGTGCTGTCACTTGCTTTTTTAAAAAAAATTTCCTGACTGTTTCTGATGTAGAAAAGCATTCTGGTACCATTGACATTCCTACACCTCCTTCCTTTGAAGTCCTATTTTGGTTGCAACTGTTTCATCCTCCTGCTGCTGTCTTCTCACACAGCTGTTTACTGCACACATTGGCTCCTGCCTGGTGCTCTTTTCAGTTGTCCTCATCTCCCCACTGGTTGCAGCCCTTTATTCCTGCTGAGAAAATCTGGCAGATGGGGTGTGTGACATAAAAGCCTTGATTCTGAGTGGAAAGGGGTGCTGGTTGAGTCTTATGGGAGGAATGGAGTACTTTATTTACATGACTCATGGGAAACTCATCCTACACCTGATATTCATAGGTTAAGGTCCAACCTATGGACATACCTAGAATTAATTTGACATGATACTCCTACCTTTATTTTTCAAAGTGTTTGGAGCCACTCGTGGAAATCTGGTTGTTTAATAAGCTATGAAGATAAATTATCCATTCTTTCATTCTTTGAAAGAAGAAATATGTTTATTTATCTGAATAAATTATCTATTCTTTAAATGGCTTTCATAATGCAGATGTGAAGAAAGGATGATAATTTCTTTGCCTTACTGAGTAGCAAAGTAGTAGCAAAAACTTTTTTTTTTCCACAACATATGTTTCTCAACAATGTGTGTCCTTCTGTCACTCTTTCTTCCTTTAATGTGGGCAGCCTGAGGATAAATGACCAAAGCAGAGGTGTGCCATTTCCCCTGAGTGACAAATCCCTGAGAGTCCATTGCCAGCTGAAATGGCTCTGTCTTGAGGCAGCTCAGGGTTTCCTTACTTGAGATGGTTATAATTAACTCCCTGATGATGCTGCCACCCCTCTCCTCTGTCATATGAGGCTGGTCTTATATGAAGTCCCTCAGGGCTATTACTGCAGCTGGCTGGCTGGAGACAGGCAGACTGCAGCAGTATAAGATGTAATGTGTTCTCCTTTCTCATGACAATCCAAAGCAGGATTCTTACAGAATTAGTACTCATCTTGATGTTTTGCATTATTTACATAAATAATAATTAAAAAAAAACTATAAAGTGATTACTGATAAAACTCATGAAAGACACAGAAAAACTAGAAACAATAATTAAAAGAGGCAGATGGTTAATGTGAATTTGTGACCAGGTGTTTTACTGGAACCATAGACAAGTCATATTTAAGGACAAGGGATTCAGCCCACAAATTTAGAGACCCTGTCCACGAAAGCAGTGACTTTGCAACCACTTAGGTTTTGTAAAGTGCCTATATTGGTACCTTAGTTCAGATGAAGAACATGCTTTTAAAATCTGTTTCCCAATCATGCCATTGAGAAACATCCAGTCTGAGAGACCAGCCTGGGTATAGTCCAAAGTGATTCCTACCAGAAAAGGGTGCAGTGTGGACATGCAGCTGCATGACAGTTCTCTGAGTGACCTGATAGCAAATAGAGTTGCTGTGTAAGGCAGTCTGTAGGATAATACATTATTTTGCAAATAGGTGTGGGTATATTTATGGTCATATGGCCAGAATATTGCACACAGTTCTAGTATCCATAGTTTCAAAGGAATACAATGATGCAATCAGAAACTGTGAAGCTGATTTAAAAATATATCTTGGAGTAAAAGAGATAGGCATCTGGATCTGCAAAGTGATGGGGTTTTTTCTTTGATTCATGTTCTAAAAAAATTTATTTTTTAGACTAAGAAGCTTTTTAACAGACTTGCCAAAGGTATGCTGCAAAATAATGATTAGAAGATAGACAAATTTAAATTACCTACATACATAACTTTTTTTTTTTTTTTTTTTTTAATACTGGGGATTATCAATCTTTGGCACAGCCTCCCATGGAAAGTCATTATTTTTTCATCTCTTGATATCCCCAGATCAGGACAGAATGCCCTCCTGGGCCTCATAGTCTAGCTAAACCCAAATTACAGATCCTACCTAGTACAGGAGAATGGTGGTACACACTAGTCAAGCTAAACAGTATCAAACAAATAGTCCTTTCCAGCCCTAAAATTCAAGAATCTGTGTAGTTAAATTTATATGTGGCAGCCTTTTACAAAACTGACTCCTCATTTTAAGTCACCTTATAACTACGAGTTATCTGTCACCTGTGCTATCTAGTTTCCAGCATGCTTTTTTTCCTGGAATTAGTAAATCTCTGTCCTACGTATTCTCAAGACACTTTTTCCAGGCAGTGCTTTCATGCAGATAAGGCATTTTACAAACAAAAGAGCACAATGCTCTTGTGACAGGTGGTGCTGTGATGTAACCTTAATTAATCACACATACTGCTTGGGATTTTTCCATAGGGCCTTACAAGGGCACTCAGTAGCTGAGGGTGTGGGTGGCAGAAACGTGATTAAAAGGAGATCTGATATTATTTCCATTTCTCTCATTATTTAAAAGACAATAGATTTTGTCCTTTCATTTTATCTCGGGATATTTTCAGCACCTAATAACCCTACACAATTTTAAACTTTTCTGCTAAAATCTGCCATAGAATTTTAAATTTTATTTTCTACCCAACCTCATCATCCCAGCCTGGGGAATGAGATTAGGCCCAGGAGCTGTATATTTAATAACTGTATTTTTTTCTTTAGGAAGCTATAGTGCTCCATATGTCAGCATGGAGTGGCAGTTGATGTATGAAATGAAGATAAGAGATTATGTTGAGTCTGATAGGGGTTTTGCCACATTGTTTAGAGAGAAATGTTTTTTATTCTGACATCTAAACACTGGCGACTTAATGAATCTTGGAGACTGGGCCATTGATGAAGGGAACAAGTCAAGGCATTTTCCATTCTTAGATCTAGTTTTGAGTGATTTAGTATAGGTGCTACAAGCAGAACTTGATCTAGGAATAAAATTTATTAATAGAGGGCCATATATTAGAGCACGGTGCTAATAACGCCAAGGTTGTGGGTTCAATTCACTTAAGAGCTTGACTTGATGATTCTTCTGGGTCCCTTCCAACCCAGACTATTCTGTGAATCTCTCTCTGATCTGTAGCTCTCTGTAGATTACTAGACATTTATAGTAGAATACTAAAGAGCTCAAATGGACCAAATTCTCACAACAATGAATAAGAAAACAATTTACTTCAAAAGTTTAATGGCACATAACATGAGTAATAGAAGAGAAGCAATTCAGATACAACACAAAACATCTGTATGATGCATTAATATAAAATATATGCAGTTGGTGCACATATAAATAATGAAAAAAAATATATTTGTTTAAATACAATAATTAAACTCATTTTGAAGACCAATAATAAATAGTTAACTTTTTAGAGCAGAAAATCTGTATTTAATCTGTGCTTAAAAGAGCTTTTGGACACTGCAGACAGAATCCTCTGCATGGATGCACGCTCAGCACCTGGGGAGAGCATCCTGGTGCTGAATCCTGATTTTACTGTCTTTTATAATGGTACAATGATTTTAATCTATATGAGGTAATCCAATATGCTAGCCTTTTGCATTTTAATCCACATTATTTTAGACTTAAGGCTACTTTTTGTGCTAACTTATTTGCCTGATTTTTGCCTGTCATAAAGGTCTGTTTCTCACAGAACCACCTGTCTCTAGGATCTCTGACTTTTCCGTTCTCAAATTCCTAAGTAAAACTAAGAGGATTTAGACTGCTTTTATAGCAGCTTGTGCAGACTTTTACACACTAATTTACTTTCTTTTTCTATCTCCAAGTAGTTATCAAACATTATTTCTAAAATTACCTTAAACTAAATAGTGTGTAGAGTTGCGTGTGATCAAACAACTAAATGAATGATGAATAAATGGTAGCTTTATACCTCTGCTGCAGAGCAGAAATATTCAAATAATAGATATAAACCAAACAGGAAATAAAGTCCTTCAGATATATCAGTCAGAAGTCAATGATATTAACTGAAGGCTTTGACTTGCTCTCCTTTAGAGAGATATGTAAAGTCAGAGAAAATCTTTTTCAAAAAGCTACTTAGAAGACAGTTGTTGGGGGTTTGTTTTTTTCTTGATGGAAGCTCAAAAACTACAATTAATTGCTGAAGTGCTTTATTAGTATTCTTACTTACTGTGATGTGATGTGTTGTTTTATGTCCTGCAAATTAATAGCATCAAGGCCAATTGCTTGGAGACAGCATAAGTATTTCTGTGTTTAGAAATGAAAGGAGCTCTGGGAATTATATGAAGAATAGGTTTAATTAAGTAGGGAGAAGTAGGGAATGATATGCATTTAATTTAAGACATTGTAGAAAATGCCTCACTTCATGTGCTGGCAGCCATGGAAGCAGCTATCCTGTTAAAGTGAACCTGCTGTCCAATTCACTCTTGTATTCTCAACCAAGCACATTTTCAGCTCCAAACCAATTCAACAAGTGGGAGTAAATTTTGTCAGGAGATTGAGGCTTATATTATTTTTTATTCCAGTTGATTCTATACAGATTCCCTCCATAAGCAGATATGTTTCTCTCCTGAATCAGTTACTGTAAGTCTGATAAAAAAGCTTTGAGTGGTATAAACTGTGCTGCTCTTCACCCTATCTCATGCCAAGTATCTCTGTAGTCACTTTCCTCACTTCTCAAATGGGTTGTGAGGGGAAAAAGTCCTAAAAAAACCCTGTGCTCTAAGTGGAAAAGTAATATGAGTTTCTTTACAAACATTCTACTGCATTAAGATAATTTTGAGCCTATTCTGCAAAGTGATACAGTCTAATTCTGATGAAAGAGGCATCTATGAAGCTCCTCATCCTGACCTGCAGCCAGGTGTGAGCAGCTGCCCAGGAACACTGAAACAAGGCATTTGTGTTCTTTTGAGAGTCAGGGACATAAGTCACTGCTGCAGGTATGTGCTTCTCCTTCTTATTGTGCTTTGCCAAAATACCATGGTCGAGTGATGCAGCAGACAGCTGAGGTTGCTTTGGGGAAGTTCATTGCAGGGCTTTAATAGTAAAAAAAATTTAAGAAGGGGTGAAGCTTAACAGTTATGAAGGCACATCTTAACACCTATTATGCTTGTTGTGCTTATAGAAATGTGTAATGAGTACTCTTAACAATCAAGATTCATTTCTTATTTGAAGTGTAATGAGCTACCTAAAACTTTACTGCTGATCAATGTCTGCTTATTTTTATTATGCAGCACTGCTCACATGCAGCCCTTATTTCCCAGTTAGGAAAAACTTTAAACATCAAAAATATGGATTTTTCTCCTGTTTGTCTTAGAAGAACCGATAGAAACAGAGCAAAAAGGTTCAAAGCCCTTGACTCTTTTTTGTCTTTAACCTCCAGCACCAGCAGCAGCAACTTGAGTAAGAGTTGCTCTGCCCAGGAAGCGTCCTGACCAGGGAATATTCCTTTAACTGCTGCATCATTCCTGAAGGCTGATCTTTTGAAAGGGCTGTATGATGGTAATAAGGATGTGAATTTATAAAATGGCTCAATGTTTGAACTGCAGTATCACATCAGCATTTGAGTGTGTCAGATGCAGACCTTAAGCAGTTATGAATAAAAGAGGTGTCCTGCATTGAGATAAGGACAGGGAGAGTTCACTCTCAAATTACATCATGGGCAAAACAGACTTTACTTGGGGAAATTACCTGAATTTATTAATAATCAAGTCAAAGTAGAATACTGAGAAATAAACCCAAATCTTAATACTTTCCCTGACCCCTTTTCTGGACTTTAATTTATTCCTGAATTCTCTACCTCCTCCCCATCAGTATTGCAGAGCAATGGAGAATGGGGCTTTGAGTTCTTCACGTGTTGCTTCTGCTCCTCCTTTCTTCTCAGGGGCAAGACTTGTCATACTTTTCCTCTGCTCCAGGATGGAGTCCCTCCTACAGGAGACTGTCCTTCATGAACTTCTCCAATATGAGTCCTTCCCATTGGCTACAGCTCTTCACAATGTGCTCTAGCTCTCCATTCCAAAGGGTGCAATTCCTCAGGGACAACTTGCTCCACCATGGAGTCCCTACAGGATCACAAGTCCTGTCAGCAAACCTGCTCTGGCATGGGTTCCTCTGTCCATGGATTCCTGCCAGGAGCCTGTTGCAGAATGGTCTTCCCACAGGGTACCAGCCTCCTTCAGGATCCCCCTGCTCTGGTGGGGAGTCCTCCATGGGCTCCAGGTGGATCTCTGACTCCATGGGCTGCAGGACAGTTTCCTCACCATGGCCTTCACCAGGCTGCAGGGGAAATCTCAGCTCCACTGCCTGGAGCACCTCCTGCCCCTCTTTCTTTACTGACCTCAGTGTCTGCAGGGCTGCTCCTCTCACACTTTGTCACTCCTCTCTTTTCTGGCTGCAATCACTTCTGTGCAATAGCTTTTCCCCTTCTTGAATCTGTTCCCACAGAGGCGCCACTGTCACTGGTGGGTCTGTTTTGGATCCAGCTGGCATTGGCCCTGTCACACCTGGAGGAGGCTTCTGGCAGCTTCTCACAGAAAATGCCCCTGCAGCCTGCCTTGTACCAGAACCCTGCCTTGTACCAGAACCCTGCCACGCCAATCCAGCACAGGAGGTGTACAATTAGAGCAGAAAATATAGGGATCCTAGCCAAATTTCCTGAAGGAGAAAAGGACAAAAAGAACAAATAGTTTGTAAATATATATCACCTGTTATCTGCTTACATTATTTAGTTCTATTATGCAGAACTCATCATTCTCTGAGTTTGGATATTTTATATTTAACTACAACTCACTTTATCCTTTGGTCTGGGTAACTGCTTTTCCTGTAATTTTAAGTGACTGAATGATTTATCTTTTAATTTATGTCTTTGCTTACCTGAGATTGAGTGCAATGTCCAGAAGAATGAGAATCTACAGGTCATTTTGACAGAATTCAGAACTCCAGTAAAGCCTCAAACAGTTTTTTCTGAGCTTCCAAACTGCGTGCCTCAGAATAAATGAGCCTGGAAGCAATTTATGGAGCTTTTCTAGCCCAACTCTCTTGCCCAGAGCAGGGTTATATAGAGCAGGTTGCTCAAGACTATGCCTAGTTGTGTTTTGAATATCTGCAAGGTTGGAGACTCCACACGTCTCTGGGAAGCCTATTCCAGTGTTTGATCACCTACAATGTAAAATGTTTTTTTCTTTTATTTAAATGGAACTGACCTCGGGACCTTTTCTGCCTACATGATTTTCAGTTGGTCAGCTACCAGCACATACTGGTGCATGGGGTTACCCCTCAGGTGCAGGAATTCTCATTTCCCTCTGCTCAACTGCAGGAGGCTCCTGTGAGCTGAATACTCCAGCCTGTCCAGGTCCCTCTCATTGGTAACAAAACCACCTGGAGCATCCTGCCAATTTTTTATCATCTGGAAATGCAATGGGCAACCAGTATTTGAGATTTGGAAAAGCCACGTGTTTTACCAGTACAGCATCTGAAACACCACTGTAGTAAGAGTTGAACTGCGGGGTTGACAGAATTATCACATTTTTTATGATCTCAGACCTGTCTTAACAGCACTTGCAAGAATCACTGACATGGTCTTTTCAAATTCATCATGTTCTGGAATTTTTTTGAATTTTTTGAACTGTGAAAACTTGTGCACTTTTAAAAGAGCCATAAAAAGAAATTCAAATAAGCCCCTTCTTTCAAGTGTATATATAAAGTGAGCAAATTTAATTAACCTTATGATCTTCCCAATATATGTCCCCCCAAAATAACTGTAATCTCTTAATTAAATAGATATGGTTGACTTAATAACTTTAAATATTTTATTAGGTCATTAAAGAGAAAGGAAGGTGTGGTAGTTGAAGTGCTAATTGAGGAGACTTAAATTGAGTTCTTAACTTTACTGGGATTTTTTTTTGTTGCTTGACATAGACCTGCTAACAGAGAACTGGCAGAATAAGCTTGAATCATTTGCTCACACTTCACACAATGAGAAGAGCCATATGGTAGACAGCTTATGTAGTATGGGTTCCTAGAATACTCTTTTAAGTGCTCCCACTCATTGCAAACCTCAAACTCATCCCAAAACTGATACAAAACTCTGTCTCTTTAAAAGGTAAAAGTTATGTTGATGGCTGTTTCTCCAACTCTGTCCTTGTTAGATATTAGTTTAATATGGCATGTATAAGACAGAGCTAGATACAAAGGTCTCTACAAAAGTGTTGCTGCAGTCTTGCTAGAGTTTTGAAATACCAAAAAGCTTCTGTGCACATGCCTTTCATCCAGAAATAAAAAGCAGCAAACTTCAAAGCTATGGACAGACTGAGATGGATCCAAATCACAAGACCCCCTTGGATCAGCTTGACTGAGAGAACTGGTATAGTGCCTATGGGATAGATTGGACATCACCAGGGACAAAATGTTGTAAGGTGATAATATTTTCATTGCAGAGCAGGTAATTTTATTTCCAGGCTTTGAAACTTCATGAGTTTATTGTGGAGAGAGAGTATTATTTGTCACAAGCCCCTCACCTATACTGGATTCCTGATATTTGGTATCTGAGTGCATTGCAAAGAGTTACATTTTAAATGTGTTTTTTATGTCTCCCTTAAGGTTTAGGACTGAGAGATCAAAGGCAAAGTTTTGTGTGTTTTGTGTGTTTCCTTTCTAAAGGTCTGATCTGGACTATTGTAGCTTTGATTCCAGCTGGGGTCTAGAAATACAACACCTTACACCTGATTTCCCTGGAAGGCTCCATGCAATAGCATTCATGCAATGTCTAAGACAGACTTGCATTGGTAGCATCAAGGCCATGACATTATTTACCCCCAGCCTGCCACGAATTTTATATACAATAGCATTCTTGTTAGAAGTGCAGTTTCAGCTCTTTCCTCCACTGTTTTTAGATGGGAGGAAACAACAAATGAAGGTATGTTTCATTACATAATATAGCCTCGGTATTTTTCAATGACAAGAGTATCTTTTCAAGGTGAAGAAGAAACTTGGAAAGCACAAGTTTTCTAGAAGGGGTTTTGGACTGTGTGTATTAGAGAACCAATCTGTGTTGGTTACTGTCCCTAACATTTTCTCCTGATTAATTACTAAGATTGCAATATTATGGCTTGGGGGGTTTTTGTGTGTGTCCCACTTGAAAAGCCTGTTGTTTCCAATGCACTGTGGAGGATACCTAGGCACTTGCATATTTTTAGTCCATAATCTCTCTCTGATGCAACCTCACATTTATCTCATAATTGTAAACTTATGTTTGCAATATAATTCTGAAGCTTTCCTATCTCACAGGGAGTTGCATGGCTAGATATACTAAATCACTATGAGATTCTGAGGGAGAAAAGTCTGTAAACCACACTGAGGAGAATAAATGGAGAACAGCTTGAAATTTTCAAATGCCAGAAAAGTAGAAACATAAGATATTAGTGTTATTACTGTTGTCTGCCCTAAAAATTAGAAACAATGCCCTTCTCATATAAACAGCTCTTACTTTGCAGTTCAGGAAGAAAAAAAAGGAAAAAAGAAGTAAAATTTGCATGTGAGAGCACAGTGCACCTCCTCTGTAAGATGTTGTGCCATGCATTCCAGCCAGATGTGAAATTTGGGTGGTACTTTGCAAGTAGAAGTGAAGCACCTCTTTCTTCTTTCCTTTTGAGGAACTTAAGAAGTGAAAAATCTGACACAGGCTCTTAAAGGACAAACCACTAAGGCTGTGAGAAGTTACCAAACAGCAGCTCTAACAGAATTATATTAACACATGGTAAAACACATTAAATACATTCTTTTCTCAATTATGCCTCAATTATTCACAATCTATTAGTCACTGGCAGGAGTGGATTGCAGAGAAGTCCTTATACAGTTATTTAAATTTGGCATTGCCTAAATCCATCAGAGTACACACCACACAGGTGTGTTTGTGAACTGGACTCTGGCATCTCCTGCAGGCATACTCAGCTGCTCACTCACCAGTCTGCTGAGATAGAAGTAAGGAAAAAACAACACACCCAGGCTGGCCTGGGCTGCAGCAAGGAAAAAATCCTTCTTAAGGATTAAATTTAGGATTTTTAGATTAAATTTTAAGAGATGACATTGTGTTAGATCCTTGCTTTGAGAACTCATAACAAGACTACAAAAACTATTATCCTCAGGTTTTTATTCATTATGCTGGAACTTCTAAAATGAGGATTGGCTGAACCATGTTGCCAGTATGGCAGAATATAATCTATTCTGCACTGTTCATCATCTGCTGCTACATATAATAAACTTAATACACACACTACGCACGACAACTGTTATTCCATTTTCTTATTGATAATAAGGTGATGATTTCTAGACACTGAAGACTGAACTGCAGAGAGATCTGTTATCTCAAAGAAAGCATCCTGAAATGCTTCATCAATTTTCTTCCAGATTAACAGTCCTCTGTTAACCATTTGATTTAAAAAAGCATAAGCCTTTTTCTGTCTTCTTTTACATTCTGTGTTTTTCATTTCAGCCTATGTGATCCACACAAATAATTTCAGATTGGGAACAGTTAGCCACTCTTGTAGGATAGCAAATAAAACTCTGAAATGCCTTCCCTGAACATAAAATTTAACTTGTTTAACCTGTTTACAATGAAAGTTAAAAATCTTAAACTTGACATCAACAAGAAGGCATATCATGCCACCCCATCCCTGGTAAAAAAAGAAGAGAAAAAAGTAAAAAAAAAATCCCAAGCAAATGAGTAAACAAACAAAAGCCCAGAAAAACCCCTCATCTCCTGGAATTTCTAAAGTTCCATGGACAAACATAAGCAACATTTTATTTCTAAATGAAAATTTTTGCCAAATTATATATATTAGGAATTCAGATGGAAATGTATATTTTTATATGTCAATTTTTCATTCATTTAAATTAATACACTATGAAATTGCAGCTGCTCTCATTCCATATCACCATGATACAGTAAATGCTGGAAATACATCATTGTAAATTTTAAGGGAGACAGAAAATTCCAGGATGTGAAGCTTTTATGTGCATACTTTTGTGCTCCACCCTTTTGTAACTTTAGAGTCATTACTTAATAGAGACTGAGCATAAAGAAAAAATTCTGATTTACTTTTTCCTCTATTCCTCTGACTGTGGGTCAGCACAAGGAATGGCACAGAAGGGTGCAAAAAGGACATGAGGCTCCCTTTGCAGAGGAGAAAAACGAGGCAGAGGTTTTCCAGGGAGCTCTCTGCCATGTCACCTTTCCCAGTAGTGTTGCCTTTTCCAGGCAGCTTAGCCCTGCCTTGTTCCACTTGGTTGAAGCTGCTCGTGCTGCTCAGGCAGTGCTGACACATGTGCAGCCGTGGTGTCAGAACAGCTCTCCACACCTCAGCTCTCCTCCTCCTCCAGGTGACCCCAGTGCCAGCTTTGCTAGTGAGGCTGAGAGTTTGGGCTGGGGTAACAGTTTGTTTTGGGTTTCATAATCTCCTACTGCTATTTGCTGAGCTGGGCTGGGTCTCAATAGGAACTTGGTGATTACATTAAATTAAATGACTGGGATTGTTTAATTTTGGTTCCTTGTATTTGTTTATAGTTATCAGCTTCTACAACAATAGCTTTTTTCACTAATTTATTTTCGGATTAGCTTTCTTATTATTCATCAGCTGCATGATTAGCAGACAGCTTTTCACAGTTGTCAAGGAAATTCTTATTGGAATTGGTTTTTGTTTTGCTCTTTCTTAATGACATTCTCAAAGTAAAAATTTAGAGTGTACATTTTAGTTATTAAACTACAGTTTATCTGTAATAGTATAGAGATGTCTTTTTGTAATGACTTCAGTTTGTGGATCTTATTACTAAGCAACTTCAAGACAGGGATTCATAAATGAACATCCTAGTCATATTGTATGAACTAGGTACCTGAAGTTATGCTCATATTTCCTATTATCTTCGTAGTTTTCCATATCTTACTTTTCTTGTCTCTCCATTTTTAAAAAGAAGCCTAGTTTCACTGTATAACTCTATTCCCCAGATTTATGCATCATTCAGTGTTCCTTTTTTACTTTGCTTTCTTCATCCCTTCCCATATCAATTTTATATCAAGGTGACCTTAATTTAGCTTGGTAATATAATGTAGTGTTGTTGTAGGACCACCAGGCATCACATTTATTATCCACTAGCAATTTTTCTCTGAAAATTC
Source organism: Agelaius phoeniceus (assembly GCF_051311805.1). Taxonomy (NCBI): domain Eukaryota; kingdom Metazoa; phylum Chordata; class Aves; order Passeriformes; family Icteridae; genus Agelaius; species Agelaius phoeniceus. The sequence goes on along the minus strand of NC_135268.1, from coordinate 36,324,397 downwards.
TGCTTGCCACCAGGAAAAGAGTAATGGAACTAAGATGTACACTCGCTCATGTATTGATGTTGCTCTGAAGGCATTTTTTTTTTAATCCATGCCTCTAAATTCTGCAGTTCATAACTCATCATCATGGAAGAGCAAGAAGTTAGATGAAATTTAATTGCATGAAATTTCAAAGATGCAAATTGGTCAGGGAAGGGAATATTTAATCTATTAAGTTTTGAAAAGCATCTGATGTTAACATTAAAGAAGCTCTGGAGGCAACAGAATTCAGTGTGTGATGAAGTTCTTCTCTGTAAATCTGTTTTGCACAGTCTCCTCATAAACTGAAAAAAGCTCCTATATATCTGCATTTGCAAGTGGAGCAGAGAAAGGCACTCACTGTGGTAATGACATTAAGCCTCTAATTCCCTTACTACTCGCTCAAGCAACTTGTGAAACATTATGCTTATGTGCAGCTTTAATTTAAACATGGAAGTAAGTTTAAACCACTCAATAAATGTGCCAGCAATGCTGTGTTTTCCCACTGGTAGCTAGTAGGTAACTGTAAAAGCCTCTCACTTCAGGCAAGCTGGTTTTTCTGCATATTAAATGGCCACAGAGCAAACCTCTGATTTTTTCCACTGCTGTGGCTTATTTTTTTTGCCAGAAAAGTATGACTTGGAGAAGTACAGCAATCTCAATGAAACCTTAAGCAGGTGGATGAGGGAGGGAGTGTCCCCCACACATCAGACTGAGAGGCCACTTCTCTAGCAATGAGATGTGAGGGAGTCTCATATTTGATCCCAGCTGCCTGACCTAATTTGAGAGGGAAAGAAGAAAAGGAAAGGGTGTTGCTGTGCTCTGACATAAAATCTGAATATATGCAGGAAGGAAGATTGCTCAAGATGTCTACAAGTATTTTCCTTTATCTCCTGATGATTCTGTGGCAACCTTAGCAATAGGGACTGTGAGCTGCTAGGAGAAGCATTAAGCCCAAAGGAAGGAATTGGCTATCCAGGTGGTTAATAAAGAATGGATTACCAGACAAACTAGTCTGTTTTTAGAAGAAAGCACCTCTTTGGCCTGAGACTTTGTGATAGCTTTAAAGTTTGATGTGGAGTATGTAATAAGTTAATGAATGACAGGGGAAAGCTTTGTGTGAATAGAAATTGCTCTCATCGGTGCAGTGTGTGCTCATTTAATGTATTGTAATGTGCCTTTAAGATTAATTTTAAGAGGATAATTTAAAAATTGCAGACCTATAGATACTCTCCTCCCCTTTTAAATTGGATTTGTCATGTAAATTTCAGTAGAAGCTTTTTGTTAGTGAGTGCTGCAAGAATATGTTGTGTTTGCATAAGCTCAACCATCTTGTACAAAATCAGATCCATCAAAGTGGTTCAGTAAACAGCTACATTTAAGCTTGCATTTTGCTGTAAGCATGTGAATTGTGATTAGTTTCACTGACCTTAGGAGAGCTCCCATGCATGAGTTTTGTTCAACAATATCTGCAGGAACTGAGAAAGAATCACTTCCTAAACACTGAAAAATTAAAGATAAGAAAAAGGAAGGTAGTCTTGGTGCATAGATTTTTTTTTTAGTTCTCAAATGTAAAAGTAATTTGTTCCTAGCCTGCAGGCCCATTCAGTGAGCAATGGTAATGTAGGAATACTCTCTGTATTTTTATCTCAAGGCTTAATACTAGTTTCTGTGGCCACTCATTTCTTCACAGAGAGTATTTTTCCTGGGGAAGGCAGTGAGAAAGCTCAGAGAAGGGAATGATAAACAATTCTTATCTCTATTTGCTCCTCCTGTTGTTTGGCACATGTGGAATGTGTTATGGGGATTTTTTACCAAAAAGAGAATTGTTAATTGGACACTGGTGATGGTGTTTGGATGGATTGACCAATTAGGTCAAAGCTGTATCATGACTGTCTGAAAGGGTCACGGGTTTTTCTTTAATTTAGTATTAGTACAGTATAATATAATATAGTATAGCTTAATAAAGCAATTGTTCAGCCTCCTGAATCATGGAGTCACTGCACATTATTCCCTGTTCAGGAGTTTGCCACAGTAAGTTTCCCTTTCTTCCCATAATGCTTAATATAGCTCACAGTCATTTAATCCAATTGAGAACAATGATCACTCACTTTGTCCTGAGATTTCTTCTTAAAAGTGTCTCCATCCACTTTCCCTACCACTTCACTGGTATGAGTGCTCTTATGCAAACAGTGAGAGAAGAAAAAACTACTTTACTTGAAATTGCTTTCTTTTTTTATCTTGGGCTATTTTCCTCCATCATCATTGTAAATTGCCATGATAGATTACAACTTCTCTATTTTTTTATGTAGCACAAGACTAAGTTTTGAAGTTTGGCAGCTGAATAATTGAGAACAAAAATAGTTACACTTTTGGCAGTCCCAGTATTTGTAGTAGCAAACACCTGTGTGAGCTGGAGGGTCCTAGCTCACTGACTTCAGCGAGATGGTGGTGATTGTGCTACCTCCTTCCCAGGATTTTTACCTAGATTTTGGGATAAAAATGTCTGTCTGGAGGAACAGAGATGACAACTATGACATATTTCTATTCTTTTATTTTTTTTCTTCCTTTCAGTCTTACATCTCTCTGATGTGCTGCCAGCTTTGGTTAGAGATCTCATAAAGTATAATTTCTAGAGATGACAAGCCTAGTTACAGGCTTCCTGAGCACATTGATGATCACAGGATTCAATCCAGTTTATACTTCAGCCTGTGTTGTAATCACTTTATGGTAATTAACCAGCTTTCCCTAATGATCAAGTATAGCAACTCAGAATATGTTTTTCATATTAATCTAAATTTCCTGCCAAGAAATCGTGAGTCTTATTCTATTGCTGATTTCAATTAGATGGCTTTGTCACAGTGATTACTTAAAATTAGGAAAAGTAAATGAACAATTAATTATGAATTATTTATAAATTATTAATCATGATTATATCACAGGAAAGCTGTGTCAGTTGCCAGAGTAGAATGAAACTGGACAGAATCTATCCAACACATGCTCGTGGTTGCTTGTCATTTAAAGAGCCACTGTTTTACTTCAGCTAAGACTCAGACACGAGGAAACATTCCTTTAATGTGAAAATCAGAGGATGAGATGCTGCCCTTCATACTACAATGCCTAAACCAGCATTTATCAGGTCACTCACATTTATTTAAGTCCTGCATTGGCAACATCATTAATATCAAAGAGTTAACACAGCTATACTAGTGTTTCTTTTCTTTAAAGACTTGGAGCCAAAACAACTTCTGTAATTCCCCACTCACAAATGGGGAACCCGTAAACATTCAAGGTGATGTAGCAGTTTCTGGTCACCTCCTGGTAGCCCCTGGAATGCTAATGTGCCATCACATTCCCTTTCTGTAGTGTGCGGGGCCATCCCTGATGCTTCTGGGCTCTGCCAGCCCCTGCCTGTGCCTCTCCGGGTGCGGTTCCAGCGCGGCCGGCTGTGCAGCACAGCAGCTGCGCTCTGCTGGCACCGCTGTGCGGGGCGCTTCGGAACCCCTCCCTGCTGCCTTGGTGGGAGGCTCCTCCAAACCCACAGAGACTGCTCTGCAGGGCCTCCAGGTTCACCTTGTGCCATAGCAATAGCCCATCTGCTCTTTGGATTCTTTGATTTAAGCTGTAATTACTATAAGAGAAGCATTGCATCATCTGGCTTAAGTTTAGGTTTTAAATTAAAAATTAGATCTTGCCTTCCTCTTTTCTTCCTTCTTCTTGAACATGCTCCACATGGGCAGGTGGTGTTAGCCTCCCTTCCTCGCCCTGACATGCTGGGAGCAGAGGCAGCAGCTCCACTCAGTCAGGAGCCGGCTGCTCCTCCTGCTCCACTGCCCCATCACCGCTGGTGCTTCCCGCTCGGTCCCGCTTCCCTGCCATTCCCCCCTTGGGCTGCAGCTCCTGCGCGGTCCTTAACTTCCCTTCCGCCACCTGCGGGCTAGGCCACCTAGAGACTCAGTGCCACACAGCAGGGGGACGCCTGAGCCACACTGCTTGCAACCAGCATGTCAGGCTGCACCTCTCTTCAGGAAGGATAATAATGAACATACCTACTCAAGTATTTATTAAAGAAAGAAATCATTGTAGCTCATGCTCTTCTTTATTCCATCAAGACTCAGTGTCTTGGTATCTGGGCAACTCTCTGCATAATATGTGTAGTAAAAATAACAATATAACTTACTTAAAATTCAAGTCACTTTCCGATAATTTTTTTAAGTCCCTCCCCACATGACTTCTGCTGTGCTAATTATGCTCCCCTGTAGGATCAATGCTTTACTCATTTAAATATGTTGTAACAATATTGTTACCAATTATCTTTACTGCTTCAAAAGGCAAATTGCTTTATGCCAACAATTAGAAAAAAATTGCTTTTGTTTTTCCTTTATGTAAATTATTTGGCATTAGCATTTACCTTTTCAAGTAGGCGTTTGATACAGGACAAGTAGCTGTATTACAGACAAAGATAGAAGGCAAAAAATAATCATATCTCTCAAGAGAGATAAAATTATAGTATTCTCTGTGATAAACAGGTAATTCTTAGAAATCAGCTATGAAGTTACATCTGCTCTTGGGAAACCTGATCAGCAGATATTGTACACAGCAGGTATGGCATGTTCTCACAGCACTGAGCAAAATTACAACAGCCATCCTTACACCTGTAAAACACATAGTATGGCTGATTTATTTTTAAACTTATGATTTGCTTTTCTTTAAATGTTAGGCACTGTGTACTTTTATGGTAACATACAGTCTCTACCAGCAAACTATTTTAGGGGCAAGTACTACTTGCCTTACATGAACTATCACATTGATAGTCCCGAACAATTGTTCACTTAAGAAAAGATTTGCTGCCTCTCCTTGTCTGTTCTTTTAACTTCATAATTGCTTGACTGTAAGAGGAAAGGAGAGAGAAGAGCAATGTCTCTTCCATAGAGACACTCACATTTGTTTACTTGCTTGATGGAAAACCAGTGTGTATAACTGGCAATTAAAAAAAGATTGTATACTGAAATTGACAGAAATATCTCCTCCCTTTTGGGCTTTGATTTCCAGTTTCTTGTCCTTTCATTTGCTGTTTGGGATTATGCAGCAGTCTCTAACTGAAGACAGAGACATCCATTTTAAGGCACTGGAAGCGTTTTTCAATTCAGCTTGAATGTGGTAACTGATGCTGAGGCTTAGAGATGGTTTAATGTATGTGCAGCATTTGAGGCTTACTGCTTTATTCAGTCAACATTAGGATTCTCAAAGCATGATTGAGTTGGGAAATGTCTGGGAACTGGTTTGGTAGGGATTTTGGGGTGGGGTTTTGTTTGTTTGTTTGCTTTTCTCTTTTAAAAATATTACCTTTACCTTTCTCACTTAGGTGTCAGAATAACATGTGTCCAACTGAAATTATCATGTGGATGGGTTGGAGTGTTTGAATTCATAAAACACTTGCGTTTTTTACGTGATAGAACCAAGTTTCCTATTTAACCATGGTGTAAAGAGCTTGTGAAAAAATAATCCTTTACACTGAACACACTGACATTGAAACTTATGCAAGAAAGGTGTCTGGGTAATCTGCATACCTGGACAGCACTTGCATACTGGGAGTCACAGATTTGCCTGCATAGCAGGGAGGTGTCTGTCTCCCAGCAGCTCTGGGCAAGACTCACCTCTTTGGCTGGGAGCACAGGTGGAGCAGGGCACTGTTTGCCAGCTGGGTGACACCAGCAAGGGGCTCTGGATGTGCTCTGCCCTCACAGGGCTGTGCATGTGCCACAGCAGCCTCAGCATGAACTCTTTGCCAGGATTTGGCAGTGGGTCTCCTTGACTTGCAAAGAATGGTGGTAAACCTGAGCTGTAGTGCAGGGCAAAATAACTTCATCAAAATCAGAGTGCCCAGCTGGTCATGCTCAATAAGAAGTACCTGAAGTTGTGAAGTTTTAGTGGGATGCTTAATTAATGCCTATGCTACTTCTAAAAACAACAGGTAAACAATTACTATGTGCTGTGTATGTCTGAAAATGACCATTAATCAGTGGCCAGTTTACCCTCCTCTTATGAACAAGTAGGAATTCACAGCCTGGTTTGGGAGCATGTGTCCTTATTGCCTGCTGAGCAAAACCCCTTCCCCTCTGCAAGCTCTGCTTGTATCTGTTCCTCAAAGGCCAGCTGGGCTGATAAGAGACCACTTTTAACACTGCAGAGATGGTGCTTAAATAATATTCAAACGAACCCCATTCCACCTCCATGCTACTGTTGTAGCAGGTCTGCTTCACAAAGCAGTGCAGGCTTTCATGTCTTTCTCTGAAGGAATAAATCTGAAGCTTCATTCACATGAAAAAATCTCAGTATGATTTATTTACAGGTTAAGGGCCCAAGCACATCTCTATAAATAATGCTTTAGCTTTATTTTTTCCTGTGTGAACTTTGCATTTTTGTGTGTCTCCTAAGGCCTTCGGGTTGTTATCACAGTGAATATCACTACATTTTATGTACCGTGTAGGAAATGACAAGTTGTTTTCCTTCAACCTAAAGAGCTAACACCTAAATCTAGTCTGTGTAGTACTGATACTTGAAATCCTTTCTTCTATTAATTCCCATTATGATTCTATTTCTTTCCAAAGTAGACACCTAACTACCACTCATCCATCTGCTTTGATATATTTTTCAAGATGCTGCAAGTAGTTCAAATAAAAACTGTTAGGTTAGACAGGTTTGTTTCCAATATGATTATGGTCATATAAAAATAAAGAGGAATTGAACAAAACACATTACAGAATATAGAGGGAAAAAAGTGTTTTATTTCCATAGCTTTCTTCAAAGACAAGGTATAGTCTTTTTAATTCTTAAATTGCAAGTATTAATGTGGTTTACTAGAAGTCTAGCTTTGACACATTGTACTACCTTCTAGAAAATGTTATTAATTGTCACACAGATTATGCATTAATCTTCATTAACTACTAACTATAACTAAATAATTATTTTAACTGAAGTAAGAGCTAAAGTCTGAAACCAGAACATTAACAAAATTGCAGAACAAAAACAGAGTCATGTAGAACTATACAATTCATTTGAAAATGGGCTTCCATAAGGAGATGATACTTTGGCATTGATTTTATTGTTGAAATCAATAAAAGTATGTATTTTAACATGTATTTCTGATATTTTAATCTCTGACACTTTTAGCCTAGTGTGTGAGAATAAAATACAATTACACATTTCTCACTGGGCTACCAGATGATTTCTTGGTGGAATGACCCCAAGGTCAAAGATATAAGAGGCTACTTGCTGCTTTTTATGATGTTTTTACTGGAACTGTTTTTATTAGAGTTATAGTGGATGCTGTTATGTGTCTAGTGAGTCAGGGCCTTGGGACATTTATGCCACCTGTCATCCCCTTGTAACAGCTTTGATCTTGCATGCACTGGTTGAAAAAATTATTGTGCCATTTTTCAGTTTCAGCCTGCAGTGGTTTAACACAGCTACTGACACTTTTTCACAATATGAGTTGATACAGACAAGCATTTTTGAAGAAAGCCCCAAGGCTAACAATAATATTTATCTCTTCTGCCATTCGTGGAAAAGCAGAGCCAATAAAGCAGGCAAAGGAACTGGTATGTGTTCCCTTTTGCTCATTAATGTTTCAGCTGATTCTGTGGGTGTTCTGTGGAAGAGTGGTTGCTTTCATTTTCTCATGAAAAGAAAATGCTGTATTTCTTATTCAAGTCTATTGCCTTAAAGATTCTTAAGATTTTTCTGGGAGGATGTTGTTCATCTCCTTTACACAGAGAGATGCAAAACACAGAAATATATGTGTATTGAACAATGCTGGATTTGCCTTGAAAAAACAGATGCACTGCAGAAACAATGTGTGACAAATGCAGATGGAGAAACAGAGAGCCTGGCACAACAGGAAGTGCCGACAGCCTTCCAGGCTGCATATTCTGTTTGAAGGAGGAGGGGAAGGGTTTTCAGAAAGGCAAATCTCTCCTTTCTGGGGTTGCATGTAAAAGCCATATTTCTCATCCTGAAAGTCTGTCTTTGACTCCCCTGATACAATGAATATCCAGCTCCCACTGCTCTTTTCTCTGGCTGATTTGTAACATGCTTCTGTTGTCTCCTGGTGCCCCACCACTGTGAGGTGCTGTGTATCCCTCTCATGTTCCCACAAATTTTAAGAGTGCATTTCCCCTGAGTTCCTGCTCAGGTGCTTAATCCTCACATCACTTTCCCTTCTTTAATTAATATTCAGTCTCAGAAAGCTTATAAAAGAACTTAATGATCCTAAAGTAGAATGTAGAACAGAAGTAGAATTTGGGTTGCAATATCCCATGTTGAACCTGTTGGTACTTGTTGGGGTGCTTTAACAAAATAAACCATTTTCTGCCTATTTTATTCTTTACTACAGTCCAAATATCCCCTCTACGACATCAGAACCACAATTTTGCAGCAGGGTGGTAGCAGAAATTGTGACACAGAGATGGGGCTGATGCTTCACTCCAGCATCTGCTAGAGGAAACACAAAGATTTATGCTTCTGAAATAAAATGATCCTTTCTGCTACTGAAGGATTGAGAGCAGCAGTCAGGGATGTCTATGCAGGTGCACGGGAGCAGAGCCACGGCACTTTTCTGTTCAGCCCATTTGGATTTGCATTAACCAATCCAATAAGGCCTTGTATTGAATGATGCAAGTTGTTGGGGTTTTTAGTTTGTTTGGTTTGGGGTTTTTTTAAGGTAATTAATTAAAAAAGAGCCAAGGAAGATCATTCTGTTCACCCACTCACATCTGTTTATAAAAATATCACACATGCGTTTGGACCCAAAGCAATCAACAAGATTTTTAATGAAAAATGTTCTTGACAGAATAGGCAATAAATAAATTGTCCTTTTAAGAGAGAAAACATGGTTTTGTAGATAAAATTGGACCGATTAAGACTGATTTAGAAAATATTTCTTAATTGAATTCAAGAGAGAATCTAATCTGTGTCTGGGATGGAATTTGTAGGTAAACTACCTTGATAAAGGCCAAGATAAATAAAATTAATTTTTATCAGTTTTAAGTACCAAAATATGTAAAGTAGCAAAACAAATGGCATTGTTTGTATTGTGAGTACAAAATGCACATAGGGGATTTGTATGTATTTTTTGACACGCATCATACACTCGCTCACATATGTGGTACTTGTACTTTAATACTGGTTTTTATGGATGTTCAATTTCAAATTCAGAGGACCAAATTGTCTAGAAAGAAGTCCATAGAATAATCCATAGGAAAAATTCCAAACTCTTGATGAATACATTTAATTTTTTTTTTCCTTTTTCGTCTTTTAAAGTGCCACTGTGTGGAGAAAAGTTTGGATTAGGTTGATTTCCATTTCTTAGAAACTAGTCACAAAATCCTGGATAATTCCATGACAGCGTGGGCACCTGGCTGTCATACCTAAATTAGGATTCTGAATTAGAAAGTTGAGTTCTAATGGTGAGTTAGATATTCAGTGGGCTGAATAATGTTTGAAAGTGATTTTACTTGAAAATCATTGATAGAATAAGAAATAATAATAGATTTCATTAAAATGCTGAAAATGTATTGATGTGAATCTGGAGCCCATATGGAGCAGTGGCATTCCAGCTGTTTTCCTTTGTGCCTAATTTCGTGGTGGTCAGTGAAGCCAGCATTTCTCACCAGCTCCATATACTGCATCCACCTGTTCTTTGCCACTGTTTCTCAGTCATCCAAATCATCTTAAATGATGTGAAACAATAAAGTACTACTGAAATGTCAGGGGTCAGATAGAAAAATCAGGTAATCAGTCAAAGTTGAGACACACTGAAAATTCACAGGAAGATGAGAATAATACATAGGAAGATCAGGGTGACCTTAAAACAGCATTAATAGAAATGGAATGAAATGTTCTAGTACAAGGTCAGGTGCTTAAGAACTGCTAATAAAAAGTCTACTGTAAATTAAAAATGAGTGATAAAGACAGAGATGCAGTTAATAATAGAATCTCTGTGTAATAGAGCTTTGAAAAAGACAAAAGCCTTCCTTCTGTAAGTTCAGAGACAGAGAAAGTATTTGTGCTTTTGTAAAAGGTTTTGATGAAATCATGGTCATATTCCAAAACTACTAGCATACTTTCATGCATATAATTCAAGAATTTTCTGGTTAAAGAAAAACAAGCAACCCAGCAAAAATTAATCCCTGCCTCCTAATTCACAAGCCTCGTGTATTATATGTTTGTTCTTATAAGGGAAAATTAAATGACAGCCTGATGACTTCAGAGTCTTCTTTCTTTATGGCAAGTGCCTCTCCTAACATTTTTATAGCCACAGCCTTTTACAGCAACAGACTATTCCTGATCCAGTCCCATCTGATTCAAGTCATTTGCTATTTTAAATGTGTACTTGAAAATAGTTACAGGTTATGGATTTTAAAATAGTGAACTTTTAAAGTGAAAGTTTCACAAAGGAGCATGTGGGGTAGGGATGGTGATGATAGGGACAAGAGAGGAATTTTGGGGCAAGACTGAAAGACCCCTGCTCACTTTATGTTAAGGAAACTTTCCAGTCTGACCATTCATGAGACCCTCTGGCAGTCACACAGGACAGGAGGATTGCTTTCCCTCCAAGTCCTGTCGATGCCTTCAGTTGGGTAAGTGCATTAACATAGAGAGCTACTACTTAACATAAAAGGTAAAGAAAACTTTAACAATAATGGTAATGGGCCTGAGTGAACATACTTTCTGTTCTAAGGAAAAAGGAGTATAAATACTGTAGGAGTTATATTCTGGAACACCCTTGAAACAGAAGCTGTGGAGAAAGAAGGCCTCAAAACTAATTGGTCTTCTTTGATTAGTTTAAGATGGGATTAATTATGTACATTTTTTGGTCATAGCAGGAGATTGGGCTTGATGGCCCTTGAGGGAGTTTCCAGTTTTTAGCCTTTTTGTTTTTTGCTGATTACAAAATCCATTTTTTTCTTTGCCAGATACCAACTTTTAAATTTTTACTTACCTTTTCCTAGTTTCAGTTTGGAAAGCAACATTCAGTTCTCTTAGCACTGACACAGACTTTCTTCTGAGTTAATAAAGTACCAGTTATTTATATTACAGCAAAAACTACTTGATTAAATTGGAGACTGTGTGCTATTTGTATGTCAGTACCAGGGCAAGTTAACCCAAGCACCCAGAATGTTATATAGACTTTTTCTGTTCAGAAACTGCTAAGTATTTTGGCAGGAGTAATTAAATTCACAACAGTTCAGTGACCTATTGACCTCATGCAAGGATAGCTATCGAGTCAATGACAGTGCTCCAAAAAGAGTATTTCTCTAATTCTACAAGTCAGTAAATTTGTTTCCACTCAGTAGAAAATAACAACATAGGCCTATTTTCTACTGTCTTGTACTGTATGTTATACTATTGTATACGGTAAGGTTCTGTGAAGAAAAATATAAATACGGCTTTACTTCATAATATTGGAGAAATACTATCTAATGATGCAAGAATGAGAGGTTTACACAGAATTAATTTGTAAAAAAGTTCATTCCTCGTATCTTTATCTCAGTTTTAGAGTTATTGATTATCCCTAGAGTATACTACTTGGCTGTAAAAAGTTATAAAATAAAACTAGAGACTTTTTAAGTGCTGGCAGTAATGAAAGAGCAACGTTGCATCATTTGTCGCTTTGCATCATTGGATATTGACACAGCCTTGTTAATTTTTCCTAAGCTGACATTTCCAGAACTAAACACTTTCTTAATTATGGTTCATGTGCCAGAAAGATAGGTGGCACAAGCATCTCTCATACATCCCAGTATCTAGACAAATAAGTACAAAAAATGGTACAGGTGCAAATGTGGTGGATTGCCTAGAGAAGTATGTGGTGTCTGCTTTCTTTGTCAATCCTTTGAACAATGGAGTGTTAAAGAAGTTGTATGAGAATTATATTCACCTGAGTTGTACTGAAGCTCTGGAGAGTTGTGAATGATGTATAAATTATTTTTGTCTGGTAGAGGCATGTCCCCTTACTATGTGGTGTCATGCTGAGTCACTGAAAGTGAGATAGTGGGGACATGATGTCATAGTGATATAAGTTTGGATTGAAAAAAACAACCAAGCCCAAAGGAAACACAGAAATTTGAGATCAAAAACATGACTTGTGAAAGTAGGTCTTTTTCTAGTGTGCAGGTGTTGTGCTAGGCCATTTCAAATGAAGCCATAATTAAACAAACTATTGAAAAAGGTTCTTTGGGAAACATAAGCAAGGATGGAGACTTACATTGCAGACTTATGCTAAAAATGCATGAGCCACAGGGGGCATCTGCTACCTGCACTGACCCATCTGGACAGTTGCAAGTAATCAAATTTCCAGTGGGTTAAATAGGAAGTAGGCATCATTCTTGATACCATTTTCAAAAGTACAAATGTTTCTTTCAAATGTCAATGCAAGTAGAATCTTGCTTTTGATTGCGCTTGCAGTTGTGTTATGTACAGCATGAAATAGTGCAAGCCAGGGGAATGTGATAAAAAAATATGTGAAATATGTGTTCTCTTGGGTGATAAAACCATGTCATCTCTGCCTCGCCCTCTCCCACCACCCAGGAAGGAAGTTATAGTAAAATTTCATGCAGATTAGTTTTGATATACTCAGATATTATGTCTGTCCATCAAAGGAATTGGAAAAAGATGCTTGTATCACTAATTTTTTTTGTCCCATATATTTCTTACAGTTCAGTACCTAAAGATTATAGCCTAGCACTAAGCACAAAAAGATCCAAAAATCTCACCCGTTCTATATCTATTACTCGTCTAACTGCAAAAGTTGCCAGGTACTTCTGTACAACAAAAGAGCTTGATTATTGTCAATCAAACATCTTAGGTCAGGTACAGGAAGAAATCTAGCCATGAAGTACAGTGAAAGCTGTAAAATTCATCTAGGAAGCAAGGCAATTTATTTTTCACTGCTGTATTTTTTCCAAGTTTAGGCTTATTTGAAATGAAATCTTTAAATTCTCTTTCACTCAAGATAAAATCATGACTTCTCTGTTGATATAGTAATTGTTTAGGAAGCTTGTCACATCATTTTAGACATGATAAAGAATAAGAACAATAATGATAGATGTTTACATATATTGAACAAGTATAACTGAAACAGTTAAGAAGACTGTGCCTCGTTATGGGATGAATATATCTTGATGGCTCTCTTTGAGAAAATTGAAGAATGCAGTTGTAATTTGTCATGAAAGCTGCATCTGTTAGAAAGCAGCAGATTTATTGCTAGAAAGTAATAGTACAGTAAAATGCATACAGCAGCCTTTTCCCCCAGTAAAATACCTGTTCAAGGCCTGAAGCTGTGGATTCTGTCAAACTCAACCAGTCTGCCCTGTAGCTATCTATAACATTCCCAGGGAATATTGAGTCTCAAGTTGTATTTCAAGTGGCATTCAAATTCTCATTAATCTGTATATTAAACTCTCTTGTCTAGTTTTGTATGTGTGCTGTCTTGTGAAGAAAACCATGGCTCCATTTTTAATTGTCTGCCTTCCCAAAATGCTGTCAGGCTAAGGCATATTATCTTATATATCATCCATGAAGAGTTCAAGATTAATTAGCCTTTCACCCATTTTAAAGGTATCATCTATATCCTGAAGGCAGAGTATGGTGTTTGGCAGCCTCTTCAATCACTTCAAATTCTTCTCTGTGTACTGTATAAATAATCTGTGGAAAAATTACCCTGTTCTGTGAATAGAATAGCTAGAGGAGGCCTATTCTGTACAACTCCACACTCTGAATCTATACAGATTGCCCCATTTAAACATTATATGAAGGATTATGAATATTTTTCACTTGTTCTATGATCCTACAACAAATCTGACATATAAGAATTCATTCTGTGATTTTAGGGCCTCATGCATTTTTTATGTGTCTAGTAAATGTTATTAAGTGCACACAGGAAAAATGGGAGAGCAGAAGATAATTGGTTGCAGTGACGATATTTGTGTGCCTTACCTATATGAGGATTATTAGCTACTGTCATAAGCAGATTTAATAACCTACTTGTTTACTTCCTGAGATTCCTGCTTATTAGTCCTATTTCTTGTGAATTTAAATATCTGCCCAATATCCACAAGTATGAAAATATGCTGTCTGCTGTGATGGTTGTGTCTGCAGTCTGAAGGTACACAGAACACTTTATCTAATGACTGCAGTTTTGTCTATAGCTTGTTTGTGATGCTGGGATTTTACCTCCCTTAACAGCTGACAGTGAACAGGGAGCAAAATGGAGACATGCTCTTTTCCTGTGTAATGCACTGTGAACTGGCACCTTATTATCTCACTGTACACTAGGGTAAGTGCTATTATTGGGCTTGGCTGTTCTCATTAAACATTGGTGACCATTGCCTGAGGGTAAAATCCCCAGTAAAAGCCTCAAAAATTAGAAAAATCTGGAGAAAAATGCTGAAAGGAAGAAAATTGTGACTGTCTACAGAAGTGTTTTAAGCCCAGTGATTCTGGGAGAAGTTTTTACCAAAAGGGTGCGTTTTACAGCCCCATCTGGTACCATAAGGGTTGGATTTAACCTCATTTCTGTCTTGGCCATTGTGTGGGCAGGATTTTCTGCCAGGACATGCTCTGGCCCCAGCGTCTGTGAGTCAGCTGGTTGTTGCTGCCTGACAATATTGCAGCTGATAGAATCTAAGCTGTCACTTATAAATAAATAAACAGGCTTCCTGCATTACAAAACCAGCATTCATAATGTGAGCTGAAGTACCACTTTCTCGATAAACTGCCCTTGTGCAAAATCTTTGTGAACCAAACAGTAGAATAATTGAAGTATGAGCTTAATTACCCTAGGTTCCAATATTGCTCTTACTTCAAAGTTGTTTAAACAAGCTATACTCTTTTGCACAAAAAATGTGATTTTTTCCAAATGACTTGTACATTAGCCAAAATGTTTTGGCCCAGTAAGGAAGTGGAATACATGACCTAGTGTATATTCTCTATTCTTAATGACTAAGAACTACTTTTGTTGGAATCACTAGGAAGAACAGAACTTACTTCTTTGTTACTTTGCTTCTATATTTTTGGTTAAAGCATACGTAAGTTCTTCTCGGAGGTCAACATACAACCAGTCAAAATCCAATATTTTTCTGTCATTCTCTTATATAAATTGTTTTACTTAATTTCCATTATATTTGGACTTTTTTCTGTTCTGCTGTGATTCAATCAATACCATTTCTGCTGAAGTGAGATCAGAAGGTATCTGAATATTTTTTCATGTGTAAATGAGTTTTGAGCCCCCCTGCCTTTTTTAATATCCATTTTAAAGATGAGATTGTGAAATATCTTGGAGCTTTATATAATGACATTGATATATTCAAGACAATAATTTCTTTGCATTGATGCAAATATTATAAAGCTGTCTTAAAGTTATGGGTGAGAGCAATGCTTGAAACCTTCTGAGAATATACCAAGAAATAAAGAAGACATTTACATTAATAAGTCCCAGGTATACAAGCATATATACCTTTCATCCTGGATTATCTTTAGAACTCCTGGTAAAAACTCACTGAGGGGAAAAATGTGAAATTTACCTACATCCACTGTGGAGATGGCAGCCTTTGACTTAGTGGGTCCATGCTTTTCAACTGTGTCTCTTAGGCTCCCAGCAAGCTGAGATAACAGGTACCTCTGGAAGGATTCCTCAACCTGCAGTTTTGTACCTTTGAGTTTTCCTGACTATTTCTGCTGTAAGTGTGAGAATGTTCACGTGTGAGTGCACCAGGGTGAGAGCAACAGAAGGTCATCTCATTGCACAGTGCACACCTCTCATTTCAGGGGAATATAAAATTCAGTCACTCTGTGGATTTTGGATGTTTTCCACAAAACTGCCAGAAGAAGGCCATGGCCTTTAATGATCACCAGCATCTATGCTCAATTGAGTGTGACTAGATGAAACAAGAATTCAAACTGAGTCTATTCAGTAAATTGTCTGTTGATTAAGATGTACCTCAGTGAGAGTAAAATGGTCCCAAGAGAACAAACTTCTCTTGAAAAAACAAGTGGAAAACCTGATTTGAGGTTAGGAAGTGTTTTCTGGACAGGCTATGATGCAGAATTCTCATAAATATGGAAGGGAGAGTGATAATAAAATGCTTGCTTACAGTTATTATTTTTGAGAAAGAAAAATGCACACCACTTGTTTATACAAAAAAACACCCAACTCTTAGTTTCTTGCTCTTTCTGTGCAAACATATTCTGTATAATCTGCACATAGAACTCATGAAAATTCCCATGACTCATGCTGCTCAGACTTTTAATATTCCTTTTGTGAGATATTTCACATTAGCAACTGGCACCATGTATTGAATAAAAGAGCAGCTTTCAAGTCACACACTCAGCATTGTTAACTTTGCTAGGTACCTTATTGGGTGAGAATTGTCAGAATTCCCCTTAATTTCTACCTTTCTGTTTTTCTTATTCTATATTGGATAGTAAAATATTAGAAAACATAGCAGGGAGTAAAAGAAAAAAGAGCCACAGGAGGAGAGTTTATTATACAGTACAGGAAAATTCCCCTAAGATACAATCTCTTTTTACACAGAGAGAAAAATACTGCCTGCCTAAAACAGCATAGCACATTCAAGCCTTTGCAAACCACTCTGCTTCCTCACAGGCTGGGAAAGGGCCTCAGAAAAGGGTGAGCTCCTGGGGTGATGATGATGATCTACTCTGAAGTTCCTTCCACACAGCGAAAATTCTTAGACCCAGTCATTTCCCTCATCTTCACCCCAAATCAGAGGTGTTTAGGAGAGAACCTGTTTGACATGAGTGATGTCTACAATGGTATTTTTACTTTTCTAGAGAAAATATTGCCAGCAGTTTTGTAGATTAACTTAATGATAATTGTTATAAGAAATCTGACCATTCCAATTCTTATTTGACTATGTATGGTTATGTGTAAAAATTAGAATTCTATCTGCCTTTTTTTTTTTTTTTTTTGTGTAATGAGCATA
The DNA here is from genome assembly GCF_051311805.1 of Agelaius phoeniceus. Taxonomy (NCBI): domain Eukaryota; kingdom Metazoa; phylum Chordata; class Aves; order Passeriformes; family Icteridae; genus Agelaius; species Agelaius phoeniceus. The sequence goes on along the minus strand of NC_135268.1, from coordinate 36,307,376 downwards.
TTGTAAATGTGCAACTGTCTGCCCTGAAGTATGCAATAGATAAATGCAGACAGAGCATAGGTAATGAGAATGGTTTGTCATAGCTTTATAGTCTTCAGGGGCCTGGTATAAATCAAGGGCTAACTCATCCCAGGGGGCTCATAATTTTTAGAGTATAGTTTTATTTTCCATTTGTATTCTGATAACAAGTCATATTTATTATGATCTTACTAATGGCATGTCTTCACTCAAGTATTAAAGAATATATAATTCACAGGTGACTAGAATGGAAAATGAATAGGCCCTGAAGAATATCATCCCTATATCATTACTCAAACCATTTTCATGAAAAAATGTGCATTTTGATGAGACAAATAAAAGGGATGCAAATTAAGACAGGGAAATTGAAAATTTACAGTACACAAACAATATTTGCATACAGGCTACCAACTTATAGGTGATTTACATTTCTTTTAGAAATTAAACTACAGCAGAGAAATTGCTCAGTTTTTTCATACAGTTAATTACCTAATTATACAGCAAGTGTTTTTATTATTATATTAAGTCATATAAAGGTTGTCTGCTACAGAAGTGACATATCATATATTTGGATTCAACCCAGTTTTAAATCATGGTTAAACTGCACAATGAATGCCAGTTGAAACTGTATTAAGAGCTTTAATTTGGAAAATGTACTTTTGGAAAAGTAAATACTTGAACTGGAAAGAGATAGCCAACCATTTGCCCAGCCAGCACTAGGGCTTCAGAGGAAAGGAATAGGACTTTGTACATAAAGCCAATTATCCTCCCATATTTGGTTTATAATAGCCTAAGTCCCAAAGCAGCAGATTCCATATTGCTCTGCAAAGTTCAGCAATAATCTTGGCAATGCTGGAATGTCCAGTCAAAATTACTGTGAGTTACACAGTGACAATACTCAGATTGTGCACAGCCAGTTTTTCTTTCAGTTGCACTCTGCTCCCATTGCTTATGTGAACTCCAGGGTTGGATCAAGCTCAAACCTGCAAACTTAAAAAATTTGGTTATAAAAATGGTATTATTCCCATGCTTCACTCAAATATCTGAAAATGGCAGTTCCAATTTTTTGGGTCCCAGGGCTGAGATTCTGAGATGTTTCACCCTAAATTAGTGTTCGCAGGAGAAAGAAAGTTGTGATACTACCACTACTGTTACTACTACTACTACTACTACTGCTGCTTTTACTATTATTTACAAAATGAAGTGCATTTGTTTACATTATATAACTCAAAGTTTTTCTAGGACTGTTTATCTATCTGTAACCAGTTCATACTGCCATTTTTTTTCCTAGTGGAAGAGATTATTGCTATGGTATGAAACTTTTTAATATAAATTCCTTTTAAAATAAAACATGCAATACTGGATGAGAAGCATTTCTAATAACTCAGCAACTCCTATCAACTTTCTATGAGGAGTGCTGAATATGATACTCTTTCTTCATGCTAGTAGAGTGAAGTGTCTTTCTAAACAAAAATAATGATTTTCAGACTTAAAAAATAAATGTTTTTCTGAGACTCAGGCATATTTATATCCATAACATAATTAGTCTAATGGGCTGTCATTATTTATGTTGCTAACATTCTTAATATATGTTTGAAAGATCTGGAATTTCTTCAGCAGTGTAAATATTTCTTTTAATCATGGGGAGAATTTACGTGAAAAGCAAATTATATGAAGTCAGTAAATTTGATCCATTCTAAAAATTCAGAAGACTTTCTGATTCACAACTCAATTTTTACTTTTATATGGTGAAATAAATGCATAAGATTAAACATGTAGATATATTTTTAAAAGTACAATTTTTTGTATTTTTTCGCAGTTTTTTCTTGTTTTTGCAGGCAGAGTTAAATGGCCTTTCTTGTAGGTATCACACACAGAGTATATTTTCAATCTCATAATATATAATTCCTGGGAGCATAAAAAGCATTCAGTTGTAATACACTATCCCAGTTAGCATCTGCTTTAGAGGGTTATCAAAACCTGATATAACTGCATCTTGGAAATATTTGTTCATATTTTTCTATATATTCTTGTCTACTGTGCTCACACACATTTCTTGCTCACTTGGACCAAATATTTATTCAACTGGATCTCTTAAATTTACAGGTCAACACATTCATTGAATCAGTTGATCTGGTGCTGCTCTCAGCAAACACGAGGCCTTACCATGAGCATTGTGTTAGACCAAAACTGGGCGGGATTTGAGTGAATAGGCATGAGATATATTTAGAACTGTCAGTTTACATGAACTTACCTTCATCTGTCCTCACTCATAAAATTCTGTAATTTATTCCTCTAGTTTTCTTTTTCTTTTGCCCATTCTGTTCATTTTTCTGGATTTTTTTACAGTGAAATTTTCCTTTCCACTATAATGTTTTTTAAAAGTTTTGTACTATTTTGTGCTATTACAGTGAAGTTTCTGAGTTTCTACCAAGTAGAATGTTACACAAATGCAAAAGCAAATACCCAAAGGAATTTTTAGGTATATTAAACCAAGAAAAACTCATCTGTACAGAAAAAATAAGGGTCCTTTGCCATTAATGACTCGCTGGAGTTATTTATGATAATTAAGCAGAATCCGTGTATTGATTTTTATGCTAATTAGTTCCTCTGGAGAAGATCCTTTCTATTAGGTGATTGTCATGCTCTTAGTGGAGGCCCCATATCTATTGGAAGCACTTCACAGGAAGGTCACAGAAGAAGAAATTGCAGCTAAATTACCAGGGTTAGAGATAAGCTTCCTGCTTTTCAGTTTTAGTCTTTTTGCATATCTAAATCAGAGACTCCCCTAATTGAATGTCTTAACCTTGCTAGCCAAGGTTTACTGTTACTGAGGCTCTTCATGCTTTAAATCTGTGAATCACTTGCAGTGACAGAACACCATGCCACCCTCTAGGAGTATTTCAAGTGGAAGACACCAAAATGTCACAGCTGAACTCCAGAAGACTGAGACATGACTTCAGTGTCTCTCCAGCTCCTCTTTATCATGTTGGCTACATGTGTTGGTGACAAGGATGGCTGAGGGGGAAGTAGGACAGCATGGCCAGCACCTTAGTGGGTGCCCTGTCTTTCCTCCAAAGCGAGAGGCCTTTGCCTGCCGTGCCAGGAGGGAGCCCCTGTTACCTCACCTGAGCATTGCTCCAGTGAGCCGTACACTGAAGAAGCTGAACTGTCTGGTGGAGGACATAAATGGAATGGTATGGAGTATGTTTTGGTTGCTTTTCTCCCCTGGCTCTTACCCCCTGAAAAGTAACATCCCAAAAGTAACAAATATGTACACCCCATGGATCTTACCAACTGAACAAAACTCAAGACAGCTGAAACAGAGGGTGAAAATGAATCATGTTTTTGATGGTGTATGGTGTTGGAAAAAGTCTGACTGGATATTCTTGTATGTAACACAGTGAGTAGGGATCAGAAAAGATCTTCTGGGTTTGGAGGTCTCTGTTCTTCTGGTGCAGGATTGTTCTTCATAAAACATATTTTTAAAAATAAATTCTTGCTTTTTTTGGTCAGGAGTCTCAAGCAGTAGGAGACTCTAAGCATCAAAGAGAAATAGCATTTGAAAAGCTATTAGGCAACTTGATTTTTATGAGTCAGGAAAGCTTTTTTAAGTATTGTTTTTAACTTTTTCCACTCTTAATAGTATTTGGGGCATCATACGGATTTTTTTCGTACTGTGTTATACATGACCTTGATGCACATCCTCCTGTAGATACTCACAGGGTCTTTCCTACTAATCATCAGCTATTGTCAAAGATTCACAGCCAAGGGTTCTATTTGCCATAGTAGGGACTCAACATTCTGTCTTCCTTAACCTCATTTGGAAAAGATCATTTTAAAAGGTGAGTGAGCAGGTCAAGTTCCTTTATTCTTCCATGTTTTCTTTCATTTCTAAGGGTGAGATTTGGTTTCCCATACACCTTGGCATCTAGTGACAGTTTAGACATATTAAAGCATCCTGCGTGCCCTCCAGTCACTGCTGCAAAGTAGTGTGGGTCTCCCCTGCCCTATTTTCTTACTCTGTATGGGTCATTGTCCTCCAAGGATGTATCAGAGAAAAACAGGTAGCTAAGTAATAACCAAAATGTTATTAGACATGGACAAGTGAATTTAGACCATGAATCAACACATTTAAAATTTACTCCTGAAATAGTGTTAAGGACAATGATTCAGAAGTGTCCTTTTAGAACAATAGCTGATGATAACCAATAAACACTCAGTATGTTAATTCTGAGATGTCAAATTGGCTGGGAAAAAGAAAAAAGCACTAAATGTGGATGTGCAGATGTCCCGTACCCCCTGTTCCCCCTCCTCCTCTCCCTCTCCACCCCAATTCCTATGGGTCAATTTTGAGTCTCCTTTCAAGTGCAAAATCTAGAGATTTCTGTTATCCATCTATGGATTATAATTCACTTCATAATTACTTTTAATGACAAGTGTTAGCATTCATTTGGATAAGTTCAGGTAAAGGCAGTATTTGAAGAAATATCATGACAATTGTTAATAGCATTAAAGCCTAAATTAAAAAAAAAAGTGAAATTAACCTGTATCTTGTAGGAAATCATGTCAGACAACTGGAATGACCAAAATAGTACTTTTTAGCTTAATACTGAAGTAAAAGCATGAGTTCCAGTAAAAGTGTTCATGTTAAATTATATTAATGTATCAATTTTACCCCCTGTGGTAATTCTTTTGTTGTTCTGCAACTCATACCAAATCATTAATTTGATATAAAATACTGCTGATGGGGAAAAATAAGAAAGGATGTCCCTGCACTATTGAATAGTAGGATCAACACTTTTTCCACTTTTGCTGTAAATTTGACAGCCATGTCTTTGCAAAAGCCAAACTAATAAGGTCAAAGTAAAACATCTGTAAAAAGAAAACTGCTGGTCCAGCGATATTTCATGGTGCTGACACAAAATATGAGGTACCTCTTCAGCTTGCTTAGTGCACATATAATTTTCTATATTGTTATTGTTGATACTGATATTGTTTTGTTACTTTTTTTTTTAGTGATACTGCACTTCTCACGTTTTAGGTGCATTTTAGCTGCACTTCTGAATCATTTTGATGGTAACCAACAATATGCTTTATATATGTTTTATATATATAGGATTTTAAGGATTTTATAAGGATCTATTATTTTTCTGTTTAAAACCATTGTCTATTTTTAAACTTTCCACTGAAGAAACTAATTCCTACTAGTTTGGTTTTTTTTTCCTAAAATAATAGTTGGCATAGTAAGACCTATCTATCCACTGAGAAATGTCAGCAATAATCTACAATAATAAAAATGTTTTTTATTATTTGCTTCAGGAGCTATAATTGTCTCCCTCAAAACATAAAAGGCTACAAATTCCCTGCACTGAGCGAGTTGATTAAATTGATTTCTGGCAATAACAACTTTGTAATATAAAGGACTTATAACTTCGGAACATGGTAAGTAAACAAACCATTGAAATACTCTTGTACAATATTTTTATTGTATTAAAGTATCATTGAATTAAAACATCCCCTGCTTTCTTCAAGACTTGAACTTTAGTCTCTTGGGTTTTTGGGTTTTTTTTTTGTTTGTTTGTTTATTGGTTTTTGGTTTTTTTTGGTTGGTTGGTTGGTTTTTTGTTTTTGTTGTTTTGTTTGGTTGGTTTTTTTTTTTTTTGGTTTTTTCTCAAATAAATAGTCTTTATAATAGTCTTTTTAATTTTCTTGATGGAATATTGAGAAGTTTATTGAAGGCTTATTAAAAACATTGTTCATAATGTTGAACAGCTAAAATAGTCCTGATCTTATGACAGACATACACAGCACAAAACATAAAGAAAATATAGCTTCCAGTGTTTAAGAAAATGGGATATATATCAGCCAAACATATATAAAGCACTGACAAAGGTTATGCAGTAATTGTATACAGTTCCTTGAAAGAAAAATTCAATGAAAAGTTGAAAAATCCTTGTGATTCACTTGTTTCCACTGCAGCTGTAGTCTCAGGGACATCACTTTTCAGACACTTGTGGGCAACTTCATTAGAAAAGGAACAAGGAGCTGATTAGAGTGTCTGGTGTCCAGAGTGGTGCCTATTAACAAGGAGAGCTTAAATGGGTACAGGAGCAGTCCCTGGCTGCATTTCTGTTCCCATCACGGTGTAGTATATGGTAGAGATAATTCATGCTGTATATGTAAAAAATATTGTAGAATCCAAAGTATGTCTTTGACCACCCTGGCTGGGAGCAGAGTCTTAATTCATATGTTAACAGACTTGATAGTTAAGATAATATCAAGTCTGTTAACATATGAATTCAAACCTTCCTGGGGCCATGATTGCTGACTTCCCTGGAATGCCTAAGCCACTCACGAGGACCTGCACCTGGGAAGATTGCATCTACCATACTCAAGCACCTGTGCCACTCTGCTACATGTGAATGCAGGCTCTTCCGAAGTGCTCAGACAACCATCTAGACACCTGGACTCACTTTTGTATGGCCCCAGTTCTACATGTGAAGGGACACAAAGGAGCATTCGGTCATTTCTGCCAGCAGCGTGAAGCAGTCGGGGTGAACTACTGGGGAGACGCTGGTCTGATCTCGGTTCACCCAGCGCCAGCACCCGGGGTTGACGCTGCCTTGGCTGTGGTGGTTTTTCGAAATTCTATTTTTGTTAACGATCTAATAAATCATTGTTAAATTTCTCTTATAAATTTGGCTGCCGATTTGATCATTTATAACAAAGGTGTATTAACTGGTAACACTGGGAGAGCAAAGAACGGAGCTGTGGTTAAAGCACAGCTTCCTAATGTCCAGGTTTTACTTACTGTGCACCTATCTCACTGCAGTGTGTGAGTAATTTTGGGAATGGGTCATGGACCTCTTTTCTGGAGGTGTGTTGAACCACAGGACTTTGTCAAGCTAGTCAATACTTTTCCTCTTTCAAGATCATACAGAAAAGGTCAAGCAGTGTACTGAAACTATGGTGAAGTTTAGTTGCTTAAAAAAAGGTGCATTTTTGTAATTTCTCAAACATATCCTTTTGCCTGAAAGACAAATCAATCTACTGCAATAGAATCCTGGGGAATGGTATTAATACAGTTCTTTTAAAGGGAAAAAGGATTGTGAAAATTGGCTCAGATGGATAAAAAAAGTATTTCAAGACATGAATTTATCTAAGTAGTCATATGTTCTCTTTTTATAATTATTTGAATGGCCGTCTTTTGTGGAGCTGTTGAAGCTTAAACTCTGTTGGAAAAAGTTACATCCTGAAAAATTTTGGATGACTAGTCCACATTATAAATGCCTGGATAATCCAAAAGAGAGATGTGTTCCTCTACAGCACTCCACAGAAACTTGCTTCTGAGCTATTAAAATGTAAATTGCCCACCAGATTTCTAGCTTAACATGTGACATCTTTATTGAGCACACAAAAACATAAGAATTAGACTCCAAGAAGTGAGTACTCTTTTTTAAATTGAAATCCTCAAAATAATTACAATATAACTTCCACTCCAATTAATATTTTTCTCTTCTATTTTAATTAAGTAAAATCAAACTCAGTTTTTTTCACTTTGCAGGCTGTGCACTTCCCAAGGGAAGCATCATTTTTACAGCAACTGAAAACAACAGTTATGCTTAAATGTGTCTTTCATTCTACCTTTCAGGGATGAAGCCTTAGATTATTATCCCAAAGCTCATAATCACCTCAAATTTTCTGATTAACATCATATCTGGGCCCAGTACTAAAGCAAGTCCCAGAGTACTAGACTGTACAGGTGAAAAATTCTACTCATCATCAAAATGGGCTAAGAATCTGCTCAGTGCTTTGCCAAACACCAGCACACTTGCCGTCTAAAAAAATTATCAATCTGATGATGTTTGGACTGAGAAAGGGCAAAAAATGAGAAGAGTTGACTTCAAGGTCCTAATTCAAGGTTGAATTCATGGTCCTAACATTCTCTATAAAATTCACACATGGAACGCTGGATATGTTTAACAACCAACTCTTGTCCTACATTGAATATCTGAAGTTTGCAGCTGGAGATAGAAGATCTGTGGATCAGAAGCTGAAAAATGTAGTCTGGTCTTCTTTCCTGTCAAGCACCTGCTTCCGTAAGTCCTTGTTACTTTATATTTATGAAACTCAAAATATACAGAAATATTTTGCCATATACTCTTGTACGTCAACAATGATGTACAATGATTCTAGCAGAGTAAGATAAGCTTGTCTTTAAAGGACTTCATCTCACTGATTGTTGCAACCTTCAAACTCTGTTTTTTGGAAGGCTGGTTGATCTTGGCTTAAGACTCAGCTTGCAGTCCTGATTTGCCGCACAGGCCAAGAAAGCAAGGATTTGGTGGCTGCTGTGAACATGCAGACTCATTGGTGGGAAGCAAGGGTTTTTACTAAGATAGGAGTTCAGTGAAAGGCAGACACCCTACTGACCTGATTTTAGTATGAGTGCACTCTTTATCTTGCTTTTATTTTGAAAATATCATTATATTAAAAAAATATTTGAAAATTATCATTATATTAAAAAATTATTATACATTTAAAGTAAATATGTATACTATTTTCGAAAAGTCTGTTAGATGGAGGTTCTTTTTCCACAATATTATTTTCCCATGCAATTTTCTGATCCGTCTCTGATTATTTTCTGTTCAGCTGATAGAACATTCCCCATGTTCCAGAAACATAACAAATACTTCATATTGATAGTCACACTTTTATTGCTTGTACATGAGGTTTTATAGTTTTTGGCCAAATTATCCCCTTGCTTACACTGAAGACAAACTTTAGTCTTTAAATTTGTATGAACTAGATATGAAAACCCATAGATGCTTCTTAGTGATTTTTTTTCCTAATAGCAGAGTAGTAGTTCATTTTTTTTTCTATCATGTTTGTGGGAGATACTATAGCCATTAGCATGCATTGGAAGAGCATACAGTGATATTCAATAAAGCAATACAGAAGGTGTATCTCAAAATTTGGCTTCCAGAGCTCTTAAATGGCTGTGCCTCAGCCACTCCCCTTGCATCATTTATTGAAACAACATGGCACTGGTATTTTTGACTTTTGAAAAAAACATTATTTATGGTGAATTATATTTATCATTAAGTCAATGCATTTTTCAATACATTTTCAGATTTTCAGTATCTTTTCCAGTTCTGAGATAATTCTCTTTACACTTGAATGTATGTAATTCATATTGGTTCTAAGTTCTTTGCTGTGGGCAACATGCTCAGCTGAAAGATGATATTGTTAAAATAGAGAGAGATGTAAAATCCACATCAACTCTGCAATAATTTCTTTAAGCTTAGTGATGACACAAGGAGAGAAATGCTGACAAATAAGGCATGTAAATAGTAAATATTTGTATTTTTATTGTAACTGGAAGAACTTACATCAAGAGTGAAAATGTGGCCTGTCTGTAATGTCTGGAGTTTCTACCCCTAGCTTCAAGCAGTCAGGAAGCCAGGAGCTAATGGATTAAAAGCATCACGTGCTCTTAAGAGAGTCGCTTCCAATGATGCTTTTGAAAGTCCTGCTCTACTTCATGATGTCAGTTGTATAACAGCAATGCACTCAAGCATATTTTTCATTAAAAAATAACCATACTGAACTCCTTAATTTGCCATGTGTCCATTAAAAAAGAATAAACTGCTTTTATATTGTACAAGACATTCTTGAATGAAAAACTTAATTGTTTTAAAATGAGCTGAAACTGTGACTGCAGCCAAAGGACACAATTGTCACCTGCCAATTCACACTTGCCACAGGTGAAGTTTAGGGACCCTGACTGTAGGTGACAAGACACATGAGCTAAAAGCAAACTGTACATGATGCAGGATTCAAACCCATGGTAGATCTCGGCCATGTTACTGCTGCCTAACAAGATCTTACTTGTCTCATTTGGGCTACAGGAACAGGCAGCATGAATCTTCTTTACCTGTCTCAGCTCCAGAGTGAAGCAAGCTGTCTGAAATTCAGGTTAAGGAAGTCTCAGCTTTGGAGCTTGACAGCTAAGGGAGAAGCTCAAGGGACACAGCTTGGGGGATGCTGTTTCTCATGACCGTGGACCTTTCTGGCAGTCTGCTGTGAACATTAGAGAATGCGGTCAGGAAACACTCTTTTTGTTCCAACTCTACTTCCTTAGATTCTTCCACAAGAGAGCCCCAGTCTTCCTAGTCAAATAACTAAAGCAGTAGATCACAGAAATTTGCCTGTTACACTTAAAAAACCTAAACACAGTGAAATGAATTGGTTTCTTCCTAAGCTGATACAGGTGTTGTATAGAATTCTGGTTGTATTTTCATGTAATTATCTCACACAGGCCTGTCTGGGAACAAAAAGGGAATTCAGAAAAGATGTTTGCTTTTCATTTCCTGATTTTTCACATCAGAAGACTCAGTTTTAAAATTATAAGACTTCAACTTTGTTAAAAACATATTATCATTTCATTATGACAATTGATGGACTTAGTGCCCTTTGATGACCGTTATTAAAAATTATTTTATACAACACCTGCAAAAAATACCACTGGGCTTCCAAACACTTACTCAGTGGTTTATTTATTGTTCCTTCCCTTGAGTACTACAAACCATGACAGATTTTTCTCTTAGAAATCATTCATCATTGCCTTGAGCTGGTCAAGATGAGTAAGGCTATGCCCTGCTCTTCTATAATGGCGTTCATATTTTTAAAGCCAAAGATTCAACAAAGATAAGTCTCTTGCAGGTAGAGAAGTTTATCGGGTTCTTGGAAATATTTAAAATCATTCCTTAATAATATATAAACTCTAGAAAGACAAATTTTATGATTGCTACGAGTTACTAAAGAAAACAGAGTTTAATGTTGCTTGTTACTTTCTTTTAGAATGGCATCGTAAGTAAATCTCAATTATCCATACTGTGACATTACAATAGGTAAAATATGCCCTTTTAGCTGCTTTTTAGTCTTTGAACTTTATACCAAATTCTTTTTCATATTTATGTTGAATCTAGAGATAATAAGACAAATCAAAATTCTGTGGAAGAGACAATCATAGATGATAAAGTATACTTAAAAGAATGTAATTTTTCACTGAGGATGTTTGGGCATGGAGCCAGTGCATAGGCAGCCCCTATAACAGTTATGGCCACTCAGGGCCCCATCTTATTGCAGAGTGTTCAGCTGTGAGGAGACCAGAATCCACTTGACCCTCTGCCTTTCCCATGGCAAATCTGTCCACATGCTGAATATGAATGGGGTGGGCAGCTTTGCCCTGTTCATGTGAGGTCTCAGACCCACAGACTGAAGTTTTGGTTCTCTGAGTGAAACAAAATAGGCAGGGAGTACATGGCTGGCTCAGATTTCCAGTGGGTATCAGCATTAATAAACAGCATGCATCTTGCTTCTTATATAACCTGTATTAAGAAGCAATTATGCTGGAAATCAGGTAACCTGTCTGCCTGTTTCTCTGACAGATGTGAATTCATTCAGCTTGAAAACTCTTCAGAGTCTGAAGTATGTAAGTTCATGGCAGGCATTGCTCTTGCTCCAGATGGCTGCAGCTTTAGGTTTGTAGCATTTTTTAGGAGTTCTTTTTTGAGTTCTTCAGATATGCCTCCACCTTTTTGAGAACATATGGTAATACAGAACAATGATGTCAGCCAGAAGGCTGAACCCCTCAGTACCCTCGACCCCAAAACACTTCATTTTTCACTATTTATTTAAACATAAAGGAATGGAACTGAAGAACCTAATAGGATGATTTTGAAAGAGTGCAAATAGAATAAATGGAATTTGAAAATATAGCATATAAAGCAGATATGAGAGAATTGAGAGAGTTACAGAAAAAGTAGTATTTTAGTCTATTTTCTAGTAGTTTGTTCTACAGATGCCATTTTTCCTATGGGAATGAAGTAAATGAATGATCAGCACCACCATGGTCTTTTAAAAGTGGAATTCAAAGATAATTCTATGATTATCTCCATTAAGGTGTTTATAAATACAGATGATAGAACTACTTATAATCTGTACAGTCTGTATCATAATATCTAAACCCTTTAGCCTTTAACATACTGTAGTACTAATATTCCTGTCAAGTTTGAAAATGTGATTTTGCCATGTAACGTGAAAAACTGAGGCAGAGAAAGGGGGAACCCTGCAAAAGGACAAAAATGTTGTCAGTTACAGGTACAACACTGAAGCTGGTAGAGAATGGATTAAGTATACTCTTACAAGGAGGAGATTAAAAAGTAAAGGAATATTTCTTCTAGAGAGTGTCTGGAGGCAACAGGGCTTATATATTTTCAATGCAAGATTTTGAGAAAGAAATTACTTTTCTAGATGTCTCAAAAATGCATTCTGACTAATGGGAATGTATCCCATTTATCCAGTGTAAATTCCTCCTATTTTCATCTTTCCCCTTTTGAGCTACAATAGGATAAGCCCCAGCAGTGACCCTGCATTTACTGGCTCCAGGGAGTTTTGGTGCTCCACATAAAGTTTTTCACCATTTAATGATATAATTTGGCTTACATTTTTTCCTTACCCTTTTCCTCTTTACCTACAGGAATTGTATTAGCTCTTTTGTACATATCTACAAAAGCAGAATTTAGGTGGTTTCAGGTGAGGCAGGAGATCTTAGCTATTTTTGCTGTGCTGATTCCTTCTTCCTGCTCAGCTTCATCGATCTAACTGGGGAGTTTTTAAGGTTTTTACTCTTGAATTTTGTCTGGAGATATGTGCTTTACTTAAGATCTTCAGGTTTAAAAAAAATATACATGCAATATTAATACTTAGTTCATAGAAGCACAGAATCACAAAATTGTTAGTTTGGAAGGGATCACTGGATTTCTAGTGCTATCTCCCTGCACAGGGAGTCCGGCTCCTCTTCATAATTTTTTCTCATTGGGTGCTTGTGCATGCTGAGATCCCCCATGAGCCTTCTCTTTTCCAGGCTGAACAGTCCCAGCTCTCTCAGCCCATATGAGAGATGCTCCAGTCTCCTAATCATCTTTGCAGTCCTGTGTTGGACTCACACAAACAAGTCCATGTCCTTCTTCTACTCAGAAGCCCAGAACTGGACTCAGCACTTGAGATGTGGACTCATATTTACCAAGAAGAGAGGAAGAATCATCTGACAGGAAGGATCCTTATACAGCTGGGGACATTTTTTGCTTCAAGAGTGTACTGCTGGCTTCTATTGCTCTTCCCCTGGACACTGAGGCCCTTCTTAGGAAAGCTGCTTTCCAACTGGTGAGCCCCCAGGATGTACAGATGCTTCAGGATACTCCTCTCTGTGTGCAGAGCCCTGCACTTCTTCTTGAACTGCATGGTGATCCCCTCAGCCACCCTCTGGCTTGTCCAGGCCCTCTGAAAGATGGCACAACTATCTGGTGTACCAGCTACTCCTTCCTGCTTTGTATCCTCTGTGAATTTGCTGAGGCTGCTCTCTGTCCCACTGTCCAGGTCATCAGTGAGGATGTTGAACAGCCTTGGGCCCATTAGTGAGCTCTGAGATGCAGCACTCAGGACTTGCCCTCAGCTGGACCAAGGCCCCAGTAAAATTGTGGTAAGCAACATCCACAGCTCTCCTCTCATCCACCATCCATCCATCCATCCATCAGGCTGGTCAAGTGGGATTTCCCCTTCCTGAGCTGACTGTTCTCAATTCAAGTTTCTTGAGCTTCATGTGTTTGGAAATATTTCTCAGGAGTATTTTTTGCTATAAAAGTGGAGTTAACAAGGCAAATTTTATCTGTGTTATTCTCTTCTGCATATTTCACATATGAAGACACAAGGTCAGAAAGTAGATTTCTACTAAAGGGTGACTTTTCTTGTATCAAAACTTGACAGACAATAATAGTTAATTTTTCCAGTGTTCTGTATTTTGTTGAAGATATTATCAAACAACAGCTACAACAATATGGGCAAGAAGAAGGAACAGAAGAATACAGATACTTTTCCATCAGGCCCTCAGTATTTATTTTGAAATGTCATTACCAAAATTAAACAACACAATTATCTCAAATAGCTGTGCTGTGTAGAGCCATCACTTTGGACATATTTTGGATTCAGGGCAATCTGTCAGGCATGACCACTGTTCTCTCAGTAAACGTGTACAGTTATAGTTCATAACAACTTGAAAAGCAAAGAGGAAAATTGATGTGGCTGATTGTTGCAGAGGTAATGTTAAACACTTGGCTGGGCTCCCTAAATTAGGAGTCATTCTAGCCTTTGTTTCTAGAGAGAAAAGAGAAAAATAAGCATCTTCAGAGGGTATTTTTGATCCTAGGCAAACTGTGTTGCTCCCTTTGAAGCCTTTCTCTCAGCAGATGATAAGAGCCATGAACCATCTCCACATTGAGGTGAAGTTCTCAAAAGCCTAGAGGCAGCAAGGAGAAAATAAAGCCTCTGTTCAAATGAGAGACATGAATGATAAAAGTGTTTGTTTAACGTGTGGCTTTAGCCACATCATTTGCCACATACCACTGCCTCTTGGGCCCACAAGCTTCCTCACTGTTTAGTAAGGCTTTACTGCTGCGTGCTGGGATGCCTGAGTGAAACCTGAGTGACCTCAGAGTGTCTCTGCATGAGCCTGCAGCAGAGCTGGCTGCAGAACTAGAGGGGAAGGGGACTCAAAGTCTGCAAGTGGAAAGCAGCATCAGTTAGAGCCCCCCTGAAAAACATGCTTCTCTCAGGAGTGCTGAATTGGGAAAGAACATGTTCAGTAAGGGTGTGAAAAATGGAACCACTTTACAGAAACAGAACACATGAGAGAGTCTGTAACAGAAGATTTACTCTCTACCTATTGAGCTGACCATTGGATATCCATTTGAATCCAAAAAAAAATTTGCATGCAGTGTCTTCTTCTTTGCCATGCTTCTACTGCCTCTGCATTAGAATTGACTAATTAGCAGCTCCAAGATTTTAACAGTCTATACCAGGTGGAACCAATACAACCTCAAGACTTCAAACACTTCTCCTTGGAATATACTTTAATCAAATCTTCTTAATCAAATTTCTTTATCAGTAACTGGGGAATTTATTCTAACTTCAAATTTAGACAACAAGTTTTTATAGGTTTAATGCTTTTTTATAAACTCTCAAACAGATGTAGATTGTGGTGGTGTCCTTTTCTGTTCACATGGAGAACAGATATTCATTTTTAGGATGTCTGGGTTTTATAATATACACTACATGACTGGCAAGTTCTCTACAAAAATACGTCAGTGAAAGATTTATGTCGTAGACATAGATATTAGGTCATTCACTAGTTTTCATGAGATGGCTGAATAAATTAATTTTCTGCCATGGAAATCTACTTAGGCCACATTCCTCAGAAAGGGACCTATCTCAATCTCCTATACCAGCACATTTCTCTATGAGAAAAGCTGTGGCTTAGGCTTAGCCAACCCAGTAAAACCTTTCTCTTTTTCTATGCCTACTGATTCTACAGCTCAGTTTCATCCCTATGAACTTTAAGATTCTAACCATGATGTTTAAGTTGAGAAAGAGAGTGTTCTCTGCTCCTTTTGTACACTTTGGTGATACAGCAAGAGGCCCTCAGGGAGCGACTCCCATAGAGGCAGGTCATGTTGGGTGCTCCTTTGATGACAGTCTGGATAGCTACACTCAGCTCAAGGCACTTAATTAGATGTGGGTTGGAAATTTTTAGCTAAGTGTTAATTGATTGATAGGGATGACTAATTTAAACTTACAGGCCTTAAACTCCTTCCTGTGTCATATCTTGGTTTCAGTAGGAGGAGTATCCTTGGGCTAGGATAACTGGTGGTTTGGGCTGAGGACCCTGACAGCAGCTTTCAGCTCTCCTGGCTCAATTCACATTTCTTGCCTTTTTTTTGTTTGTTTGTTTGTGGGTGTTTTGTTTGTTTTTTATTTTTTCTGAAAATTCTTTGACTACTGAAGACAAAGTGGTGAGGTAGGTGAATAGAACTACTTGTGACCAAAACTGCTATTTTTTCTTGGTTTTTTGAATTGTTTCTCTAATTCAAAAGATGTGTGCTGACAAGCCTGTTCACACAGAGGGACTCTCTCTACATGCTATAAATCAATGTCTAAACTTGGGAAAGGGTAACATTTCAGGTACATTCTTCTTTCTAGCTTCCTTTACTGGCCCCTTCAGACAGCTTCCTAGTAAAATTTTATAGGATGTAGGAAATCAACCATAAATTTAATTTTGAGTAAAAAAGAAGGAAAAATAATAAAAATTACACAGAGCTGTTGCCCAGGGCTGTAGTGTCCCTTTTGACAATGTGGCAATGATGAAAGAGCAGTACTGAGCTGCCTTACTCTCTCACCTCTCAGTTTCTTTGAGCAGCTGTGGATATTGGCAAAAGGACAGATGTGGCAGGTCATACATATCCTGTGTATCTCCAGAACATGGTCTCAGTTTTAAATCAATGAAATAATCGGAGGTCCTTATTCCCTTCCTCCTTAAAGAGCCAAAGTAAAGAGTTTGGTCATGGCAAATGCATTACTTGATACTACACCAAAGAGGAACACTAGTGCAAATAATTTGTTGGTGGTTTAATGGTACACAATACTGAGTTCTTGCTTCTAAGGTAAAAACCCAAAATGGCTTGGGTGTCCAAATGGCTTGAGTCCTTCTCTTCAAATTGATGAGCTGTTCAAATCACTGCCTCTTTGCTATTTCTTGTCATTACCTAGGTTTATGTTGGGTAACGTTTCTGGAAACAAGCTCACTTTAAATCTGTGGATTTTTAAGTCAAATTTTACAGCTTTTACAGTGTCTAAAGTTACTGTTTCTAAGAGCAACCTATTCTCTCCTCACTTTTTTTCAAAAATCTATCTTTCCCCAATTGTTTAACCATAAATGGTGGTGGTGGGAGAATCTCATTTCAGCTCGCTTTGCCAATGCACTGCTTTGAATTTTTAATGATGGCAGCTAAATAATAAACACTCCCCAAAGGTAACAAAATCACAGTAACATTCTGATGACTTCTCTGTAGTCTGCTTTGGAAAGAAACATCTGTGAAAGATGATTTCCTTTAATGCTGCCTGATGGAGATGACCTTTCAAGTTATCACAAAAACAATGCTTTAACCACCTGCAGAGGAAGAAAAGGCAGATATTTACATGGTAAATATTTTAACTACTGCAGGGAGAAAATATAAAAAAAATAGGCAAATCATCAAATTACATAAGGGTTGGAAATTGGGTACTAGGAATTTCTCCAAAGTTATATTGTTACAGTTTCTGTTCGTGCTTAGTAGGTTATAACAACACAAAGGAACACCTCAAAAAGTACCAAATACATAGGTTTTTTGAATAGGCACACAGAGTATTTCGCCTGCAAACTGGGAGAGAACAACTTAAAAAAATATATATTAAATATTAAATTCAAAGTTACCAAGACTTTGGTAAGATGTACAAAGTAATGGCTGCAGTAGAGACTAAAGGAACCTGTGCCAGAGTAGCTCCAGGGTAGCAGCTGGAAGTACACTAAGTGATGGTGATATGGGCTGATGCAAACTAGCAAATGCCTTCTGAAAAATTTCCTAAGATGAAATGGGGAGCAGTTTACAGAAGACTTCTATAAAACAGAATAGAGTTTGCTATATTGATATTTGATATGTTCAGAACAGTGGATCAATACACTTTGAGTATATGAGAGTATTATTTCTTTAAGGGGAAAAAGTTTAAGAGATTTAATTTTAATTTTGTATATATTTTTATTAAAATTGAGTTATATTTGCATGTAGGCAACATTATGATGACATATCAACTTAATTCCACATAATATTCATGGAACTCTACAGGGTTGGAAGGGACTTCTGAGATCACCTACTCCCAACTCCCTCTCCAATGGGCAGTGACAACATATGAGGTTGCTCAAGGCCTTATCCAACCTGGCCTTGAAAGAAATATTTACACAAAATGCAGCGAAAAAGCCCACAATTATTCACTTTATTGTGAAATTTAATTCTAATTTTCCACTAAATTATAATTGTTCATCTTTGACTTCTGCCTAAAAATCCAATGTTCCACCCAGCAGTCAGTAAGTGGGTTTTTTTTGGTTTTTTTTCAGTGAAAAAGTTTGTATCCCCAGAAATGCATTTTTTTCCAACATTAGTTGTGGACATTGGTTAGCTTGGCCTTGAAAGCAAGATGAGCCATAAGTAAAGCCTCATAAGTTACTACACATTGAGCTACTAGCATTTTTGGGAAATATCTCCATTCATGTCAGCTCCATTCATGACAGCTGGTGGCTCAATGGATATCCTTGCCTCTTGTTTTTTCTTTGTTTGTTTTGGGTTGTGGGGGTTTTTTGTGTTGCATGTTTGGTTTTTCCTCCTCTTTATTTCCCATTCAGATGGGACTGGCTCCTAGTGAAGATATGTAACAATCTTTAAAGTGTCAGTGATGTTTTCTTGTTTGGTTAGGTTTTTCCCCATTAACATATAGATTTGACTTTCACAAAGTAATCTTTAATACTTAAGGGACTATATTCTCAACAATATGTGGGGAGAATACCTGTGATTATCAAGAATAAAAATAAATAAGAAATCTAAATGGTTGAAAATATATCTTTATTTTTCCCAGACATTGATTTAGTGACAGGAAAAGAAGTAAAATTGATTTTTTTTTTTCCAGAGAAAAGCAATTAACAAAGTTGGTTAACTGTTAACTGCTGGATTTAATAAACCTTAAATAATCCAGACAGAAGATAAATCATTAAAGTCAGCCTTTAATTATAGAGGCTGGGCATTTCTGGTAGGAGTTCATGCAAAATATCCTCTCTGTACAAATAGTGTAAATCCATTTCTTTTAATATATCAGGTATGCTATAAGATTTTGACAATGGTTCCCTTAGACTCAGTGTAGGTAGATTAATGTTAGTGGAGTTTTTGTGTTTTCTTGAGTTTTTTTTTCCCATCTCATCATTCAAACTAGGATTAAATACTCTTGTCTACAGTTTTCCTGGCATGAGATTTTACAAGTTTACAGTTCCTTGAGAACTGTTCCTTCAGCTTGTTCACAGATACATTTTTTCTGATATGCATGCAGCCCATGGAATACATGCTACAAGATCAGCCATCTTCTCACATAAACTGTTCTGAGAGATTATTTCTGGATTTTCATGGACCCATTCTCGGAAAAGAAATAACCCTCTTTTTCCAAAGTTTTGAAAAATGACTACTTGTATGATGTTTGAATTTCAGCTTGAGTTACCTTGGAAGTGGTCTGGGTAGGTAAATAAGAGAAAAGTTTTCTTTCAAGAGCCTAAAGTAAAATAATTTAAGATCACTGGTATCTATAGGTACTTGTTAATCCTGGACTAGAAACATTCTTTGCTTATGGCTAGCTTATGCTTGTGAGACGACTTTGAGGTTAAGATGAAATGTGTTACTTTGAGTTGCCAGAAATGAAGAGTTGCAGCTAATGTCAGAGGAATTTTAGAAAGTAAAAATTTCAAGTGCATCACATTATGTGGCAAATAATTGAAGCACTCTCTCAGCTGCTACCTTAATCATAAGACTAATAAAATTCAATTATCAGTTATCAGAAGCAAGAATGTGTGAAGTATCTTCTTTAGGGATCAATCTAAATTTTAATGAAGGATTACATTTGGGACTTTGAAAACAATATAAAGCTCTCTCTGTTGGTCTACGGTGAGAAAAATCATGAAGGCTGAAATATTGATGATTCAAGGATTTGGGTGTTTAAGCAGTTTGTCTATGCTGAGATTGTTTTAGAAGACTTTCATTAAAATTCTGTTTGAGCAGCTAAAGGAGAGAAATAGCATTGCTAAACCCATTTTCTTGTAGTAGGACTATTATATTATGATCCACTTAAATTCTAATTAAAGCATTTAACCTGTTTAGGTCTGGGACTTAGGCCCATATCCACAAAGCTATCTGAGAACCTAATTCTTATTTGACCACCTAATTGTTACTGATTTTTGGAGACTGGACTTGCCAGAGTGGGAGTTAAGTGCTGAAATACCTTGGAATAGCTGATCAGTAACACTTTTTTTCAGAGCTGTAGCTTATGCAGGTACCTATGTTCTAATTTTTTGTCAAACTAGGAAACACCTTTCTAACCTTTTCTATGCAAACAACACGTACCTGCAAATTACAGTCTGACACAGTTAAACAGGAAGGCTTTTATCACTTATTCTTGTCTACTTTGCTGCAGAAATATAAAAGCTAGACATTTATGTAAGCAAAGAATGCCTTGCCAGTGCATTTCTTCAATATGCTTTGACTTTGTAGTTGTTAATGCTCTCTCTCTGAAATGTTGATGCCAACAGCTAAATGAAGCTCTTGTGAATAAGCAGGGGATTTTTCTTAACTGCAAATGCAATATTCAGCCAGCAGAGACACCTGATTACTTCATATCTTTGTTTATGTAGCTATACTCATTTCCATGTAATTGGGCTGCTACTATTAGCAGAAACCATTCAGACTTTATTAAACATATTTGTAAACCTAATTTTTATTAAATATGTGACATCTGCATTTTTGTCTGCTGGGTTCTGCCTTCCTACCTGAAACAATCAAAACTTGACACATTATCCATCTGTCATTTTTCATAATCTAGACTGCTTCAAAAAGGAGCAATGCATTTATATTTTCTAATGGAAAGAAAGCCTCTGAATGCCAACTAGTAGACACAAATGATTATCTTTCTATTTGCCAGGCTTGGATTGTCAGACATTAAATTTTTTAACAGCCACTTCTACTGAATTATTGATGTTCTCACTATTTAGAAAATGGATCACATCACTAGAGTAATTAGCACCCTGCCACTTCTGGCTATCATATTTAATGTGTCACAAGAGAAGGCTCTGTTGAACTATTTCTTTTTAAGTGCATGACTAGCACTGTTTCTCATCCATGGCCCTGTTGCAGATCATCCAACTCGTGTAGACAGATGGTCTTCCATAGGGTTAGGATCCAACATGCATATGGGGCTTCCATCTTGTATAAGTATGCATGCTTCTTGTTGGAATTTAATGACATAGATTTTTCCTCAGGAATAATTTTTACATGCAAAACAGAATGAATGCCTTCTGAAATTGTTGAAGTTGCAGTAAAGGCAGTAATTGAGTTGTGTGCAAATTCATACAACAGAGTGTTATCCCTTATATGTAAGATAACTCACTTTAGGACAACTAAATATTTAGAAATAATTATGATTAGTAGATTTTAATTCTTTCAAATGAATAAAAAAAGTATGCTGCTTTGAGCTTTATATTCAACAAATATCACTTTGTGAAGGAGTATCTACAGATTTAGAAGAAAAAAATCTCAAGGCCATCAACATAAGTACAGGCTATTGAAATCTCATCAGAGTAAAAGTTCCTTGCCATCATTTTCTATCCTTTTGCAAAATTAAGATGCAGCATTCATGATTTTGCTTTCTTCTTGATTTATATACATCTATGCACTTTGGAATTTGTTATGTTAGTAATCTGTTTCTTCCCAAGAGCCTGCTAGAAAAGACTGAAAACAGAACTAAATGTGTATCAGCAAAGTAATTTTTATCAGGCCAGTAATTTATAAACATACTGCCTGTTACTTAGAAATACAAATTTTAGAGCATATATGGAACTGCATATTTGCCTGGGTTATTGTGCACTTAACTGAGCACTCAATTATTCTCTGAATTTAATGTATATCAATACCTGATCCTTGAGAAAGCAGTAATAATAATGGGAGTACTTAAGAAAATAAGAAGGTGGAAAAAAAAATCTCACAGAGCTCATGCTTATCCAAGTTTTTTAAAAATCAGTGTGTGCCTAAACAAGAGACTGCAGAAAGAGAAACTGGCCTCATTCAGGTATTTAAATGGATAAGGGCATTGATCAGCATAATTACATGCTTAACTGGACATGCTAGTCTATGGACTTGAATGTGTCACTATGATATACAGTATTAAAAGGTAAGTACTGAAAGTGTTCTGTTTCAAAGGGCTTTGTTTTCTAGTTTCAGGCTATTTATATTGCTGAAGAATGTAGATTATGTAACAAGGACAATAGGGGCAAAAAAACCCAGACGCAAACAAGAATAAATAAAACAAAAGCTGAAATAATAAAATGAAAACTAAGCAATTATAATAGAATAAGTATAATGACCTCCTGGCACTTAAGATAATTTATTCTCAGTGATAGTCATGCATTTAAATTGTGTCCTGCAATTGGAAAGTGAAATTGTGTCCATATTTCCAAGTTTAAGTGGACTTTTCTTGAAGAAATCATAGAAGCTGAAGAAATGGAAGCTCTCCCTCGTGACATCTAGCACATTTGGGGTGGAAGAACTGCCAGGCAATATCTGTGATCACCTGGCAGGAGTCTCTAATTTGAGTGCATTAAGCCTTAGGATGCATTTCATGCATAGAGGATAGAATCACAGAATCACTTAGGTTGGAAAATAAGAGTATCAAGTCCAGCCATTAACCCAGCCCTGCCATGCCCATGCCAAACCATGGCTATAAGTGCCTTGTCTACATGTCTTTTAAACACAGACAGGGATGGTGACTCTACCACGTGGCAGCCTTGACTGCCCTTTCAGTGAAAAAATTCTTTCCTAATATCTGATCTAAACCTCCTCTGGAACACCTTGAGGCCCTTTTCTCTTCTGTAATTTCTTACCTGGGAGAAGAAACCAAGCCCCACCTGGCCACACCTTTCTTTCAGGCAGCTGTTGAGAGCAATGAGGTCTCCCCAGAGCCTCCTTTTTTTTCCAGGCAAAACATCCTCAGCTGCTCCTCATGGGTCTTGTGCTCCAGATCTTCCCCAGCTCCTTTGCCACTCCAGCAGCTCAATGTGTTTCCTGTAGTGAGGGGCCCAGAACTGGCCACAGTACTCAAGGTGCAGCCTCACCAGCGCTGAGTGAAAAACACGGGGAAAAACCCTGCCCAGGTCCTGCTGACCACAGTACTGCTGATACAGGCCAGGATGCCACTGGCTTTCTTTGCCACCTGGGCACAGCTGGCTCATGTTCAGCCCCTTCCAACCAGCACCCCAGGCCCTTTTTCTCTGGGCAGCTTCCCACTGTCCCAGCCTGTAGCACTGCATAGGATTGTTGGGATCAAGGGCATGACCCAGCCTTTTCTTCATCCACCAAGTGGGTCACTTAGTCATAAAGGAGATGAGGTTAGTCAAGGATTTACTGCTCATCTCTCAGCTTGGTGTGTCTATTTTGCTGTTGAGCTGCCCCTGTGCTGGAAGGGAAGCTGATGCTGTGCCACAAGCAAAGGCACACAGGAAGGTGGCAGAGGCAGTTGTGCCTTCACTGCCTGCTGCTGCAGTGGAATACTGATAAATTCATTCCTGCAGTGCAGCACTGGGATTTGCTTAAATATGTGAAGGGTCTGGCAGATTTTTCCATATGCCCAAGATATCATGATTTCCTATAAAGACCTATATCTCTGCAGAGCTCTTTACCAATGTTAGATGTTGTATAGCCTCCTTTTCAGTGCTGTAGAAATACATTGTATATGTTACCTCTACCTGAAAGTATAGTGTTTGTGGTTTGTTCTTATTTTCATTGGGAATAGGGAAAAGGGAGATTCTGGTACCAGTAATACAAGCTACAAAAAAGCCAGCAAAGAACATGTGTTGGTGACTAAGGCAGTGCTGATCACGCTGCAAATGAGAGCACACCACTCATCTATTGGCTTTGCTGTTGTCAGAATGAGCTGCTTGCTGTACATTGGAGAGCTGATGCACTGCTCTAGAAAGGAGATGTGAGTCCTTGCCAGACTGCTCATCTTACTTTAATGCTGATGTAGGAGGCTTTGGTGTCAGGCTGGGTTTCAAGACCTGAGAACAAGGTAGCAGATGAGTTGGACTAGTGTGCTTGATGAGCCTATGCAAGCTTGTGTCTTTTCAGTAGAAGGTTGCTCCTGGGGAAAAGCACTTCCAGGAGGCTGCTTCCGTGTAGGTGCCCTAAAGTAGGGTGGTGGCATTGCCCCAGTGGGAATCGTATTCTGATGCAATTGAGTTTATGGGCTGTGAAGCACTTGTAGTAGAAAAGCAGAATATTTGATTTCTGTGCAGAATGGAAAATAAGTGGTAAACTGTACTTATGCTGGCTGGTATCAGAGAAACAGAGAGAGAGGCTGGTAACAGAGGCTGGTAACAGAGAAACTGAGAAATTTGAACTGGGCAAGTCACTTGGCTATTGTATCTTTCTCCCTTTCCTATTGTCCTTGCCCATACCCTCTTTCATATTTACTAAGTTGTCCTGAGCAGACCAAATTCTGTTTCTGCACCATGCTAAAAAACACTGTGCTGGATCCCTTGTGCTTCCTGATTCTGCAGCTGAGCCCCTTGCTTGCTGACTCTCAGATTATTGCAGAGAAAAGCTTGCCTTCTGTTGTGGACTCAATTTCTGGATTAGGATCTGAAAATTCTCCTTTGTTCCAGAAGTTGTCATGTTGGCTATAAAACTAGAAAATGTTTGATTCTTCCCACAAGGTGTGTTTTACTTTCCCCCTTTGTTTCAGAGTTCACAATTCAAAGCTGAAGTTCTTCTCCTGTAGGAAACTTCAGTAAGAAAGAAAAAAGGAATTGAGATGTAATGTCTCTAAATGTAATGGCCTGCATTCCTGCAGTTAGCACTAGCAGGCTGATAGCACTGCAGTGGAATCTCTGATCAGTGGAGATCACAGGACAGTGGCTCTGTGAGCTGTCAGTTCCTACCTGCATATCTTGGCTTGCATTCCAAAGTATGTACTACCAGTACTTGCATACCTTTTAAAATTAAGTCTGTAGGAGAAAAGGACTGCTATTATGGTGTCAGAATACAAATTGGGAAGTTCTATCAGCAAAAAAGGAGCATGTGTGTGTGCTAAAAATTGCTTGAATTATGTTGGGTTGATATTGTTTTTTGTGTAATTAGCTTGGATGCACTTCAAAGAACAATTGTGGTTTACAAATCCTTTTTTCCTAAGTACAGCCAAATAATCATGAACAAAAGATGTATAGGAAAAAATAATTAAAAAATCACATCTGTTGTTTTCAGAAGTAATTATGTACACAGAGAAAAAATTAGAGACATTGCAGACCAATAATTGCATTTAATATTTTCATTTCTCTTAGATAGCTGCAATTGTCCAGAAGACTACTTAACTTCTCTTTCTATCAGGATTATAAAACTCATGTAACATTGTGTTTTTACTCACCTAATGTCATTCTGAAAGTCTTGTGTCTCTGTAATGTGAAAATCTTGCCTTAGTATCTGGCTTAAATAATTACATCACACTGTCTGGTGGAAATAACAATAAAGAAAAAAGTACTTTGATGACTCAGGACTTCCTTCTCATTGACTTTCAATAATGCACAGGCGTCTACAAGTCTTACTGAGTCATACAGAACGACACTGAACATTAAAACAGAATTTAAAGAGACTTCAAGCCCATACTTCTGTTAAAAAGTCCCATTTAGCAGTCATCTTCTCCTAACACTCAGTACCTCCTGCTTATCTGATCTGGCATTTGCATAGCCTCTTGCCTGATACAGCCGTGCAGTTTCCCCAGTCTGACCATCTGACTCTTACCTAAGCTTTGCTGAGATCTAGAAATTAGGGCAAGAGATTCTTTAGTCCTTTGGAGGACTCTGGCACTTCTGCTCTAGGGGTGCCCTATAACTAGGCCTGAAACACTGGCTAGGCATGGCAGCCTTTTTTATTTCTTTCTTTTTCCCCCACTGTCAGACAGCTTAGCTGCCTTTGGGAGAGCACCTCAGGGTAGAAGCTTCAGATGCCTTCTGTGGTTTCTAATGGTGAAAGAGCAATGGGAGGGTGCTAAATTACTGGCTTCCAATCTGCAGTCCACAAGTCCTCCAGGTCTCCCTGAACTCTTTTTAAAAAAGAGTCCAAAAAAATGAAATGTAGTAAATTTCGCCTATTATTTGGTGTCAGTTCACAATATAGAACTATTCCTGTAGGGAAAAAAAAAACCAAAAAACCAAAACAAACAAAAAAACCATCAAAAACCTGAAAAATCATTTATTTGCCTCAATCACACTGCTCTATAGACTTGATCCTGAACTTAGATTTTTGGGTAGTCTTAAATGCCTCATCTCTTTATCATTACAGTGAAATATAAAGTATTTAGGGATAAATAGAGGCTCTCTAACAGGACATCTAAACCCTTCATTAAAGGACTCAAACCAGTATATTGGCATTCTGAGAAACTCTTTATTTGCTAAACAATCATTTTGAGCTTCTGAAGAGAGGACTAGAAAGACTATCAACATCCTGCAACATTAAAAGATGGCTTCCATGTGTACCTGCAGTCATGCTTAGGAGCCTAACTTGCAGCTTTGTCTGTGTTCTCTCAGGGTGGAAACACAAACCTACAAAGATTTCATACCCTGAAATAATGTTTAGTAGGTAATACAGACACTTTCCCTGCAAAACAAAATGAAAATAATGATTTTGTTTTTCTCTTTGGTAAACTTCCTGTGAAATAATGAGGATAAAATGTGTGTTTTCTGTGGTAGGCTGCCAGGAAGGTAGTGAAAAGATCTGACTATATAAAGCTGCTCAATTATTTCTGGATTTTGTGCACTGTACTTCTGCACCCATATGTTTGTTGTTTTACATGGCTTATGTTCAAATGAAAACTGTGCATGTGTGTGCTAATGTACTCTACCTGGGGAATTCCAGTGTGGAAACTAATTATTTCTTCAACCTGACACAATGCTCAATTGATGCTGATGGGTGATGAGATTATAATTTTCTTGTGGTTAAACTGACTGTAAAAGTGGTGTTGTCTGTTAGTGGGTAAGGGTAGCTTGACACTGTAATTAAGTGATGGCCATAAACTCATTGTCATGTGTAGTTGTGCTGTTACCTGTTACAATAAGTACCTGTTGGACTTCAAGTTTGATAGCAACTGATTTTTCCTTTTAATGTGCTGCCAATAAGATACAAATTCTGCTTGTACTAACATGACTACATTTCCAGGCAATCGTGGTAAAACTATCTCAGGTCTTGTCCATGTGGAAGCCAGGAAGACATAACAGCAGAGCTTTTTTCTTCATAGTTTTGATTACAAGTGGGAGCCAATAGCAGTGGTGTACGGGACAGAGAGCAGAGTATTTAGGATATATTATCACCATGAACAGTCATAGATTTATTTATTTTTGCATTGAGAATGGATGGGGACAAGGGAAAAAAAAGAGATTCTGAAAAAAGAACATCTGGACATCTATTTTGTCCTGATATAAGCTTCATTTTTCTTTCCTGTCAGCCATAGATCTGCTACTGTACTGGCTCTTTGACATATTTTTTTAGGCCTTTGTATGTCTGGAAGTTAATAGTGTTGCATTTGGTTCATTTACATATTTTGGATTCAAGGGGAAATCTCTGCCCCTTGGGAAAATGCAAGGGTAGAGGATGAGGAGAAAAGAATCATAAAAATGTATTAGGAGGCAGGCTGGCTTTTCTTCATTAGTTATGGCCTAACTTGAAGCCTTTTTAAAGAATTTGATGTTATTTCTAGAATTGCAAAGTCAAATACTTCAAAATGGTGCTGCCAGGATCATTTCAGGCTCATTGTCATTTTGAGCATATGAGTGGCAATGACCTTAATGTGGTCACATACTGCTCCCTTAACCCCTCTAGGTCACTAGACTTATTCAACGTGCAGAATGAGCTTTGCCATTAAAAGGGAGGAACCATTAGTTAACCTTTTAATCTTACTGCTCAATATACAGCACTCAAGTTTATCTAGCTTGTTATTCTGACCTTCTGAGAGATACAAAATTATATTACCCATATGCTTTTCTGTTAATCTTCACTATCCTATCCAAATGCAGAAACTACTTTTCATGATACTGAGAAAATGGATATTATTCCATTAGTTCCATTTCCCAGATAGAAGACCTGGGACATCAAGTAGCATCAATATTGGAACCGATTCTGGCTTTCTTCTTTAGAAGAGCTTGCATTACAAACTTCAGGTCTTGAAAGCACAAGTCTGATCAGCTTTAGACACAGTTATGACTATTCAGGGACTCGAACTCCAGAGTCTCAAGATGCGTGTATACAAATAGAAAAGATATTGGTATCCAGCTGTGAAGCTTAATATCAATGACTGTGAGCATGATGTCAGCTTGAATCAGCAATAGTGTGGCCAGCAGGATCAGGGCACTGACCGCTCCCCTGAACTCGGCTTTGTGGGGACACACCTCGAGTACTGCATCCAGTTCTGGGCCCCTCACTACAGGAAACACATTGAGGTGCTGGAGCCTGTCCAGAGAAGGGCAATGGAGTTGGTGAAGGATATGGAGCAGAAGTCCCATGAGGAGCAGCTGAGGCAGCTGGGGTTGTTTAGCCTAGAAAAAAGGAGATTTGGGGGAGATTTTGTTGCTTTCTACAACTGTCTGAAAGGAGGGATATTATAGAGGAGTTTGTCTCTTCTCACAGCTAACAAGTGATAGGATGAGAGTAAAGGAGGTTTAGATTGGATATTAGGAAACATTTCTTCACTGAAAGCATCGGAACAGGCCAAGTGGTAGTGTCACCATCCCTGGAGGTATTTAAGAGATACATATATATGGCACTTGGGGCATGGTTTTGTGTGAGCTTGGGAGTTCTGGGTTAATGGTTGGACTTGATGATCTTAGAGGTATTTTTAACCTAAACCATCCTATAATTCTGTGATTCTATCACAGTTCACATTAGTGTGTTGCTGCACAGTTATATCTCTTTGCTTACAGGCAGAGTTCATCAGATCTGCATCAGCCTGGCATTCCCCCTTTGTCTGCTTTGGTTAGCCTCAGTGGAGCCAGCACAGCACTGTGCTGTGGACATAGATCCTGTCAGAGGCAGCAGGAGCATCCAGCTTGGCACTGTGCTGTTTGTGCCCTTGTTCACAGGAGCAGCTTCTGCCTCTAGACAGCCCTTGTATTTATTCACTATACACGTTCTAAATCCCCAAAACAATGTAATATCTGGTAGAAAACGGGTCCACCTGTTTATTTAAAGCTATGTGGGGAAAACTAGTGCAAAATAAGGTCTTGGAAGATTTTACTTTTATGCGTTTGTGCAAGGTACCTTGTTTGAAAAGCTTAACTTTATTCAGTGGGGTTTTTAGGAAAAAGCACTCCCAGGGAATTCTGATAGCACTTGCCTGATTTATTCCATATTCTTCCTCCTCTTCTTCCTCCTCTTCTTCCTCCTCTTCTTCCTCCTCTTCTTCCTCCTCTTCTTCCTCCTCTTCTTCCTCCTCTTCTTCCTCCTCTTCTTCCTCCTCTTCTTCCTCCTCTTCTTCCTCCTCTTCTTCTTCTTCTCCCTCCAAAAATGCATTTACTCAGTTGCTTACTGTGGCAATGCCATCTTCCCCACCTTTTTGTCTCTCTGTATGCATCTTATGTGATACTGTCTCTTGCCAAGAAGTTGCCCCCACTTCCTAAAAAGCTGTAACAAATCAGTTTCTCTAAATGGATGCAAAATGGCAGATTTTTCCAATGCATTTTAAAATACCAATTTCCCTACTTTGACAATAATTTAGGTACCATACTTTTAAAATAATTATAGCACAAGCAGAAGATGTGTTTTTGTTTTGTGTTTGGTGGTTGGGTTAATTTGTTTTTCTGTGTTTGGTTATGTTTCCATTCCAATACACTTATTTGATCCTATAAACTGATCTTTGGCAATTTGGTGCAGCTCTATTCATGGCTCTGCAGCTCATTCATGACTCTGACAGTGCACAGTCCTGGCAAACAGCAGGGATCAGATGAGGCCTTGACTCACAGCTCGCTTACTGCTTAACATCAGAGGGGAAGTAAAATCTCTCATTCTTACTTGTGGGGTATCTTGCATCTCCCTTCCCCTTAATTTGTGTCAGCTTCACATCCCTGTCTGGGAGCAAAATGATTGTCTGTCTGTTTCAGAAGTCCCTTGCTTCCCATACCAAGTGCCTGGCATCCCCCCCAGAGGAGTTCAGGAGATCAGCAGAACACCTCCTTTGCTTCCTCATGAGGATGCGTGGCCTGGCCTGCACACCAGTCAGCAGCTTCTGTTTGCTTCACCATTGCTCTTAACCCACAAGGCAGTGCTGGGATCTTTTTGTTATGCCTCCTTCTTGCCTTTTTTTTTTTTGTTAGGTGATATTCAGGGTATACTCTTATCAGATGCTTCTGAAAAACTAAAGTATGCAGTATTTCCACATGCCTGCTGTTATGGTAAGATCTTAAAAAATTTCCCACAAGTCACTTATGACATTTATTTCTCAAATTCATGTTTGGTCTCTGTCAGAGCATGTTTTTCATTCAATGTGGAATGTGCTCTTTATACTGAATCTGATGTTAATATGTCTGTAACTCTGTTCATCCTCCTTCAGTAGTCTTAGCTACTTTATAAATACACTGAACCTGTTTTTGCACTGCAAGTATGACCTGCAGTGTCCTTCTAAGAACACTTTCTTAAAA
The DNA here is from genome assembly GCF_051311805.1 of Agelaius phoeniceus. Taxonomy (NCBI): domain Eukaryota; kingdom Metazoa; phylum Chordata; class Aves; order Passeriformes; family Icteridae; genus Agelaius; species Agelaius phoeniceus. The sequence continues at coordinate 36,276,946 of NC_135268.1, read as the reverse complement.
CTGTATCTCCTGTCATTTATAGGAGGGTGGATTTATGTTTTATACAAAGAGAATCTTAACATATGGGATGTGAGCACGCACTATTAAATGCCTGAAATCTTCATTTACTTCTCTGCCAAAGTAATAGTATGGAGAAATCAATACTGAAGGTTCAGGGCAACTGAGCTTTTCTCCCTCTGCTCTTTCTTCAAGCCAGACTTTGGTTTGTAGCTATCTGCTCTGCAGTCATTGGACTTCCAGAAGTCAGAAGTTTTGTTGCCATAATCTACAGATCAGTGGATGCACCAAAACCTTCTGGAGTACCAGGGTAAGTTAGTTTATGCCATGACAGCACAGGAGAATTCTGGTTTTGCACTCTGCTGTCAGGGAGATTGCAAATGCATTGTGGTATTTCAGGTAGTGCTAGAAGGCTCATTCTCCAGAAAGTTTTTCTTTTTCCTGGCTGTGAATTAAGAGGGTGTCATGATAGTTTTGTTTCAGACAGGGTAAAGCCACCAGAGTCTCTTCTATGGCTATTTTCTGAGTAGCTGTAATGTCCTAATATTTTTCAGGCTTTTGATTAGTGTGACAAAAAAACTTTGTTCATTTCCATCTTCATTTCCTTCCAGTCTCTTAGCGATGTATCGCTAGACAGAGTACTTTGTCTATTTTAATACATGACTAATCTTTTCAGACCCATTTCCATTGCTATCTGTGCACTACAATTGCTAACTGTATTATGCCATTCAATATGGTGTGCAGCAGTCCATCAATCCTCTTTCTTCATCTAAAGGCAGAAAATATATAGTAATTGCTTAATAAATCTGCCATTCCTTTATCTCAGTCTCCCAATTCCCCATTTGCATTTTTAGTACTTTTATCTTTAGGGCTGGCTGGTCATCTAACCAAGACAGGACGATAGCTAACTTTTATAGTACAGAAAGCAATAGGATTCTATGGTGAATTAATATTTTTTTATTAATAACAGATACTAAATCTTGATGGAATAGTTAATGTCATGCATTGCTCCAACCCCTGCAGAACTTGTCCTGGGTACCTGGGATGGATAGTATTCTCTTCATTTGTCTCAGGCTTGTAATGCAAAGAAGTTTCCTGCTTTCTGGCACAAATAATTTGATAACAAACTCAGGGCTGAATTCCAGCAAGGTCAGTTTTCCTCTATCCTTAGCACCTATTCTTTTCAAGAGGATTATTATATTTTTTATGAAAATAGTGACATATTATTGTTACAAGGAATTCTTTTTTGTTTCTTTCTGAGCAATGACAGGTTCACCAGGTGTGATCTTATTTTTCTTCTATGGTATCAGAGATTTCCTATTAGATGAAACTATTAATGATTTCAGGTTTTTATGTATAGAGTTATTTATGAATTGACAGGAATTGTTTGCCATTCAGAAATCTAAAATGTCTAGCTAAGAAAAGCACTAAGGCTTTCAGTTAGTATGTTAACCACACTCGTCTTTTATACCTCATTCTGTGCTGCGCTGAAGCTTAAGAACACCCCATTCCTTAACTGAAGTTCAATTTTCTAATAATTGTTTCCCTTCTGAACTTTGAGCTATGTGATAGGGAGGATGTGCAAGGAGGCACTTATCACAGGTCTTGCTTATATATGTACTTCTTGCCATTTCTGAACAGGATTGTTGTGCAAATCTTCTGATTTGATAGTGAAAATTTTCAGCATTTAGGAAGCATGAACCTCTGCACACTCATAAAGCATATCTCACCAGCAAAACAGCTTTTTGTAAACATCTTTGGCCCATCCCATCCCTACTATTTTTCTGGCTTAGGTCAGAAAGCGAAAGCAAGTTCAAGATCTTTGTCATCATCTTGAGAGAACTCCATAAATCTTCAGATATCTAAAATAATTTAAGAAATTATGGCATAAAAGCTGTTTTGGAGAACTGGCATGATGCACCATCCTACCTAGGATTAAATCTCATTTCTGATGACAGTGAAACTCTTAAAGGCTCTGCTTGAGACAATGGACTAAACAGGGAATTTTGACAAATACAAGTCTCGCGTCTCCTCTCTTTAAACTATGCCCTTGCTAGAATAAATACATAGCAATAGACAGAAATGAAGAAAAAATCCCCAAACCAAACATTTTTAAAAGCAAATTGGAGAAGTCACTAAGTCAAGACATTAATTGCCTGTGCTCTTGAGGGACTGTTAATAAATGGAAACACATGGCTGATATTTAGTTATTTTGCCTAAATAAATACCCAGGAAATATTGAACGCAATCTTTGGAGGATTTCCATAGAACTGCCAAAATGTATTGCTACTTGCTGCTATTACAACCTACATCAACATTCAGGAGCAATATAAAATCGCTCATTTATTTTGAATTGTGTGCCAAAGCAAGAGGAATAAGCAATTTTGAAATAAGTAAGTACAATAGTATGACACACAGCTCCGGCCTTACGCTTCAGGGAACCAAGCAGATTTTATTTCTGGGGGAGTAGAGGTACATAAGGGAGTATAAAGTGGAAGAATTACTGCTTTAATGTTTACATTTTCAACATAATGGGAAAAATAAAAAGAGAAAAACTTTTGTCATTAAGCTGAACAAATATTTCTTCATGGAATCTCCTACTGTAATTTTTTTCAGATGTACAATGGACCAAATAGTGAGTTTGTGACATGAATCAGGTTTCCTGTGGCATGTGGTCCAACACAAGCTGCACAAGCAGGGAGACTATCTCAAATTTTAAATGAATATATTTTAATGCTGACAAATGAGCACAGCAAGAGACAGAACTGTATTTTATATGGAACAAAGACATAGTCTAAGACTGTAGATCTTAAAAAGTAGTTACAAGAGCACTTAAGGCAGACTCACCATAGAATTCCTGCTTAAAGATGGGAAAGCCACATCTAGTTAATTTTCTGACTTTTAAAGAGCTAGGTGTGTGTACTATAATCAGAGATCTTCCTGCAGGGAGATTGCTCTGTGTGTGGGAATATCTCTCTTTTCTCCCTCCTATAATGGAGAGATAACCTCTTTCTTATTCTTCAGTCTGCTTCTGATTCACCTAGGAACTTTAAATTCCTTTCAATTTTTCAGAGTATTCCATATTTAAAACTATTGTCATTACTTCTATTGTTCTTGATTATTCAATTATACTTGATAAAATTGGTCTTTGTTGCCCTATTTTCTTTTCATTTCACCTTGGGTGAATTTCAATTATCTTCTATTCTTGTTGTCCTTGCAAATTTTGATACTATTTCTTAGGATATTTTGCATTTTTAAAAGATACTTATATTAAAAAAATAGCCTTTTTTTTTGGTAGTGCTTTTATTCTTGGAATTTTTATATTGAGTGAAAGTGCTTTATTGAAGTCTTCTCTAATATTAAATTCACCTGCTTTACTTTTTCCCATTTGGCATATAAGTTTATGGACAGCCTTTTTCCACATGGCCTTGTCAGGACCCTGAAAGGATCAATCTCACACCCTTTTAAAGTGGCAGAAATCCTTCTGATTTATCTAAGGGTGAGATTGAGGCTTCTTGTAAATATCCCTAGAAATGTCTCCCAAGTTCCATATGTGCAGTTCTTCTCCCAAACTATACCCCTGAATTTTCCCAGGTGTCATGAAACATTTCTACAGACATTCTGCAGGATACATCATTCATCTAACAGGCAAAATGAACAGGGTAACTTCCCTGTATTTCTTACCATCTATCATTCTTTACCTTTACAACTGACCTGCTTCCTGCCCTGCTTTTTGCTATATATTTGACAGAATGTGCATTCTTGTATTTTTTGTTCCATAGGTTTGTTCTTCAGTCAACCTTTGATATATTAGAGTGAGTAGGATGTGTGGAAAAAACAGCATGAGTGGGTTTTTTGCCTTTTTTTTTTTTTTTAATAATCAGTGTTTTGTAAATGTCTTCATGTAGGTAAAAAGGAAGCCAGCCCTTGCTGTCTGTGTAACACTTGAATATCAAGGCTTATACCTGTAGTTAAAGCCCAGGTGACTTCACTGACTAAAATCTGTGAAGTCTGTTTTAAATGGCTATGCTTCTGCCATGATATGTTAGTAAAAGCCTGGAACTGCTATAAATAAAACAAATATAAAATTGAATAATTTCTTTTTCTGTCCTGTAACAACAAGCTATTTCTGGGAAAAGAAACTTAAAATTGTTTTGTGTCAGCATTGTAGATGAAGTTGGCTTCTGTGTTCAGGAGGAGAAAAAAAAGACCAGAAGGCAGAAGGCAAAAGAATAAAGTAGTATTTTGAATTCTTTTTCTACATGACATGTCTATGAGCCACTTAGTTCTGTATCTGTGAGGGGTTTAAAAAAAAGGAGACCCTCATAACAGAAATAAAAAAATGAGCCAGCTTGAGACTTGAATCATAAATTAATTCAGGGATTTCTACAGAAATTGCCAGTGTATATACTCGGAAAATCCATTGTGCAGGATGTGTCTTCCTCTAGCTTGCTTTGGCGGATCAGCTACATGAATGCAAAATGTTTCAAGTGGAGGCTCAGTGGGGACTGAAGAGGTCTGATCCTAGTGAAGTGCTGAACTTGAACAGATCTCAGCAGAGCTCAGGTTTCAGCTGAGGAGCCAGGAGACATTCCTAGCTGTCCTGGTTGCAGGCTTGGAGCTGAGAGTGGGGCAAGTTGTTGTGAACTGTACTAAGCCACTGCAGATAATGACACACAGTGATCACAGTAAACTTTAAAGGAATTGATTTACTGTGTGGGAAGGGAATGCAGCAGTGAATGCATACTCACTCTCTCTCTCCCCTGTACCACACCCCTCTTTCACTCTCTCCCCAGGCTCTCTTTTGTAGTGACCATAGGGGTACTATCATTATAAATAAACTTAAATTCTGATTTTGAAAAGAACTGTTTCTCCAGTGGCCTCAGAAATGTTATTCCATGTTCCCAATCTTATTGCTGGAACAGTAAGCTAATTTCTAAGGCATCAGGAAATATGATATTTGGTATGGAGGTTCTCTGAAGGTCTGGGAACACCATTTCTCCAAGAGGAAATTATCCACTTGCTAACTAACTGCTCAGTATCATCCCTGTAAAGTTTTTCATTCTTGACAATGAGCAACAGCAGAAGGGTTCAGATCAGAAATGAAAAACCAACATCGATAAAATAGTCTAGCCTGTAATGATACAGAATAAATAAATAAATAAATATGTGAGATATAATTATGAAACTTAACATCCATCTAGAATATCTTTGTTTTGTTTAGGCTGTTTTCAGTTTGGACAAATGGGAATCTGGAAATCACTTTACTGTTGCCAGTATGTATTACTCTCTGTTTCTGGGTTTTATTGTATTTCCTTTTCAGCTGTGATTTGTGACCATTTGCATTTTTGCTGACAGGTACTAAGGGTAAGTCAATATTTATAAAGTACTTTTTCCTATGCCTTCCTTTTACTAGAGACTTTCCCGGTTGTAATGAGCTCTTTTTTCAGAAAGTGAAATACAATTTGGGTGCACATGCCAACAATAATTGTACTTGTCAAAAGAAACAGATAACATTATAACTGCCTGAAATTTAATCACAAGAAATGCAATAATTCATATGGGAAATCATGTTTTATAATTTCTTTCTTTCCATGCGGTTTAGAGAAGTTAAGGGGGAAAAAATTATTCTGTTTAGGCCAAGCATGCAGAATGGCATAGAAAGGCAATTTAATGCAAAGCTTTTCAAATGTGTTGGTTTTTCCTGCCAACAGAAACATACCTGAGACTACAACAATAAAAACACAGTATGAGAAGTTGGAAAAAAGTAATTATGTTTAATAGCTGTATAATATACTTCATTTGATTTAATTTCAAATTTTAAGATTTCTCTTTTAAATTTTTGGCATTGCTGCTGGGAGCAAGTAGCATATATAATAACATTTCAGCTGTGAAGTGTGAGATCTAGTTCTGTCATTAGTGTAGCTGGGGTAATTTATTACATCAGATTTGTTCCCTATTGATAGCCATATAAGTGAAGCTTGAATCTTGGCCCGATCTTTTATAGTAAAATCCACTGTAATTTTAAATTCTGCTTTACAATAACAACAATCAAGTTACTTTTTAACAGCATCAGCCCATTGCTCTACAAGTGAAGAAAAAAAACTCCAGATCACAAACAACAAAACCAATCAAACAGTAAAACCCATCTAATCAATCAAAAAGTTATTAACAAAAGATTTTCTCATTTTCACATTTTTAATAATGTTTTCATACCAACCAAGAATGTGTTCTTACTATGTTGCTTGGAGAGCCTCATAACCAGAGTGAAGGTAGATCTTTAGAGACAGACTTTAGATGTGTGAGCCTGGCTGGAGGGAAGAGCAGAGAGCTTGTGTGCTTGGTCACCCCACAGAAAGCCTAGCTAGAGCTCCAGCAAGGGTCAGGCACAATGGCTTAGCTCTGAGCCTTGATTTGCAGGCCAGCTCCTCCCAGCCAACATCTTTGTCATCTGTCATCTTCTGGTGGTATTTGGATAATTTGGGTATCCCTGTGTACTGGAGGCATCTTGGTTAGCAATAGGGAGTGGCTGATTCACTTAGATGTGTCTAAAAACTTTGGAAAGAATGGGTAAAAGTACATTTATTACTCAAGTATGTATCTAGATTTTGCAAGAATAGCCAGGATGAGGATTTTTATTCAATTTGGACTCGTGTGTATGTGTGTTTGGTTTGTTTTCTGTCAGTGTTCTGCAAAGCAATAATCCCATTGCTCAATCCAAATTAAATACAGGAGAAGAGTCAGTAAGTTGTTTATCATAGTGTTCCTCTCAGAAATAAAGAAAGTGAATATGTTGTTTTACTCTGGAATGATTTGCTTGAATTTGGTCAATGAGCAATAGGAGTAGTCCATGTGGGTTGGAACTGAGACTTTGTCTACTTTTCTTTATACATATTGATTTGTCCATTTGTCCTGCAAAGGGGAAACTTAGCAATTCAACAGTCCCTTGAAGTTTTTATGATTGTGGTGTTCCCTGCCTAGAAATAGAGTTCTGGAGTGGAGTGTGGAAATGAACAGCAACAGGAGGTTTTAATGAAAACAGGCCATGGCAAAGAAAAGCAGGAAGTTTAAAATTAAGATGATTATAAATGCAATTCAGAATAATGAATATATAGTTTTCATCAAGGCTGATAGAGATTTCTTTGCCCCGCTAGGAAAATTATCAATATTCAATGGCAGGAGACTCTTGGTACTCAATATGTGCTAATGTGTAAAGAAAAAAAAAATGGCTTGTAGGCTAAATCTCACCATACTCTGCTATAAATCCTTGGTTTTGTTCAACACTAAAAAAACACAGAAAATTCAGAATGAGATTTTTTTTATACTTTCATTTTTATTGCTAGATAAAAAATATGGTGGAACAATTGTACATGAAAACAGTTCTACAAACTGATAAATTTGAGAATTGATATGACCATACCACCATAGTTTATATTTCAAGAGAACTTTTCTAAGTGCAAAGTTTCCTGCTTCAGAAAGAAGGTCACAAGCAGTATACAGTGACTTAGAGTTGATATGCTAATATATCCCTAAAGAATCCAGCAAGTAATTCTGAAGAAACCAGCTATTTATATTGCAATCTCCTGAAGCAAGACCTCTGGAGATGTAATCTACAAGTTTTGAGCTCTGTACAAGTACTAATCATCAGAAGAGCTCAACAGCTCTGTAATTTTTCTCTCTGTGGGTTCCCATGGTATATTAGGAAGGTGATTCATTAAATAAGTCCGCTACAGATTTAGGATTATAAATATGTGAGCTAAGAGAAAATATTTTAATCATTTTCCTCTGTATTTATACGTAGCTGTATTTACTATTGAATTTGAGGAGCATATACCTAGAGAACAGTATCTCCTGTAAAACGTAGGCAATCTGATTTATCACCAATAAATTTAACATTGCTCCAGAAGTTATATTACAATGTAGTTTTATATAAAGCCAAAATGAAACCTCCTTCAGTCAAGCAAAAGTGTACAGAAAGTGGGTATAAAGATTAAGCCATTGCCATTTTATCATGCTTTGGTTTCTTAAGCTTTATTGCTATGACCTCATTTTTTGAAGAGACATCCACAGTGCTCTGTGATCTATTTTTCATCATTATATCCAGTATTTAGGATACCACTAACTTTTACTTTAAGATACCACTAACTTTTACTTTGTCACATGGTTATTAATTTTTTTTTCATCATTTTTGCTTCTGTTGGTGACTTCTGAATTAGTTGCAAGTGATGCTTCTGATGTTATCACACTCTTGGCAGTGTTGATCTTCTGTCGTGTTGGGTGTAGACACCAAGGGTGTAACAACACTTTATGAGAGAAGTTGAGCAATGTGTGTGTGTGATTTTTAAATGCATCATATCCACCCTGAACTATGACCTGTGTTTTGAATAATGACACTCATTTCTAGCCAGCTGCTACAGAATATAAAGAAATTCACAAATGAAAGAATTGTTATTAGAAATTTCTCCTTCCATACCGAGATGAGAAAAAGCTTACTGTTCCACCTGTTTCCCAGCTGGTTTGGGAGAGCAAATAGGAACTGCTAGAGCTTAGGGAGGTATCAAAATTGATTTTTAAGCTATCTTGACAGTTTGAAAATACATTTAACTGGATCACTAGGAAACTAAATTAATTTGGGACGTCTGTAAGTCCATTAAAATTTCTCTATCTATTACATAAAGCAACAGGGAGCAAGGGCATCTAATTTAAACCCACATATTTTAAATTCAGCAATAAAAAGTGAAAGACTGACTTTTTTTCCATTTCTAATGCCTGTTGGAAGTAGATAAAGGAGAGCTTCATGTGTTTTCCATCCATTTGTATTCCTTCCTCCTATTACCTCTAAGTTGCTTTAGGATACTGTGTTCCATTAAACAGTAGGTCTTTCCACAGTATAACCTCCACAAGGGTTACACAGTGCTTTCCAACCTCCTTCATAGGTGGACTGGAATCAATGCAAAGGGATCTTTCTCTGGAGAATAACAAACTCCTACATGGGAGTATGAGCTTCTCCCCAGGGAACTGAAGTAGGTAAAAGAAGTGCAGCACTTGACAGGAACAACTGGCATATGGAACCTGGAGAAGTGAAGAAGGAGACTTGAAGCTGGCTGGCTTTGTGTATGAGGGTCAATTGTGGTTTTTTAACTTACTTGAAAAATAAAAATGCACTGTGTTTTTCTCCTCCATTAAATAAAGATCCTTCCAAGAAAGTGGGGAAAAAAGCAAGGTGGGCATTTTAAGCGAGTGAGAGATGCGCAAGTGAGGTCAGCCATCAGCTATGTGTGTGTGCAGGCAGAGAAGGGAGACAGGGCTGCGCTCTCAGTTTCCCCCTCGGCATTGGAGAGATGGTGGATGTTACCTAAAGAAACTTTGTAGCCTGCACATCTCATGGGTAACCTTTGATGTCTTTAATTTAAAGATGTTTAGAATAAAACTAGAAGTCTAAATAGCCTTGTTCAATTTAAGTATTCAGAACTGAATCTAATCCAATCTAGTATTAAGACTTTCACCTGTCCTTGATTGACTGATCAGCTCTGATAAAAGAGGAGAATCTCTTAACTTATGTTATTTATTCATGTAGTAAAGACCAGATCACTTTCCGACCATGTAAAAAATAATCAAAGAAGTAAAAATAATTTTGGTAGAATAAACATTAATTGGGTAAATTATTAAAGAACTTTAAAATAAAATTTAAAATAATTGGAGAATTAAATAATAACTAAAAAATCCCTGAAGAAATGAGGAAAACTTCATCTTTCAGGACTGTGGTTCAGAAGATGTCCTTTCAGTGATGGAAAGCTCCAAGGAAGGTAAAGCAAATTTTATGGCAACTTCTGGGATAAATTCTTTGCAAATCAGATAAACTCAGAGGAAGAGCCATATGCGATTGTAATTAAACAAACATATCGGTGTCTTCTAAGTGTTTAATGCTGGGATGAGCCACCTACCTCAACAGAGTGGCAGAAGCAGAGCACAGCATTACAATGCCAACATGCTATGATGGTGGCTGGTGATGTCAGATACTGACTCTGAAGAGGGTCTTCTGAGCAGAGCTGTGAAAAGTTTTGATATCAGAGCTGTGTGAAATGTATTATGATGTATTTTTAAAATGTATAAATGTAAATTTTATAAATGTATTATGATCGTATTTTAAAAGCAAAGCAGAGCTCTTAGGTCTGCACTGACCCAGGACAAGCAAGGCTGATGTCCAGGTGACCTACAAATATGGTGAGTTGTTCCATTGTCATGGACCATTTGCTAATGGGATATAAACTAATTGCATACTCCTGTCTTCACAATGCAGGGGTAATTGTCCAAGATCATTGTCTCCCAGCTCAGCTATTTTGAGAAAACAATGCTTTTTGATTTAAAAACTTCATATCATATTTTGATCATAATGTACGTGTATGTTTAAAGAAAAAAAAAAGAAAAAAAGAGTTTGTTTGGTGCTTTGATAAGTATAGAAATATTTCAGTGTTCAACTTCAAGTGTGGAGCTACCAGAAATTCAGTTTTGTAACTTAGGCTCATCTTACACATTATTCACAGTAACTCTCTACTTCAACTATTTCTCCTTTTGATGTAGAAGGAAGTGGTGCAAGGCTATCTGATTATTTCAGAGTGCTATTTTTCTTAGTTTCCCTTATCTATATTAACAGTTACATCTTCAAAGAACTTGAAGAAGAACGTGTTACCTGCTCATTCTGAACTCATCTTTGAACGTGTTAGGTTTTTCAGTTTCCATTCACTACCAAAGCCATAGTTTCCTTTCTAAGAAATTCTCTAAAATTGATAGAAAACCTGTAGGTTTATGTTATAATCTGTCTTTACTCAGTCAAAAACCAGTGCAATTGCATGGTATTCTCTCCTCCAACTGCAATCTCTTTGCTGCACAACAGTCTCGCTGAAGGAAATACAAACAAGGAAATTCCTTATATACAAGGAAGAATTATGAAAGAGTTCCACTTGGAAGACACTTTTAAAATAATCTGTTGGTCTGATTTAATATCTCAGAAGCTTCTCAAACTATTCAGTAAAGTATGCTCTGCTCTGCAAAGTGTATTTCTGTGATCAAACTATGCTGCTTTAAAACTTTTGTTATCATCAAGTAGAAATCATTTTCAGCTTTACTCCCCCATCATGATAGTCTAAGAATGACATATATTAAAATTTAGAATTATATTTTCAGAGTGAACTTCCTGTTCATGTTTTTTTTCCTGCTCTAACACCTGCTTTTTCAGCAGTTGTTCAGTATTTATGGGAAATTGGATATATCTCTAAAATGGCACCACTGCAGTAGTTGGTGCCTGTAGCACTGAGTACATGCACCATCCCCAGCACCATGCTCCAGCCTGATAATTTAGATGGGAATAGATCAGCTCTTTTATTTTAAAAGCTACCAATTTTTATTGGCTGCACACAAACTTCTTATGTTTTTATTTCAGACAAAGGGTTTCATAAAGCAGGACTATAATTTTGACATTACTGTGATGGTGATCAGTGCCCCAGATGACAACACCATTGTAACATCTGTGAACTAGCAGGTATTTTCTGTAGCTTTATACAAATCCTTCTTGTTTTTTAGTTTATTCTAAATTCGTAGAATAAAGGAAAATATTTCCTTTCATATTATCAGTGATGCTGGTTAAGTCACAGGCTTCAGGTTTCAGATGGGGTATTTGTCTAAATCATGATGCAGTCTAATGGGTAAAATACTTTTTTCCCTTTAAGGTACCTTTTAATTGAATTTATGGCATTTACTCAGGAATCATTCAGGTATAAATGATAACTTTAAACCTCTTCCTCTTTTCTTGGGTTCCCTTGCCACCTCCAGAAGCATCTAACAACAATAAAACCTTCTGTATCTTGTCTCCATATCATCTAAGAGTCCCTTATCTCCTCCTAACATGCACAATAGTGAGAAATTATTCACTTAGAAAACTAAATAGGATTGTTAGTATCTTAGGCACACTCTCTTCTGTGCAAAGGCTCAGTAAACACCAGTGAGTCACAGAAACAGCAGAGAAGGGAAAAAGTCAATTTTGCCATGGAAAGAGGAGGTGGAAACCCAGCCACCAAGGAATCAGATCAGACACCAGACCAGGGAAATATCACTTCACAGGAACAGCTCCTGGTGTTCAGAACAATTTCATTTGTATACAGCTGTCTGCTAAAGTTAGAGAACAAATTTAGAGACTTCAGATAAAAGAGATATGAATTTAATTTTAGAAATATCAGTGTTTTCAAAACTTTTAAAAATATAAAATGCATTAAATCTTCAGGGTTATTTAATTGGCTATGCTAGAGCTTATGAATTGTTATTTAGAAGCTTAATTTCACAGCCTTGAATAAAGATTTTTTTTTTCTTTCTTGAAGTAACCTTCCTCTCCCCTTCTCCCCCACATAAGTGTAGCCTTCCTTTGAGGATTTTTAAGACAAAGATGGCTTAAAAATGGATATTAACTGTGTATGAGTAAATTATGATTGACCATCATCAGTGCTGTGTGTTAGATGCTGTTAGATCATGGGTTAAAAGAGAGGTTTGCTAATTTCAGACACTTAAAGTGGAGAGGTAGGACCAGAATGAGGTGGAATAAGAAAAGTCATTTATCTTTCAAATAGATCAGTTTAAAGGGCATGTGTATTCACTGACTCCGTTCCACTTAGCTGTACAATAATGTATGGAACTAGAATCAGGAATCAAATGTCTTTTACAGTCTTGGGAGAGTTTCTTTTTTGTTTCAGAAAAGGAAGTAAAAGAAGTCACAAGTAGAGCAAGATGAAGTAAAATGAGAAGGAATAAATTAAATATAAAATGTTATTAAATAGTAAACACTATTATCTTTTTTATTGTTTTTGTTGTAAGAAAGGAACTAAAGCAGAGAAAAATAACCTGTTAAAAAGGAAAAAAAAATGTAAATTCAGCATATTGTGGCTTATAAAGAGCTGGTGCACATAGGTAACTGTCCACATTGAAAGTGCTACACAATATTTCTTTTCAGTTATTGTATTTTCATACTTTGTGATTAACATCCCTGTACAGAACATCATTCCACATCTATTTACTAAACAAAATCTTTAGGATCAAATTGTTAGCTTGACTTCTATTATGAATGAAGAAAGGTGAGAGTATTTACACTGCAAATCTTAGTTATTTCCCTAGCTGCCTTCTAGTTCCTGGAAGGACAGTAAATTGCTTTGGATCTAGGCAGTGTCTTGAGTGGGCCAATTCAGACTGATTTACTGATCTCTCTGCTCGTTTGTTCTCTTTGCCTAAACATAATGCTTGTTTGCCTTGGTGGAAAATTCCACATGGTTTCTCCTTCAGACTTTCAGGGACTGTAACCTACTCACCAGGGATCCCAAGAACTATCTCAAAATGAATTTTCCTGTTGAACATCAGATAACAGTATTTGTTGTTTGTCATGCACAGCCTCTTCTCTAAAAATCCATTTTGGATTGAGCTAATGGCCATTCAGCTGTGAAAATACAGCATAGAGCAATGGTAGAATTGATTGGACCATGGGATATCATCACAACCTGCATAACAATAAACCAAAAAGTTCAACAAACAGCATGATTTAAAATCTGACCTACATTCACCACAACTTGGGAGAAAAAATCTGGGACAGTATAATCTTGCTATGAGACAATACAATGAAACTTTTTTGTATAGCATTCTCAGGATATTTTGATTCTTTCCTAAGTGGTGCTATTTCTCTACTCAGCTGTCCCATTTTTCATTTTAAGAGTTCATTTACCCAGAAATATTTTCACTTCTCTCTCTGATTTGTTTTAGCTGCAGGGAAGGCTTCTTCCTATGACGTTGTGCTCATTCTGAATGTTTCATTAGGTACTTCAAATACTCAACATGCAATAAACCTTTTCAAGGAGTGTATTGAAGAAAAAAACATTGATTAAACTTTTGTTGATTTCCTTTGGAATTCTGAATAAGGGATTTTCTGCTTACTTTGTGATTCTCTTGCAGTGTTGTTTTACAGATTCACTTTTGCTAACAAATCATATTTTAAGGCTGACAAAGTACTCATATTCTTTGAGTAGATCTTGTGAATGCTTGGAGCTTTTTTGGTGGGTCTTGCACTGTTGTCTGGGTTTTTGTCATTCTAATTGGGTTTCTTTCATTTTAATAACTGAAATAAGTTTTAAATCTGAATTATGTCCTGCCTTTTTCCTTCATTGTCTCTTCTGAATTGATGCAAGTTCCTAGCATAATTTGTATCTTGGATTTTACAGGCTTTCATAAGTCCCTTTTGTAATTTGTACATGTGAAGTACATGAATACATAGAGTATAATGCAATATGTATCTTTTGAAAAAGTACAGGTGAAATTAATGCTAAATATATATTTAATTTTGAAACTGAGTCTAGATAGTATCTTTTGTAAGAATGCAAGATCATAGCCAGGGATGATTGAAGTCAGTAGAAAACACTATCATTCAGGGATTAGTATTTTTTTCTACAATGTTTTAAAAGAAAAATTATTTTTTAAACATTAACTGCTTTTACCAAACCATAGTCTAAAAGAAATATTGAAAATTAAATTTTGCTTTTCACAAGAACACTTCTAAAAATTATAGTATTTACAAAGTATATGAAGTGCAGGAGGTTGTTGGCAACTCTAACCTGTTTTATTATTACTGAAAAACTGCAAGACTTGAATAGCAGAATACAAAATATAGATATTGAATGTAATTTGAAGAATCAGCTGAACAAATCATGTATCTTGGAAGAACTTTCTTTAACTGACAGTGAATCACTTTATAAATTATGCCCACTAAAATCACAAAGAAAAGTCTTATCTTAAATGGAAGATGTGTACATAGTGGATACAGAAATGGAATTGATGACTTAGCTTCACTTGGTCTGTCTCTCCAGGAAGGGACATTGTGTTGCCCAATATCAGCTCCTTCCTGTGTAAAACTTCAAATAAGAGGAGAGAGAAGGAAGTGAAATACTGTGTTTCATTTGAAAATATCATATTAAAAAAATAGAAAGTTCTGCAAGAAATAGGACCTTTGTACCAGGTTAATGCACATTTAGAGATTAATACAGTCTTTAAAGTATTTTATATTTACTTTTGAACCTAGATTTTAAAGAAAACTAAATAGATGAGCAAATAAAATATACTTTTATGATAGTTTCTCCATCGATTTTCCATCAAGATGCCCACAAATTGGAGAAATATTTGATTCCTTTTTTCAGTACTAAATAGTGTAATGAAATAGTCTTTTTAGAAGAAATAATCACAGACTGTTGCCATGAAAACCTCCTATAGTAATAATGACCTTATTTAGTCAGAAATTAAATAGCCTCAGTACTAGGACTTAGATTTAAATTACTTCTACTCTTGCCTACCAGTTGTCTTTCAAAATACCATTGTATATGAATTCCACAGCACTTTGATGTATCACCCTGCATTCTAATAAAACAATACTTTATGCTTTCTATCTCCATCTTAATTACATTCATGTGGAAAGTCTTCAAAGTAACTGATACTTCCAGTGAAAATGTGGTTGTTACCACGGAGATGAATTCAAGCTTTCCAGCTGCTATGCATCTACAAGTAACTCCTCACATAAACAACCCACTAGACATGGAACAACCAGAAAACCCCAAAGAGTGTGAGCAACCTAGCAGTATGTGTGAAGCCTTCTTTAACATACAACAGGCTGGAGAGAGAGCAAAACCATATGATTACATGGTCCAGCTTTTACCGTATATTGTGTTTACCAAATTTTGATCAAGGAATTGTTCACATAGTTCTCAACTCTTTATTGGGTTGTTTTTTTTTTTGTTCTACCTGATGTGATAAACTTCTCTGTGAAACAGATATACAAATACTAGATTAAAAAATATTAAGAAATGTTATGGTATTATGAAAAATATGGAAAATAATAATTTTAATATTGTGAAATACTGTTTTTATGCTGAAAATTATTGTATTTTTTAAAGTATATTTTGACAGGGAAAAGCATTCAGCATGGATTTTAGTAATGTTGCATGGAAAACCCGAGCATCTTTTCAATAATATGCATATTTTGTATGTACATTATTGACTTCAGATTGAGTTACAAATTTGAAATATCTAAATTTGTTTTGGACTTTGACTGTGTTTTGGACTCTGACTAAGTTTACATATTTAATACGGATGTCACAATAAGTTTTGAAACATGAAATACTGACATTGAAGGAAGAAATTTGACTGAATTGGGAAATAGGACTGGCTAACCATGTTTGTGCTTGGTTTAAGCTATTTCCAAATGGTGTAAGGAAAAAATGCAAATTGTCATTACATTTAAATAATAGTCATTTTTGAGTGTAATGCTGTTTAACTCTCTCTTACCCACTGAGAGTTAATTTCTTCAGTTACAGTAACTAAAAGAATCAAATGTCTTATTTCTGCTAACAACTTTCAGACTTCCACTCTTCCATCTCTGTCACACAGTCTCTTAAGAAGACTTGCAAAGTCCTTGCCTTACAGATAACTTTGTTGTCTCAAGCAATGATATGCATGAGGCTATCTATGAAAGGAGAGACCATTCCTCTTTAGTTGGATGGTGGAATTGGAATTTGTCTTAAAATGAGAGTTTTTCAGAGGAAAGAAAAAGTAATCAAACCAATGACAAAGAAGATGCAAAGAGAATGACAAGAGATGAAATTATGAGTAATCCTTAAAAATGAAACAGTGTAACTTCCTCTAAGATTGCAAGGCATCTTTTTTCCCTTTTTTACAATCTTGATAATACCATAGTTGACAGTCAGGAGCAAGAATCTCCTGAAGGCCAAGTTTTTGGGTGCTGAAAATGACCTTACTGAGGGGCTAAAGGAAAGAAAGCTAAAAAATCCTGTGGTGGATGAGTACTTTTGGAAATTTACTGCTTTTCAGTTCTGCTCAGTCGAATTTGCAGTCTTCTGTTAAACCATAAGTCTTGATTAATGGAAAGTTTTGATGATCTTGTACTTTGGCACAAACATGGTTTAATATTTCCTCAAAAGTCCTTAATTCACCTCCTTTACTTCAAGAAAACTGTCTGAGAGAAGGTCTTGTTCACAAACGATAATGCCCTTCAGAGTTTGGTTAATGTTCATTTGCAAGGAGTGTTTGTAAAGCTCAATCAATGAAGACTGCATTAGGTGAGACACTGAAGGGATTAAGGGAACAGAGAGAAGTATGTATAGCACAGCTTATCTGGGAGGCAAAAAGCAGCTTAGTAGTGCTGATGTACTTTTTCCACTCTCCAGAAGTTGTTTGAGACCGATAGCTGTGGACAGAAGTTCAACAAGAGGCCAACATTTTGCTGTGCCTGAGTGGAAAGACCCAGGTCCACTCAACCTGATTGCATTACATGTGCCTTTCTAGAGGGTAAGCTGAGTCTGCTATGCACTGTTTCCTGTACTGTGTTCTGGAAGGATGGAGCTTGTTATTTAAGTGCTTAATACTGCATCCATAATATCCAGAAGCTAAATTTAGCAATGCCAATTTGAACTTTTGAGTTTGGTGTTTTTTACTGGTAAGAAAGAAAAACATACAGGGGTAAAAATGTGTATCTTAAAAATAGTATTGCATTTTTAGAATCAGAGTCTATTTTATGAACAATTAAATGGAATTTCTGAAAATGTTCTACTCATCTCCAAAGGCAAAATTTAGAATATTTTATGCAGCAAAATATAAATCACACACTTGTAGTATGTTTTGCATTCTGTCACAATTTTGAAGGAACATCTGTTCTGTGAGGACTATTCAAACTTTATAGATGTTCTATTAAAATCTTAGAGACTCTGAAGCATGCTACTCTTGAGCGAAAGGTGAGGGAGGAGGGACACGTTGCCTCTTTTAGCACCATATTAGTGTCCAGGGGCACTGGGGAAAAGCGTGTCCTGATAATAAAGACACTGAATAGTTGGAAGAGGTATTACTTCAATGTAAGGAAACTAATGGACAGGTAGATGCTTTCTGCCATTAAGATAAACTTTGAAAAGTTGCATATCCTTCTGGCAGCCTGGAGGACAAAGTAAAGTGCTAATACAAGAAGAAAGGAAAGAAAGAGCTTTAGACTGCCATTTTACATTTAAGCAAAATTTGTTATACGAACTGCTTTTGTGATAAAAGTCCATAGTTAAAAAAAATAAAACAAAACAACAAAAAACCAACTACATGCACAGTACAACAGAACATAGTATCTATGAACTTGCTGTTACCTCTGTTGAAACCTATGCTCTCCAGCCAGGGAAGGACAAACAGGAATCCGGAAAGATCCCCAAGGTTCTAAAAAGTCTCCCGCAGTTACAGTCACTTCTGTACTGGGAAATTCTACCAGTAAACAGGTAACAACAGCAGGTGCTCATCTAGATGTTCTATTTGATTTACCTCCTTGTTAAAAATGAAGGAAGAAATTTCTCAAGAGAAATTCTGTCAGTAGATTTCTGTGCCTACCATACCTTCACCTAGTTTACTGTTGGGTAGAAACGCTTCACCTGAAAAATTCAGGGTATTCTAATCCAAGGAGTCATAGTTCCTTTTCCTGTTAAAATTTTATCCCATATCTAGGCCTTTCCTCCATGATCCCCCATGACTTCCCTTTGCCCTCTCTGTTCTCTCAAAGGTAATCTTGGGTAGCTCAAGGTGTTCCCATCTCCATTTTACAAACAAGATGCGTGGTTTCTACAGCATTTCAGTCACTAAACCACTATGTATTATCTTGGGAATGAGAAACTTGAAAGTAATGAAAACCTGCCATTGTTTCAGGTTCTATCATCAGACACTTGGCAACTTGTTCTGCACCCTGTGAACTGGTGCTTCTAAATTTGTGGAAAACAGGCAGTATTAGGAAGTATTAACAATATAATTAAATGTGTATGTGCAAATCATTCAAGTATGGAGCTTGCCTCGTGGGACTCTTAAGGATGGAAGCACTACAGGATAGAGGGGAAACAGGAACCTCTGTACTGATACATGCCAGTGCCTGAGTGGTTTCCACCAGGATGATAGTTGGGCAAGTGGGTATCACATATCCTCTGAACAGAGAGAGACATAGCTGTCCCAGGATTTTCCTGGGAAGCTGGGAGAAAGCTTGGAAGAAGAATTAAAACATTATCTCTTTTTCTGTAACTGTTGTTTATAGATATGATTCTCCAGTGTGCTATTCATAGTTCACCAATAGTGTGAGAGAAGATTTCTAAAGACCAATGAGGTCTTAGGTCCACCATTGTTTCCATAAGAACTGTGTATTTCTAATAATAATGTGCTTTTCGTGCCTTCTGATGATGGAGTCACAGTATCACCTTTGTCTGTCCCTGATACTCCTTTGGTGACAGATGGAGGTTCTGAGTCCTATGGAAAGGTGTTTCTAAACAATGCAGAAGACAAGAGCTAACACCTCCCAAGACATCAGAACTGTGTTTTTGGGTACATTCAACATGTCAATCCCTAATGCTGTTTGTGTGTACAAAGTATTTTTGAGAGTACAAGTGAAGCACTGGGAGATCTGGTTGATAGTAATACTGTCTTTATGGACCTAGTCTGCTGTTTCACAAATGGGGAATATGACATTGTTATAAAGAAAAAAGATTAAAATGTTAAGTGGAAAGAATAAATATAAATGTGACAGGAAGCTGCTCCTTCAACAGCTAGACAGAAGTTACAGAAGCCTTTCATTTAGCGTGCTTGACTGAGAGTGACTTAAAAGAATGCCTCAGTGCCAGGCATCCCTCATATATTTTGATGCAGCTCCAGCAGAGTCAAAAATGGGTAATCATTGTAACTGTTGGCTGTACTTGGATCAAGCACACATAGTAAATGATTTGCAAAAGCCTATTTTAAATTAAAGTTCTGATGCAGTATATCATTAGACTCAAGCAATAACATTGCCCAGACACATTAAAAATAACAGTCAATGCTTATGAAAAGTAGTCTTATATAAATTTCATATTTTAAAAAATTTGACTGTGAGCTTTTTGCTTAACCTTATACTATATTTGAACTTAGCCCTGTTTTCTAAGTGACAGAGCCAGTGACCTGACTGCTGTCTTGGTTTGGGTGGGTGGCTTTGCTGCTTTGAAATATATTTCCTAGGCAGCTCAAGTGTAAACATTTCCAAAGATGTGGAGGTTTTGTGGGTGTCTTTGCAGAATTTGTCTTTGCTGCCTGAAAATGACAAACTATCCTGCTGCACTTCTCATTACATCTCCAGACTGGGCTACTTTCTCCAGGAAGCATTTCTTTTGATCTTGCCTCCTTTGCCATGTCAAAATTATGACCTGTACATAAATTTTCCTTTTGTACGAAAGTGCATTTATTATTAACAATGAATTTGCTTTCCTTAAATCTTTCCCACTAAATATTATCTGTAGGAAATAGTATTAAAAAATGTTCAGTAATTTTCCATTAAATTTGCCAACAACATTAATATAGCATCTGATTATATGACCTGTATGTTTTCTTCATTAACCAGAAGCAGCATTCCTCTTGCCATATAATCTGGTTTACTACACACACCTACAGATCTATTAATTTGTGACAGGCTTACACATTAAGAGATTGTTACATTTCCTGCAAAGCAATTGCACATGCTTTCCAAGAACCTTTAGAGGATAAGCTGCTGTCACAGTGCTTTAATTCCAGCTTCTACTGTCTTCTAAGGAAGCAGAGATTTGCAGGGAAGACTATGGGACTTGGGTCTGTCATCATGTTACTGCAGGGTGACAGCACTGCTTGCTGCACTGCTGTAGCAGGAAAATGTCATGCTGAGAGGAAACACAGCTGATTCTAGAGACAGATCTGCACAGTGGACTTCTCTGGGCATTACAATGCTGGTCACCACAAGAATCTGCTGCATGGTTCTTACTGACACTCTTGCATTATCTTTTCAAAGAACAGCAGTCCTGAAACATGTCTGCAGTCACACTGGCTGCCAAAAGAAAGCTTAGGATAATTGTAAAGGCATGGGTTCTGGTATCTGCAAGCAAGGCTTCCAGGATCAGGAATTTTTGTAGGTATAACTAGTTACAGCCTAAGGGAGAAACAGAAGCACAAATAATTTACAGTTTCTCTAACTAAATATTTATGAAGGAAATTAAATATTATATTTTTAAAACGAGGAATGGAAAGAATTATTGCTAGGACGGCGAGCAAGTAGCAGAGATGTAATTGCTCAGCTTTCATCCCCATCTCAGCTGAGGTTCAGTGGAATTGATGCGGGTCCCGCCGCCACCGGGGGGCGATGCTCTCCCGAGTACTTCGGGAAAGGCACAAATTTCACATTCCGAGCTATCCCGCCGAGAGGTTACCACGAGCATTGCCCTATTTGAAAGAAGTTTCTAGAAGTAAATTTTAAAAGGTAAGAATATTTTGGCAGCTAATTTTTAGTCACGTTCCTGGAACTCTTGAATCTTTGACTAAATTCAATTTAAAAATTAATTTAGAAATGACTGTGTCTTAAGGAACTGGAATGTTTAATGTATTCTCCTTGATTTCAGTTGATGAAGATTATTATTAAATATCTTATTCCTGCTTAAAACTCACAGATACTGTCATAAAACTGTCATGTTCCTAATCTTCATTGTCATTTTGTAACCATTAACCTAACATTAGTTAATACTTCCCTATTTATTATCCATATACTTTTGAAGGAATTTATAATTTACTACTCCTTGACTTAAAGGAACAAAAGATAAAAGCTTTCCAAATGTTCAGAGTATATATATTATTTACCACTACAATTCTTCAGACCTTTAACCCAATGTCGTGTATTTCATTCCCTGTGAGTGCACTGGCATTGTATTCAGGACAAAACAACTTCATTCCTGCTGCATTAAACAGTTGGCTAGTGAGTATATCTGAATAGGATCAGAGAAATGGAGAAATTAAAAGAAAAGGGAAACACCTGCCATGCAAAAAGTAAAAAATAAAATATTTAAAAATTGAGTAGTGGCACTATAAAACATGAATCTGTTAGAAATCAAAACCCCAAAGATTTTGCCATTCACCTTTCAGTTTTGTTTACTGTTACTGTAACCTCTTAAATACCTCCCTCCAAAAATCTAATAAGGGATTAGAACAACAGGCATTTTAATCAATTTTAATCAATAGCTAGGCACACTTTTTCAGATTGGTAAAAATGCTTTGAACAAGTTATGGAAAGGACAATTCTATTCTATTTTAAATGCCTAGTTTATTATTAAGATAAAAGCATTCATTGCATGCTTTATAACTCTCTGTCTTTTTATATTATCTATGTACATGGCCTAAGATCAGGAATAATCAAATTCAAAACACAATTGCAAGTCTTTAGTGATTAGTGCAGACTTCTGGCATTTGTAATCCTACTTGGTGTATATTGATCAATGCAGCCTATTCATTTAATGTGGAAGATGTAATTTGCTTCTGTTCTTCTAATTCTGTGCAGCATTATCAGAACAATCTCTGAGAGGAGATATCAAGATGATTTCCTCGGCACAAGTTTTAGGACACTGTATAAAAATGTCTGTGCCTTGTCTCAAAATATTACCTATCCCCATAGCTTCTGTTTTGGTCTCAGAACTATGGTCTGTCTTGGAGCTAATTTTCATACTACTGAGATAGTTACAGGTTGATGTCAAAAATCAGAAAGCTCTGATTTTTGACATCATGAGTCATTCACTCATTGCTGGTTTCTAATCTTCTCTTGGTACATGATTCTCCCCCTCTTCCAGGGGTACCTTAGGTGAAAATGTAATTGTTTATTGTGAGTCTCCCTCAAAAAGAAAGGACTGATTAGCCCCAATATTATGACTCTGATATGTGGTCAGCAATACAAAAAGTTACGGAGTGATGAAGAATGGTGACATTCCTCCACCTTGATTAAAAGATAGTCTTCTATCATGTGACTAAAACTGTTCCTGCTCTGTAACTCTGAATCTGAGGGAAATCCTGTTATTGGAATGAGGTGATTATTTGATATTGTTCTGATACTGTTCTGATGAGGCTGGATGCTGTGCAGGATTTTGGAAAAAACTCAGACATCGATTTCATACAGCTAGCCCAGATTTGCATCCCTTAATGAATGCAATGCAACCCCTCCTTCAAAGGTGCTAGCAGTTTGGGGTTTGGATTCTCAAAGATGCTGGCAAATTTCAGTTCCTATGTTCTTGACTCCCTTTTACTATTGAGTGTATCATTCAGAGTGATACATGAAAATTAAATTTCTGTATAGAATCCAGAATGGCACTTGTACAAAGAGTGAAAAAATCTTGAAAGATCCACCCTGTCCATCCTTCTTTCTCTCTTACAATTTAAGTGATGACTTCTATTTGGTATTTGGAGAGACTATGCTGGGTATTATGGGTTTCTCTGAAAAACAGGCAGCCTCCTTCAAATAAATCCTGGAGCAAGGAAGAAGCACTCAAGAAGCACTGTAATATAGGGAAATTATGTTGCTTGCACAATGTAAAAGGAAATTTGGGATTCTTTGTGTTTACCTTGATGATATGAAGGAGAGGAGAACTATAAAAAATAAAAAAAGCAAAACAAACAAAAAAACCTCAAAACCATATCAGTGAGAGATCAGAATTACTTGCTGTTGTATCTCCAGGGTTGATATAGTTGAGATTGGTGTGATATATGTTAATATAATAAAAGTATAAATCATAATAGTTTGTTATGGTGACATAGATATAAAAAAACCTTTTTTTTTAATGCAAAATTTTAATACCATGTTGTGTATTAACATACCATTATTTTACTCTAATAAACTGGAAAACCATTGGACACATAATGTTTTAAGCTAACAAAATATCCCAACAATTATTCTTTGAGGAGCTATTAATTGAAGGGCAAGTTATGGTCTAGTAGGCAGCCTAGCCACATGCAAAGTGAGAGGAAGGATTCATCAGCTGTGTCAATACATTTCTGAATTTCTGTTGAGCTCTGTAGGAGTCTCTGGAGGAACTGAGGTCTACTGGTGGGGTACTGCTGAATCTAGGGGGTAGCTTGGTGGGTTACCATCAGACTGACAGTAGCATCTTCACTGCTGTCCAGAAAGGCACCATAGCACAACAAAATAAACTGTAGAAAAGCATGTGATCCCTACTCAAGAGCAGAAAATTTCAGTAGAAATGTTAAACCTGTGACCTAACAAATCTATTTAAACCTAGCTGGATTAAATTCTGGGTAAAACCTTTAAAGCCCTGTACTTGTCAAAGAGAGTGGAGGAAGTTGAGAAAAGTCTCCCCACTTCCTATGCACAGCCTTTGGCATACTATGTGCTATGCTAGGGAGAAAATGTTTGCTATGGATGCAGAAAAACTGCCATCTCAGAGGGATTTAGATTTGAGATTGGAATTATGGTAATTCTCCCCATGCTATCTTGTGCCCTTTGAAACAGATCACCCTAATGGAAAATCATCTTTAAGGAAGGGGCATGCAAGTCTCCAATAGATTCATAAATTGCTTTCCAGACTCTTCACAATATGTACAATATTTCATTCCTTTCACACTTTTTTCTATGTCAAGTTGAGATGAAAAGTCAGTGTCCTATAACTATTTGTAGAATCCAAACTTTAAAAAGGATTTTTCCTTTAAGTTCAGTGTTTTAATTGACTTGAATTGAGAGAATAATTTTAATTGAATGTCAAATTGCATATATTGGTATCTCTAAATTACTTTTTTATTGTCTAAACACTATGTTCCTATTCTCTCCTATGCTCTACCTAAGAAGGCAGTTTATTAGAAATTTCCAGGCTCTATGACAAAACTACATCATCTACAACTTTTTACAGTCTCCTTTGAGGTTTAGACATATCTGGCCCACAGAGTCCAGGACTCAGAAACTTACTCTTTGAAATACAGAAACTAAAAATTGCAGCCAATTAATTATGGCAGAAACTACTTTTTAGTAGGTCACCTCAATTTTGAAAAAAATGAAATCTTTCAATTTGGTTGGATAAAGTGTTAAATTTTGCTGTGTGAAAATGCCCACAGAATAAGCAGAATTACCTTCATAGAAAAAGAAATGATTTTGCACCAACACATTTTAACTGTTTACCTGGATTATTTCTAAATTGAAGTGCCATGGAACTGGAGTTCCTTTCCTATGCTCCTTGGGTTATTTTCTGGTGGTTTGTGGTTTATTTTGTTTGTTTATTTTTATTTACTTTATATGCTTATTTTGTTTGGTTGTGGGGGTTTTGTTTGTTTGTTTGTTTGTTTAGAATTTTTCCCCTGATTTTAATGTATTAAAGGTGATGAAAAAATCAAAATAATTACAAGAATGATCAAATGGAAAAATATATAGTTCTTAGATGTCCTGATTAAGACAAGCTGCCAATTGTGAAACCCTGCTGCCAATTTAAAATGTCCAGTTCAGTACAAAGAGATTAGACTGGAAACTGCAATTATCTATAAATTAGTGCCAATCTGCTCCCAATAGCTTCATCAGTCCTGGTAATCTGGAAGGCCAACACTTCTCCAGAGCAGTGCTGTTTGTTGTGGTCTTGCTCTACATCTATTCTCTACTTCTGAAATAGACCATGTATATAATTATTAAGATAAAATACAGCCAAAGCTGTTACCTGAAGAAAGTGAGAGAACGAGGGAGAGATGAAAAAAGATGAAAAGGAATAGGCAAAAGAGAAACTATATATCTGTATTCTGAAAATCACAGAAAAGAAATTAATTGGAAAGAAGTGATTTTGAAAGACAGGAAGTTACAGAAAGATGAAAAGGTATCAGAGGTTTTAATAAATGAAATTTCTCTGAAGAATTGTGCCATTGTTAGGTTTTTTCCTGCAGTAAATTTTATATTTTCATATTTTAAAATTGGGTAGAAATGTACAGAAGCTCTTCTGAGTTATATCCTAAAAATTCTTTTTTTTTTCAAGATTTATGATCAATTTAACTTGCTTTTAAATTATACAGAAAGTTTAATGATTACAGCACATTCATAATAAGAAAAGAAATGTCATTTCAGAGACCTAGACTTTATATGGAGGTTATTTGTAAAGAAATTGTACTTACTTGCGTGGCCTCCTCTCACTTCTGACTGAGTTGGTAACAAGGTAAGACATACAGCATGTGTGATAGTGCCTACAGGCCCAAAACAAATTAACTTAATGGGCACAAATGTGAACTCCTGTCAAATTATGTATTTGATTAGGAATGGACTTGGCTTCAACTGTACATGTGCTTTTGCAGGAGAAAAATAAGCCAGTTAACCCATGTAATTCTGAAATGTCTTACACAGGTCTAGGAGCAGAGCCAAAGAATAGATGTGGTTTGTGATTGAACTGCAAAACTGAGATTCTTCTTCTGTTGTAATACAGATTCCTGTAATGCTTACACTGCTCCAGAATCTATCATGGTAACTAAGCAAGGCTTGACTTTCATAGCAAAATTGTTTTGAATATGTGCAGTCCTCCAGATCAACATCAGGTTGGGTGGGAGTGTTAATCTGCGGGAGGGCTGCAAGCTCTGCAGAGGGAACCGGACTGGCTGGATCAATGAGCTGAGGCCAATTGTCTGAGGCTCAGCAAGGCCAGGTACTGGGTCCTGCACTTCAGCCACAGCCCCATGCAGCCCTGCTGGCTTGGGGAAGAGCAGCTGGAAAGCTGCCTGTTGGAAAAGGACCTGGGGTGCTGGGGTAGCAGCAGTGTGCCCAGGTGGCCAAGAAGGTCAGTGACATCCTGGCTTGTATCAGAAACAGTGGCATCAGATTGTATCACCAGGACCATGGCAGTGATTGTCCCCTGTACATGACACTGGTGAGGCCACACCAGAAGCCTGTGTTCATTTCTGGCCACTCACACAGAAAGGACACTGGAATGCTGGAGCAGGTCCAGAGAAGGGCAGTGGAGATGGTGAAGGATCTCGAGCACAGATCTTACAAGGAGCAGCTGGGGTTATTGAGCCTGGAGAAAAGGAGGCTCAGGGTTTATTGCTCTCTACAGCTGCCTGAAAGGAGGCTGTAGCCAGGTGTGAGTTGCTCACTTCTTCCAGGTGACAAAAAGAAATAGCTTTAAGCTGCATGAGGGGAGGTTTAGACTAGATATTAGCAAAAATTTCTTCATGGAAAGGGTTGTCAAGCGCTGGAACAGGTTGCCCAGGGAAGTGGTTGAGTTGCCATCCCTGGAAGTATTTAAGGCATGTAGATGTGGCACTTACAGCTGTGGTTTGGGATGGGCTTGTCAGTGCTGGTTAATGGTTGGACTTGATGATCTTAAATATCTTTTCTATCCTAAATGATTCTATGATTCTACAGTAAAGAGATGTTTTAGGTGGAGATGGCATGGTGAGTTCAACCAAACTCTGAGTATTGTCACTGTCTCTAGCTAGTTCTATAGGTTAATTAATCGGCCTACAGTTAGTCAATAAAGTATTGCATGTAAACCTGTCATCACTATAAAATACAGGATGCTTGTGGGGAAAGGCCTTTGCTCAGTTACTGACAGAAGAGAGGGACAAGATGGTTCTATTTTGATCAGCTTAGCTTTTGCTTTTGTGAAGACTTTTGTGAAGACTTATATCTTTCAGAGACATGACATTAGGCCAAATTTGTAGCTACCCATCTTTGATGAGTAAAAACATGAGCCTTGTTTCTTTTATTCCTCATGTAAAACATTTTGATAAAGGATAGCTTTCTTCATAAATGACACCTTATTGTGGACATTTTTAGATATTATTGGAATTATTTAGATTTTATTAAATCTTCTGTAACAGTCCCAATGGCAATTAATACATTAGAAGTGTCTAATATGTATTTGCTCTATTAAGAAGATAAAGCTTGGTAGGATATTTGATATGCAATGACCAGCATATATCCAATCTATGTCCAGTATATAATAACAAAATATGTTGCATCCAATTGCTTTGCATTTTACAGGTAAACATTAGTTTCTTAATAAGATTCAAAAAATCTGAAATATGAACTAATATAAAGCAGAATGTTTCTGTATTGGATAAATTGGAATTTCAGTATTTGGCTAAACCTTGCCATTCTGATTAGTGTTCTGGCAAAACAGAAAAAAACTAACCCCAGTTTTGCAGAAAAAAAAAAAATCCAACCCAAAAAAACCCCAAAGAAAAGCAAAGTCTTAAATTGTGTTAAAAAGACCCCATGAAAACAGTGTCAAAGTTAGAAATTTATCATTAAATAATTTTCTTGCTTGCTACATTATATATAGGCTAGAGCTATTGTTGAGAGAAGCATTCAAGAATTTCAAGAACCCCGTCTCTTCAAAATAAGATGTAAGAGCAGACAATGGCTTGTGGTCAGGGAGAGTAAATATTGGGAAGGAGATTAATTAGCATGCCAAAAGAACTTTACTAAGATGAGGAGGCTACAATAGGGCTGAAAATCTCCAGCTGTGCAGAGCCCTCAGGAAGGAGGAAAAAGTGGCAAATGAAGAATCAAAAAGGGTCCCCTACCTGTTTAATCAACCGCAATGATTAGAATAATTAATGTTTTTTCAAACTGTGTTGCAGAGACATTTCTTAAAAGATGCTGGTGATCTAAATAGTAAAGAAAAACTGGAGTGTGTTTCAGAGAGAAAATTTAAAATAACCCCAAACTCTTCTCTTATGTAATATGCTTCTTTTTTTTTTTCATGTTATTTTAATTCTTATTCAAAAGAATGAAGAGCTAAAAGTTTCATTACATATTTCATCTTCAAATTTTGTCTGCACTAGAATTAATTGCCCAGGTAAGTTATACAAGTGAATTTGCAATATTATTCTTAAAACTTACTTTAGGGTTGAAAATGCATCATGAAATAAGGGCACCCAAACCAAATATACCTTTCATATCATACTATCACCCATAGTACTTTTTGTTCAGCATAACTCAAATTGTATATTTCTGACCAACATATTTGAGCAAACAGGAAAATTTCAGTGGGTAAAGATAGGAGCAGTATCACATCCTCTTTTCTTATCCTTATTTCTCATTTTTGCCTGAGAAATAAGAAACATGTGGAAGACTTTCTTCAATCATACTCTGGAAAACATAAACTATAGAGGGTATGAATTGGAAAACTGCTGACCTACTCCATAAACTTCTAGAATAATTAATTACAGAAAGTGGCGAGAAAGAAATTTCGATAAGTCAAAGCTCACAAGGGGTACCTGTGTCCAACCCAACTTCTGAATTGCTTCTATTGAGATTTTATGGTGTGAGATGGTTAAAACACATCACCATCCAACACACAAATGTCAGCTTGATGCCCAACATTGTTTGGTGTTTAAATAAAACCAGATCTGAAAATTCAGCCACAGCTCTTGAAGCTGAGTACTTCTATACAAGGAACATGTAAAATGGAGATGCTTAAACTAGGAAAACATCTTCTCAAGGAGATTGTGAATAACACAGGAAGGTCTTAACAGGTATTGGTTTAGAAGCTCTACCAATCCTATGATGTTTTGACTGTTTTGTTCATAGAAAATCTACTGCATACAGTGTTTGATTTGAGAGGGTGTGTCTGAGACTAGGACACAAGGAGACATTTGCCTTTTTATGGAAGCTGCGATGTGTGCCAGATAAAACTCCAGGATAGGAAAAGTTTCAGATATTTTTTGGTCTACTGAGAACAGTCAGATGAGAGGAGTTCCCAATTAATAATGAATAAACTGCATCTAAAAGAATTGATACGTTAGAGATAGAAGATTGTCCTTGGCATCAAGGCACTGCTTATTATTGTGTGGTAAATTTTAACATACATTTGAAATTGTTCACTGGACAAGAAAAGAATTATGAATTTTTGAACATCAACAAATAGAAAAATTCATTGCATGCTTTTCTAGAGACATAAAATTTAATTTGACCATGACAACTTAAAATATTCCATGGCCAAAGTGAAAAATTAAGTTTTTATCTATAGACAAGGTTTTTTTCTTGACTAGGCTTGATCAAATCTGAGTTCCTGAGTTTGGCTGGGGAGGTTCTTCACTTTGTATTATATAAAAAGCCAGATCTTTCTGTGTTTAACAAATTTGGATGAAGAAGAAATTCTCTTATTTTTGAAGGCCTGAGTTTCAGGATTTATCTTCGTGAATTTCTTTTGCAGCTGCTGTGGGAATTGGGGCTATACAGAACATCAGAAAGATTAAATGCAGTGTTAGGCAGAGATGCCACACCATTAAAATATTTTCTGTTGCAGCTGTAGGCTTGTGAGGACTTTGCTTAGACCTGTTTTGAGATGGTCTTCTGCCTCTGATCTTGGATAGGCCCACATAACAATACCTTATTCTGAAGCCTATGTAAGTTGTCCATAAAAACAGATGGATGTGTCCTTAATGCCGACCATCTGAGCTACCATGCTCTCTGGATCTTTGTGGTTTCTGCCTTTTTGACAGTACTTGTTTTAGCAGAGAACCACAGGTGTTTAGCAATCTAATCAAATTCATGAAGAATGAGAAATATGAGTACCTTGGAGCATTTAGCCTCCAGGAAAAATATTAAGGATTGAATTGCAGTAATAGCAGAAGAATGGGGAAAGCCATAGAAGACAAATACACTAAACCTTGAAGACTGCAGTGGCCTGAAGTAGAAGATGAATGTTACAGAAGAATGAAAGATGAATACTTCAAATCAGTTCAAGGCACAAGTAGCAAAAGTCAAGGAGAAGTTGAGAT
The DNA here is from genome assembly GCF_051311805.1 of Agelaius phoeniceus. Lineage (NCBI taxonomy): Eukaryota > Metazoa > Chordata > Aves > Passeriformes > Icteridae > Agelaius > Agelaius phoeniceus. Next base: position 36,246,334 of record NC_135268.1, on the reverse strand, counting down.
GCAGCTAGCAAAAGACTTCAAGGTTAATAAAAATAATTGCAAACATAGTATTACTATAAAGAAGATTAAAGGAAAGGATGAATCCCATTGTGGAGGAAGAATGCAGTAAGGAGAGAAATGTAAGAAAAAGAAATTTAAAACCTATGCATCAGTCATTAATGGCATGTAGTTTGTTAACTCAGTCATCACAGCAATGACAAGAAAAAGAAAGGGCTTAGACAGACTTTGTCTGTAACAAATCTATTTTGTAATTTTTGTAAAAATGAGATTGTTCTAATCCTCTTATGAACTCTGCCCCGAATATTCACAGAATTGTTTGAAAGGATCTCAAAATTGTTAGTCATCACTTTTGAGAAACTGTAGAGAGCAAGCAGGTTCCAGATGGCTGTAAAAAACCAAAGCAAATTAAAGGGTTTCTTTAAAAAGGGACTTTCAAAAAAGTGGATGAAAAAGGGTCAGAAAATGAAACTCTTGTCATTCCACCTTCAATTTCTGGAAAATACAGGGACACGTAATTCAGCACAGTATGTCCAAATGTCTGGAAGATACCAAAGACAATCAAGCCAAAATAATTTAGGTTTATGAAGTAAATCCTCTGCTCTGTTCAACGGTGTTCTAGACATTGGCAATGGAAAAACCTCAATGCCCAATTCAGTGGGATAATAAAGTGATCAGAGATCTCAAAATCATGGTATAAGATTAAAAGAACAGGGTAAAAATATGGTAATAAACATATCATTGGGACGAAATACAGAGTGGGGTTACAATAGTTTCCAACATGGGAAAGACTGCTGATCAGAGGAAAAGAGTAATTTGTTCTTCATATTTTTGGTGAATAGGATTAACCATAAATTCTAAGCTTAAATTGCAGTAAGATCAACTTGTTTCAGGTATTGGAAACCTCTTCCAAAATTAGTCTAGTAAAACCAGTTGACACAGATCAGTGTGGAGTTTCTACCACAGACAGACTCCAACAGTGGTGATTCTAGAAGTAGATTTGGATTGACATCTACCAGCAGTGACAAGGAATTTCTGGTTTTGCCTGTGGGCAGTGGGATGCCTAGGTGTTCCCTTGGGATTCCCTTCAACATAAGTTTATTCAAATATAATAGCACAGCCCTTGCAGTTAAAATACTTTCAAAAAATGACCTCCATACTTAATTGCCTTCATTTGCAGGAAGTGAGTAAAGCACTTTTGTGACACTATTCAGGGCATAAATTTCCTTCCATTTCCTAATAATTTCTCAGCATGTCCCTTCTCTTCCATGCATATGGAACCTATGCATACAAACTTTTCTTCCAATGTATAACTTCATGCATACGTTACGGAATTCCAGCGCTTTTTCATATAACACACAGATGTGTACACAAAATACATATTTAAATGTATACTCCCTCTTTTATTCTCTTTCCATCCTTTTCCTTGTGCAACAACCATATTACTCACATCAGTATTCCAACTTGGAAGTATATTACCAGCTACACCATCTTCATTGCTACCTTCCTGTAGGATTCATCAACTACTCAGAGGGGAAGACATCTGAAAAGTTATTATTCTAAATTAGTAAGTCTTAATATTGAAATATTTGTTACCAAAAATTTGCAAAATAGATCATGTTTTGGAATCGAGAAGAAAGAGTTTTTTTGTTAATAACAACAATGCTTCTTGACTGGAAAATGGTGAAGAGCTATGAGGCAGAGTTTCTAAACTCTCATTTCAAAATCATATTCCTGTTACCATTAGTATTATTCTCTTACCATTGCTGCAGTAACAGATTCCCTGTCACATCTTTAGGATGCTATTGTTAAACACGTCAGCATGTAACAATAGTTACATTTTCTGTAAGAAATGTATGTACATTTAAAATAAAGAATATTTCTCAAGGTGCATAGATTTAATCTTTGAAGAGAAGTGAAATTATTGAGGAAAAGAAAAAGAAAACTTGTTAGTTTTGTATCTTCAAAATGCCATTTCAATCAAGTATCATTGTGTACTTGAATAAATGGAATTACCAACTTGCATAAAGTCCTTGATCAGAATGAGGCTCTTAAACCAATTATGTGGAGATCAGAGTGGTTAAAATTATAAGGAATACATTTAGAATTATTAAAGACTTCAAATAGCTTGGTTCAGGCAAAATTACATATAATTGATCATTAGTATGTGTTGTCAGTAGAAACTGCAGTGATAGGTGTTGAAGATCACATTTTAGACAAATTGCAGTGAAACTTCTGTAAAACTCAAACCATAAGAGATTTCCCCTTTCTAAGGATTTTTACTGAATGCAAATCTTAGCCACTTTTATTCCTCTTCTCTAAGTATAGAAAGATGAACAATAACTTAAAAGTACTAACATTATCTGGAGGAAATCGTCAAACACAGGTGAAGCAAATCAGAACAAAACTAGATCACCTTACTGCTGGGTAAGGGAAAACACAAATTCAGGAATTGGGATGCTGTTAAAAATGTTTAAATAAGTAATTCTTAAAAAAACCCCCAAACAACACATTAGCTTTATTGAGAACTTTCTTCTTTGCCAAAGGGCAAAGCAATTTGTAGGAAATTAACATTAAGACTGACAAGTACAAACTGGATTGTCAGAGAATGATTCTGTAAAGCACTGACACTATAACCCACCCTGAGCATAACATGACTGTTTTATTGATTCTTATTTAGCCTCTGTGCAGTCCCTCTATCCATTTGCTTTGAATTTTATGATTCATTTATTACAGAATATAATATCATTCTGGATAGGTAGCATTTTTAGAGTCAGGCACATAAATCCTAATCTGGCAATCATCCTCTGTCATACGAGTGACACGATTTTCATTGATTTTAGTGACACAAGTTTAGGAACAAAATGGCATGTATTATGTACTGTATGATGTAGGTTATTTGATTTAATTAATACTCTACTATCTGTCTGTAGTTACAGTTCATGACCAAAATCAAAACTTGTTAAAATCAGTGGCAATCTCATAATCAGTTCTCTATTTGCATGAAGTGGCATTTTTATGCCATCAGAGAATCTCTTGATGGACTTGACCCTAGTACCAGGTCTGAAAGTAACTCATATTTTACCACAGAAAAAACTTTCAGCAACGACACTGAGAGTGTTGCATACTTGATATACTTGGCTACCTCGCAGTGGGTTAATCTTGGCTAACAGCCAAACATTCACCCAGCTGCTCACAGCCCCTCTCCCCAGCAGGACGAGTCTAGGAAGAATAGGAGTGAGAGAGCTCATGGGTTAAATAAAATCAGGAATACTCTTTATCGATTACTGTTGCAGACAAAACAAATTTGATTGGAAGAAGATTTACTGCCAATTAAAATAAAAACGTAACAGCTAGTTTGAGTAGTGCTAAAGGCGAAGACACACGTTAAAAGAACAACTTTTCTCCCTTCTTTTCCCAGGCTCCTCTTAATTCCAAACTCCTCTCTCCGTGACCAGCACAGAGAGAATTGAGGGCGCGTACAGTCAGCATGTAACAATTTCTCTTCACTGCTCGTTCCTTCTTGCACTTTCCCTCTGCTCTGGCATGGCTTTCCAATCGGCTGCAGTCCTTCCGGAAAATGAGCTCCGGTCTGGGCTTGCCCGAGTTTCTCTGGGTAAATCCCTTTGCTCTGGCATGAGTCTGCCAGGGTCTGCAGCGCTCTGCCCCGGAGAGCACCTTCTCATCCCTCTCTGGCCCCGGCGTTCCCTGCTGTTTGTCACCGTTTCTGTCCCCACTTCCCCTCCCCGCGCAGCCTTTCTGCCCTTTCTCAGCGATGCTTTCACGGAGGCACCGCCAGCTTGGCCGAACGGCTCAGCTGTGGCCGCGAAGTGTCCGCTGTGGAGTTGCCAGGAGCCGGCTGTTCCCGAAACGGGAGTCCCACACCTCTTCCCACAGAGGCCACCCCTCAGCCTCTGCCCCGTTCCCTCTGGCGAATCCTTGCACCACGCGGCTAATACAAACCTAAAAAGCAGCGCGTGACTCAAGTCTAGGGAATAAAGCTAACATTAAAAATTGGATTAGAGAGGTCAACAGGACGGCAAATAGAACTTAAATATGGAGGCAGGAATGCTGGATAGGTAATTGAGCTATTCTTGCCCCTTGCTCAATTCTAAATTAAATTTAACTAATTCGGGAAAGCATGGTTGCTCATGGTTGTCATTAAAGACTTGGAGTTAACCCACTCTTGCTTTTTTAAAAGACAAAAGCCAGAAAGAGAGGGAAGTGTGCACGATCCTTACGAAAGGGATAACACGGGCAGGCGGCATCACAGTGCGCCTCCATCAGCGCTCAGAGGCGCCCCGCGAGCTCGTGTCTCTCCTTGTCCCGCAGGCGCGGGAAGTTCTGTCTGTGCCTGTGAGTTCGGAAGGATCGTGTCCGCCTGGGGCTTTTCGCCGATCTAACTCGGGCTGCGAGGAGCCAGCGAAGCTGGAGCGAAGTTCCAGCGGCATCCACCCCCACCTGGAGGAGGCGGCGGCACCGCGCGGCTGTTGCGGAGTCGGGCAGGGCTCGGCGGGGGTGTGCCGGTGCCCGGGAATGTGTGCGGGTGCCCGGGGTGTGTGCCGGTGCTCGGGGGTGTGTGCGGGTGCCCGGGAGTGTGTGCCGGTGCCCGGGGGTGTGTGCCGGTGCCCGGGGATGTGCGGGTGCCAGGGTGTGTGCCGGTGCCCGAGGTGTGCCGGTGCCCGGGAGTGTGTGCCGGTGCCTGGGGGTGTGTGCCGGTGCCCGGGAGTGTGTGCCGGTGCCCGGGGTGTGTGCGGGTGCCCGGGGATGTGCCGGTGCCCGGGAATGTGCCGGTGCCCGGGAATGTGTGCGGGTGCCCGGGGTGTGTGCCGGTGCTCGGGGGTGTGTGCGGGTGCCCGGGAGTGTGTGTCGGTGCCTGGGGTGTGTGCCGGTGCCCGGGGATGTGCCGGTGCCCGGGATGTGCCGGTGTCCGGGGGTGTGTGCCGGTGCCCGGGGATGTGCCGGTGCCCGGGGTGTGCCGGTGCCCGGGGTGTGCCGGTGCCCGGGGGGTGTGTGTCGGTGCCCGGGATGTGCCGGTGCTGCCGGCCCCGCGCGGTTCCCGGCGGGAGCGGCGGGCGCGCGCCTCTCCCGGTGCGGCGCGCGGCGCGGCGCGGGGCGGGGGCGGGGCGGGGCGAGGGGCGGGCGGCGCGCGCGGCGCGGGAGCGGGGCGGACGGACGGGCGGCCGCAGACGGCGGCGCGTGCGGGGAGCGAGCGGGCGCGGGGCCGCCTGTTCCGGCCGCGGCGAGGAGCGCGGGTGCGGGGCGCGCAGCAAGGTGACGGGCTGGGCTGCCTTCCCTTCCCCTTCCCCCGGGGCGCCGCTTTCAGGTGGGCGAGGGGGCCCGCCGCGGGCGGCTGTCCCGTCCCCCGCCGGCAGCCCCCGGCTGGGGTCGGGCTCGGGCTCCGCCGTGGGTAACCCCCCTGCCTGTGTTTCCTCTCGCCCAGATGCTCACGGCGGCGGCAGCCTTGGTGTGCGTGTGTGCAGCAGCCTGGTGCAGCCCGGCGGCGGCGGCGGCGGCCGGGGGCAGACCGGACAGCGGCAATTTTCTGGACGATAAACAATGGCTCACGACCGTCTCCCAGTACGACAAGGAGGTCGGGCAGTGGAACAAATTCCGAGACGTAAGTTCAGCCCTTCCACCCTGCCAGCCGGCAGCCGCGCCCAGCCCGCTCCCGCCGGTTCCGTTCCTGCAGGGTGTAGGGCATCCCTCGAGGAGCGGGAGCTGGGGTACAGCCTCAACTTTCCCCCTTCTCCCCGAATTTTAATTCTTAAATAATTGTCTGCGGCGCCTCGGCGAGGAGGCTGGGGGTCCCGCCGGGCAGCTCCCGGTGCGCTCCGCCGCGGAGCGGGCAGGAGCGCCCGGCGTGCCCGGGCCGTGCGGGGCACCCAGCCCGCACCTTGAGGCCCGGCGGGCCGGGCCGCGGGAGCCGCTTCCCGCCCTGCGGGGCGCCAGGCGTGGAGGGGGAGAGCCGCGTTCGTCCTCCCTCCTCCCGCTGCCCGCCCCGCTGCGGGAGGGGATGCGGTGGGGCGCGGGGCCGGGGCTCGCCGCTCCGCCGGGGCCCCCTGGGACAGAGCCCCCTCCGTCCCCCCGCCCTCCCCGGGCACCTGGCAGCAGCGGCAGCGGCCGGCACCGCCGCGTCTCGCCTTGCCCTGTCATTAGTGCCGGCTGGCAGGGCGGGGGAGAAGGGGCAGCGCTCACGGCCGGGTCTCGGTGTCGGGGGTGCGGGGCTTCGGCGCAGCGCTGCGCCGTGTCCGGAGCGCCGTGCCCGGAGCCCGGGAGCAGCAGCCCCAGCCTGACCCGAATCTCATCAGTTACGAAACCTGCCGCTGTAAGGTGGCTCTGTCCTCAGCGTGCTTCGCCTGTGCGCCTAGTTCGGGCTGCGTTTGCCGCAAGTTCAGTAAAACGCAACCTATTTTCAAAAGCCGTTCACATTTCTTTCAGTGGAAAAGCTTTTCTTTGAGCATCCAGTATCCTGCGTCCCTTGGTGTCACTTTTAAAAATCCGAATTCCAACCATGCAAAATCATTTTCTCTTTTCTTTACTGTTTAACATACTGGATTTTGATTTGGTGTAAAGCATTGATTTGGTTTGCAACTTCAGAGGCAACAGGTTTCTTCTTGTTCTACAGCCTGCTGGTGACTGCGGTTTGCTGTAGCAAAGCAAAGTAAATGTCTCCAATAAGTCTCTTATTTTTCTGAGACCTGGAATGTCTTGTGATGGATGTATTTTCTAGCTTTATGTCTGTGGGATGCTAACTTGGCTATTTATCTTAAGCAACTGGGAAAGAGCTACCAGAGTTGTGGGAGAACTTATTTTCACAATAGTTTTTATTATACAGCCTAATTCTGGTGTTTGAGAGCACTTCCAGTCAGTAGTCAGATATTTTTGTTTGCCTTGCATATCTTAAAAATAAAAGAGCTTAGGTTCATGTGAAAAATATTAGTTCAGTATGTCGTGCATTGGGACCTGTGATTTTGGGGAAAAAAAAAAAACAAGCGAAAATCTGGTGCTATAAAAATGTTCTAGGATTAAAGGCTGCTGCTAGAAAACTCCAAAATACAATCATCAGTTATGTTTTGTAATTGGGCAAAGTCATTTATGTAAGGACTAACCTGCAAGGCTGAGGAAGCTAAGTGCTCTCTAATGCCCGTCTCCTGGGTGCCCACTGACGTGTACTGTAATATTGGATATTAGCCAGATAATTTATTCTGTGACAAGTAGGTGTCCCCAAGGGTTTTAAGAGTGACTGCTTTGAGGAATACTGCATACTGATTCTTCTGAGGCAATTTGCAAATATGCTGGCTTATTTTTACACAGTGTGAGTTTTATAAGGCTGGTGCTTCAGTGAAGTGTATGCTTTTATTTCTTGTGCAGCATGCTTATGTCCTGCTGATTGGTACCCAGTCTGGAATATTTATTTAATATTACAAGGCTCTCCCTGTAAAGCATGGATGGGTAGTTTTCAGTAATTCATAACATATAACTGTAGACCACCCTCCAAAATTGTGTTAATCTACCTGCACAAGAATGCATTAGAAAAATATCTTGTAAGAACACTTATCAATTATCATACTTAAATATAACATGGTGGAGAAGTTTTGCCATCCTACATTTTTATAAAATTAGTAAATTTACTTGTGTGACTGTAATTTGTTGGTTTTGAAATTGTGATTAGCAATGTGATTAGTGATTCCAAAGTGGCCTCCTGTTAAGGAACAGGACAGCAGCATTTGAAACATGTGTAGGGGTAACTGTCTTGCAGAGTTAAAATCAAGGTATGCAAGGCCTGTGTTTGTAATTTAATTCTCTGGTCCGAGTAGGATATTTTTTGCAGGCTTTCGATACCCTACAGATGTAAGGGTGAGATGGAATTCTGGTGTGAAAAGAAGTATTTAAAAGCTTAACTTAAGACTTAACTGACAGGACTGATTAATGTGAAAGATAATGACCCTGACTTCTGGCTCATTGGCTCAGTTTCTTAAGAGCTTTAGATCACAGTGAGAAAGAACACAGTCATTCAGAAAGGGAGCCCTTACAGAACCTGCTAAACCAGGATATGATATTTTATTTATAAAAAGCCAAAAGCCAAGCCATCTCTAAACCTAGCTCTCTTAACGTACCCTAAAATGTCATTTTTGTCACTAAGTGTTATTAATGTGTGATTACTAGCTAAGATATTTTCAGTACTTTGTACAGGCAGAACTGTAACTGACTTTTCATTTCTTTTGAAAGATCTTGATAATTCTGACAAATCTGTTGCAAATAATGCAGTAGGTCTAGGCAAGAATTGTGCCTTAACATATAACAGTGGGAAACTAGATGTGTGTTAGAGGCTACCTACCTTCCCACTTCTTTTACTTGAGCAAAAATTGAGAATGGTCTTGTTTTTAAATAGGAGACTTTTCATCTTAAAGATGGAGGAGATGGGACGTGTCAAATACCATCTCCATTAAGTTGTATGTGCAAGTCAAACCATTTTGGGTTCCATACAAGGGTACATTTATTTGTGGGAGGAAGAGTTTTCAACCCCATCTTGTGCTGCAGTCCAGTTGCTGAGTAGCTGCAACTATTCACATCTGTCAGTAAAGTAAGTCTCAGGGTTCATGTGTTTATTAAGGTTTTCCAAGCTGCCTGGTTAGGCTGCTTCAGCAGCCAGTGCTGTCAGGATGCTGGGAGGTTCTAGCCCATGGGAATGGATCCTCAGTTTATTTCAGGCTTGGGAGCTGAGGCTTTTCAGTAGATGCTGTTAGGGAAATCTTCTTCATTCATATTTTGTTATATTGATAGTGCTTTGTGGTAATGGTTTTATCTATGATGATAGCACTAGACACTTGATAAATATATATACATATACTGCAGTTTGTCTGAAATAAAGATTATTGCTTTTGAAAAATGTGATTGAGAAATGGCATTACATTTATGCTCTCCTACTTTGAGCATCCTAAATCTTATCTAGCAAACCTTCATTACTCATAATGCTGTAAATCTGTGGAGAAAAACAGAGTATTGGAATATAGCAATTATTTTTCTCTTTCTGATTACTTTCCAAATAGTGGTAGTGTTTTTAATCTTAGAACAAAACAGAGTGGCTTTGTCATTTAAAATCATTTTGTCTTTTTATATCTTTCAAGTCAGTTGGACAAAATTGCATACAACCTTAGTTGTCTGTTGTATCACTACTGAAAATCTTTCACGCTTTTTTCAGAAATTTTAATTTTAATTTCTTTAAAATACAATGAAGCAAGGTTCTATAGAGTAACTAATTTTAGTAATTGATATTTGTAAGGTGTCTTGTGCATTTGTGTTCATTAAAAAGACTGTATTTTACATGGTAAATTTTATTTGCAGCTGGAAGAGAGATGTTGGGTTTTACTTGCTTGTTAAAAGCAAGTTAAACGAGATATATACCTTTTCACAGGTCAAAATTTAAGTGATTGCTGTATTTTCAAATTTAAGTTGATAAATGAGTTCCACAACTCAACTGTGTCATAGTATTGCTACAGAATAATAGGGTTGGTTGATCATTGTAACCAGCTGCATCATACTATAGCGTTAACTATCATCCCACCATCTTAATATCAAGGGTGCAGAAAGTAGAAGAAAATTGAACAGACTGTAAAACCAAACAGCTAGGAAGAGGAAGTTTGCACTGGTAGTACTCCTTTTTACTCTGCTTTGCTGTGAGGTTTTCTCACATTGACCATTGAATGTGTTGCCTTCTACATGTGGCAAGTTCGGGCAGCTTGGCTTCCCAGAGGAGTCTTTTGGAAGTATTTAAAGAGTAAGTTTTTTCAACATTAGTGAAAACTAGACCTCTGTGTTTAGAAAGGAGATAAATTAAACATTAAGTCTCCATAGCAATTCAGAATAGCCAGCATTAATTATTCCCTTGTCTGTTTTGGAGGTTTAAGGCTTCTCAAAAACGAACACTGCCCCTCAGTTAAGCTCCATGCCAACTGTGCGTTACTGTTTTGAGCTGAACATCTCTGTGTGGATCACAACTACATCTTTGTACAGTTGAGAAAGCCAAAGGCCCTTTTAAAGGGGATTCATCACAAGTTCTTTGCACTTTATTGTGGGATTACCATGTAAATATTCAGAAGGTTTTCATGCTTTAAGAGTGGAGTACCAGTGACTTTACTTGAGGAGGAGGAGGACTTTTGTTCAACAAGATTTTTGCAATGGACAAGAAGCCCTCATAGTTTATGGAGGATCCTAAATGTACTTTAGAGGAAGTCAGTATTTAGGACTGGATAGTGCATCAGTCATGGTCTTTTCTCTAACTCATGTTAACTCATTAGTTGTGAAAAATGTTTTGGTGGTCTTATTTCTTCAGTACTTTTTATAGTTCAGGGTAAAAAACCTTATTATTGGGTTATTGGGTATAGCAGCTCTTTTACAGCATGCATATGTCATGATCATGATGTCAGGAGAAAATGCAATTGAAAACATGAAAGATGAGCTGCTTTTTTGTGTTGCCTTAAACCTAAGTTAAACCAAGATCTTGTAATAAAGTTACTTTTGCAAATAGGGCTTTGAATCTTTTCCACATGCCACTGTTAGCTGAAACTAGCACTTCTAAAGTAGTGTCAGTCCCTTTTAACCATGACTTACTTTGTATGACCTGAGTTTTATTAATATGGTGAAGGAGGAAAAATTTTGAAGCCTAGGAGGTCTGACAGAATAAGTATTTTGTACCTTCACCTGTAATTACTGCCTTTGAAATGAAGCTTAATAAGGACTTGACTGCTCTTTTTTAAACTGTAAAATATGGGAAAGTGTCCGGAATTTGTATTAATTTTAATTAATTAGGAAATTTAAGAAGCTATTGAATTGTTCATAACTTCTAGATAGAATGTAACAAATTATAATGGGAAAGAATAATGCAAATCTTAATTTTTCCTTTCTTCTGTGTTATAGACAAAAGTGTCTAATTTTTATGTGCCTTTAATTCATTCTCGAGTATGGATTCCTGTTTTCTTTTGCAGATTACTTTTCCTATGGTCTGCTTTTGCTGCCTGTTTCTAGTGCCAAATACTTTTTTTGGCTGAAAAGGCAGAGTCTACTAATCTCAAGCTATTGTTAACACTGAACTCCTAAATGTCTCTTGGAAGGCATTAACTTGGAAGCTCTTTATGTAGCTGACGTTTAGAAGTTAAGTAAATGGTAATGTGCTTTTCCTTAGATTGCCCTCATAATCTAAAGTAAAGCTGATAACATTGTTTCATCTTATCTTCATCTCCTTTCTCTGAAGAATAATCTTTATTTTATATGCTGTAGGTTATTTAGTGGCTATGGATACCCAGTCTTCTCTTGTCTTTCCATTAAATCTTATTGGGATTGACTCTAGCCATCTGTGCTTATTATGGTGTAGTATATATAGCTTTGTAATTCACAAATAGATGGTAACAGTAGCAGAAACTGCATAGGCTATCTTGGCTTTACAATCTGAAGGGAAAGATGCCTAAGAGGTTTTATAGGGGGTGGCAGAACATAGAAAACAGTGGATTGAGCAGAATTGGAATATTTTTAGACTGACACCATTAATCCTTTTTGCCTATCTCCTTTGTTTCTATTAATTCGTGGTAATTGAAGCATTTGATGTAGCTCTCTGCAGAAAAGAGAAATAATATCTTGGATTATTATGTTTGCAAGTGTTGGTCAGTTTCTGAGTGTGGCTCCCCTGACTGAGTTGAAGAAGTTGTCTGTTGTTTCTGTGTCATGTCCATGTTGTCATGACTCTTGGTGTGTCCATGTTCTCCCTGCATGCCCTCCCTTCCCTGCCAGATATGCCAAAGGAAAAAAGAAAACCTTTCAGCAACTGGTACTTTTTTTTGGAACCTAGTTTTAGAGCAACTCCCATGTATTCAAGCCTAAGGAAGCTTTTATTCTAACCACAGTATTTCTATCACTTTTTTATCAGTATTGAAAAAATACTTCAGTAAAATAGCTGTAGTTTTGTTTTGTGCTAATGTTTCTAATGTAGACCTTTTTAAAAATTTTGATATTGATTTTGGAATGGTGTTTCTCCTATTGCTTGTTGTTTTTCTATTATCCTATTTTTCTGAACTTGACATATTTTAATAGTAACTATTGATCATTTCCTTTTCTGCATCTCAAAGTCCTACTATGTCTAATGTTAAAAATCTTGCCTGTTTGCTTTAGAAACAAATACTATGGAGGCCATGCTAGTAAATGCCAGCATAGGGGATTGTATTAAATGTTTTTGTAATTTTCATATTTCTTGAAATTTTATTTCTGAAAGAGAAAAGGTAGTGGCTTGTTATATCAGTGATCAGAGCTTCACTGGGCATTCTTACCTAATTTGAACAACCTTTAGTTATTTGTTAGATTTTTTTTTAATGGTTTTTCACTTCTACTTTCCCATTTGACACTGATAGATGGCAGCAGAAAAAATTATGTAGGAATTAATGATGTACCTAAAAAAGGTGGTGCAGTTTAAGGTAGTAACCTTGGACAGGACACAAGGAGAGATAGAATGAAATTATAACCCATGACAAAGCTTATCACATTATGATGAAGATGTGGTATCACTGCTCTGTTACTATCTTTGCAAGTGGCTGCTTTAACAGAACACAATAGGAGAATGGGTTAAAAAGATTGAAATAATTCAAAATTTTTGGTACTTCACTACTTCCAAAAAGTATTATTTTAATATGTTGTTATTAAAGACCGTCCAGTGCTTGACATTTTGCTGCAGAAAATTCTTCTGAATTAATTTTTTATTTTCCTGTGTGATATATAATCATTGACTCAGAAGAGACTGTCAGTTTGGAGCTTGTTCAGTATCTCTCTAAAAATGTCTGCAAGTCATCAAACAATTTTAGGTAGTGCACTTACACTGGGGCCTATATGCAACTGAAAACAAACTCCTTTGACATTTTTGAGCTTGCTCTTGATGATGAAATTCATTCCAGTTGTTAAATCTTTGTAGCATAGCAGTGAGAAGTACAGAAGTTAGTCCTTGTTATATGCTACTGCATGTGAAAAATGATGTGTTCTACCAGCTGTTCATTAAAGCAGCAGGAAGGTATTAATATGAAGAGTGTGGGGATCTATATTTAATGATGCATATACGTTTTGAGGGTTTGGCAGGGCTTGTGTTGGTGACTGTAACATCACTTTAGGAGAAAATCCAAGCAGTGATTCTTAGAAGTGAAAAGAATAGACTGGTAGGTACAGGAGCAGTGACAAGAATCCATTGTATAACGTGGCCTTCCAGCCTTTTGCGACAGAGCAAGTTAACCACTTTAGTCAGGCTTAGAAAGTCTGTGTCAAGCTCTGAGAATTCTTGGTATTCATAAAGTTTAGGGCCAGAGAAGACCATTGGATTTGATAACATGCTTGCCTGTGTATAGTGGCTTATTTACTTATATCCTCACACATTATATTGCACCCAAAAATTCTTCTTTGGCAAAAGCATTTCAGGTTTCAGCAATCTTTGTGTGCTACTGGTACAGATAAAGGTTTGCTCTCTAAGGCCTGCACTATGAGGGAATTAATTAGCTGCAATATTCCCAGATGATCTAGGCAACAGATTTATGCTGTTTTGCAGAAGAGTAAGGAAGATCCCCATTTAAATTCATACTGGTCTGATCTGAAAGTGTTTCCTTTTTGGCCCAAATACGAAATGACTGGAATAAGTGCTTGATTTTTCTTATGCTAATTTGCTATTTCAAAGGATTTCTGTTCTACCATCTTCATAGCGTTTTCTTGTGTGTGTTGTCAATAAAAGCCAATTGCTTTTATGTGAAAAATCACAGTTGATGTTGAAACTTGTTGCAAGCCAATTCAAATCTTAAGGAAGATAGAGAAATGGCTTCAGAGTTTTCATTATGATAGTCCCCACGATACGTACTTTTAATCTGGTTTTCAAGTCTTTAAGCGTACTAAGAAATAGGTAGGCAATCTTTTTTCCAACATTCAGGAACAAAACCACATGAATGTGAAGAGCTCCTACTTTACAAAGCCAGCAAAGGGCTGTCAGATTGCTAACTGTATTGCAAATAGTGCACAATATTTCATATGTGAACTGGATTAAAGCACACTAAGTGCATAACAATTTTTCTAAATCTTACTCAGTCTAGCATTTCTCTCCTAAACTATTAAACTGTTCTGTTTTTCACACATGTGCTTATTTTTACAGGTGTATATATTTAACTTTATTCAGGACTTCTTGGTAGACAGTTACAAGGTCCTGTTTTGATGAACTCTGGTACTTGAGGCATGAGGGGACAGAATTTTTTTACACTATTAAGAAAAAGACTCAATTACATTTGAAAAAGAAGCAATTAGTTCCACCTGTAATATCCACTGATATTTCTGGGCTCCTCAAAAGAAAATATCCTCTCAAAGCATGCAGGGATATATGCCCAAAACTGCCTTGTAGTCACTGTAAGTAATGTCTTAGCCAATTTAAATGTAACATGATTATGAATCATGAGATTTCTCTCTGAGATCTGTGGGTGAAGTCTCATAAGGATGGAGAGGGAGGGATATGCAGAAGTAGAATTAACTATGTAGATTTGTACTGACTGAATAAGATAGACAAATAAAACCTCAAAATATTTCAACATTTTTCACTAGTACTGAATGTGGATTTATAAACTGGGTTCTACACAGTGGTAGAACTGTGGTTTGGACAAAAGCTACCATAACCTTCTGTCTTTGCTTGCTTTTTTCCTATGTTGAATGTTTACAATTCCTATCTTTCCTTTATTCATTCCTGTGTAAAAATGATAGTTTCTTAGGGTGTATGAAACTATCACTTTTTTCCTGCAAGCTTTCTAGATTTGGATTGTAGCACACTCTGTAAATAGAATTCTGACATTTTTGAGTACCATAACCCATTGGAAGACAATGTCATTTTTTCCCCCAGAAGGTTTTAAAGTATTGATATTTAGAGTATTTGATGTCCAGCACATGGAAAAGTTGAGCTACTGTGTTGGGTGTTTTTGTTTTGTTTTTTTTTTAATAAGTGAATGAGGCTATGTGTGTGGGAGGGCACACACATCCTTATGCTAACTGGTACCTCAGATCAATAAAAATGTAAAGTGATTCTATGCTGTCTATCCCTCATTTTGTGGAGCAAAGTACCTCAAAGAATGTTAGAAGTATTTTATAGGTCCAACCCCACCATGTCTGCAGTTTTATCTTACCATTTGATACTCCATTGATTGCAGATCATTTTTGGATATATACTGAAGGTGACATGGGTTTAACAATGTTTGTGGTGTGCAGAATGAAGTAATTCTGAATTCATATCTCAGATTTGTGAGGCAGTTATATGCAATAGTTTCAGCTCACTGACTGGAATAACTACATCTTTTTTTACATTCCTATAAATATCACATAAGAACAAGGCAAGTATTGCTACAAACATGTAGAGATTATCAAGAAATGTTTGTTTGAACTCCAGCTTCTCCAAGAAAGGTGGGAGAAGTTATAAAAATAATACTTAAAGAAAATGTGAGAAATTATTCTGTGAAGCAAAGCTGATGTTGTTTCTAACAGTGCTTATCTGATTGTAAAATGTGATGGCATCTTACATAGTCAAGGTTTTAAAAAGATCCTTCTTGTCAAACTCTTTTAGCTGGAAAGTAAAGGAATCTTGAATTTTTTTTACAATTGGACTGTGGCTTTCCAGCCCAGTTTGATTGTAGTTGGACTATTCAACAGCATGAATGTTAGGAAATCTTTTTCCCTAAAATATTGTAAATTGCTGTCAAACCTTATTAATAATAAAGAGTTCATCTGGTTAGTAATATCTGTTTAGTGCTGCTTCTTCCACAGATATCTGTGCTTTTTAGTCTAATGCAGATAAAGGTTAGTAATTTGTACGTGCTTAATTCCCAGATACACAGATCCTACTCTTGCTTTGTTATATCAGAAAGATGTTTTGTTTTTTTTTAAATTACCAAAAAAATTACTAGTTGAAGCTAGAATTTCTATAGCTGTAAAATTTTTCACAGTATTTATACAACTGAGTTACAATATGTCAATAGGCATCATTCATTTATACTGCATTAAAACAAATTTAAGCTTGAAAATGAAGTATTTTCAGATTTCACAAGTTAATTTTTCAGTTATTTTAACTTAGGTATCTGTAACCAAACAGCTTGCTCATTAGAACAAAAAACCTGCCAAGAGTAATCAAGCATAGAGATGAAACAAAAGACATTATGATGTATTATTTTATGTCTCATGTTGATCAAGAGAAGTGGTTGATTGAAGGCAAATGAAGGAAAGGAAATAATCTTCATAATGCTGAATTAATTATAATTTCAAAGGGATGTGTAGTCAGCCAACCTTAGAACATCTGAATTGTTAAAGGAAGTTGTTCAAATAGTGTATTTTTAAGGACTTTCTCAGGAAGTGAAACATTTCTCCTTGAAGATTTAGGGTTGTTTTCTTTTTCCCATTTTATCAAATCTTCATTGGATTTCTCTGGGATGATGCTGTATTAGTCTGGATCTGAACCTGGTTTTCAGGGACTCTTGTCTAATGGAGGTCACTGAGGATATGTTCACTGATGTTTGTGAGAGATGGAACTTTGCCAGTCTGCTTATTTGAAATCATTATTTGACCATAAAGTCTACAAAACAGGCTTCTGGATATATTTTGCATCTTTGAAAAATGGAAAGAAAGCAAACTTGAACTGGAGAAGAAACTAAGTTATCCAATAAGTCCTTTACATTAGAAAAACCTCTCTAGTGGTATAAAGTAGTATAAATAACAAGATTATTGTGTGGGGATTTTTTTCTTTTATTTTTCTTTTTGCTTTTAGAGGTATAAGAGAATTACAAGTTTGTTGCAACTTATGGAGTACAATGAAAACATTTCTTTATTTTGTTAAGTTACTGTATTTGACTGGGGATTTTATTTTCCTTTTCAAAAAGTTATTTTCCTGAATAAGTTGTTATTCTACAGCTCTTCCCCCTGCCTCCCTTCTTCAGCCATTTGCAAGGTGTAGGCACAAAAAAATCAGTTTCACTGACCTGAATCGAAGTACTTCATTTTGGCTAATTAATCTTCAAGGATTTCTGTTTGTGTATTTGAATTCTGTGTCTGATTGATTTGCTGTGTTGCTTCATGGAAGTGTAGGTGCCCCTGTGCTTCCTTTACATGCCCAGCTCCTGCAGAGAATTGCAGATTGTATGATCACTCTGCTCTCCCCTTCTGCTGAATCACATGTTGCACTGTGCAGAGCAGCACAGAAAGTCAAGGAAATTGGAGGCTGACAGTTATGAAGTAGAAATAAATAAAGTCAGACAAGCATTAAAAAAGCTGCACAGTGCATAGCAAGACAATAGTTCTGAGGCAAGATTTTCATCCTGTATCAGAAAGGCCATTTATATAGATAATAATATTGTTATAAACTAAAGCTGAGTAACCTCTTTTGTCAGAGGTATTAAAGCATCTGTTGCATGGCTTAATTCTGTGGAAAATCACAGGGCTGATGGCAAAACAAAGCACTGGGATGGATTTACACAGTAGCTGTTTCTTGCATCTGGTGCTAGAGTAGATTGATCATCTGGCATCATTAATTCCTGGATGTCCCAAGTAAGGTACAAGTCTGTAAGCAGAACAAGTCAAAACCAGGTTTTGGTAAGATATACCATTGTGTAATTATAACTATATTATTTGAAGTCTGTATTTAATCTCTGTTCATATTATGGTATATCCTGCTTAAGTCTTAAGTGAAGTTCTGTTACACCTGTCTCAGATTTATTTTCTTAATAAATTACTCAATCATTTGATGTTTCTAACATTTGTATTTTTCCCGGATCTTTATTCAGAAATCTGCTAAGCTATTTATTTCCTTCCTTGACTAGGCAAAACAATGGGTTGTTAATGTTTACATATTGTCGCTAAAATAAAAATATTTGTCACTTTCCTTTTATGGCATTCACCAGAAAATTAGAAATGAGGGTAGAATGACATGAAAGTCAAAATTTTATTGCTCTTATATCAGCTGTAGGGATTTGCAGCAATTATTTTATCTATGTGGAGATTTCTTTCACACTGGTCACAGTGATAAATGTCCCTTTCTATTCAACCTCTACACCAGGTTCAAGTCCCTGGTCAGTCCCATAAACACCTCAAGTGTTGTTTGGAGTCTCCAGGCAAGAACCAGTGATTTTATGCCTTTTCTACACCAGTTTATTTTTATGTATTTGGTATGAAGGAACTGGACAAATGGGTGAAGGAAGAATTTCTTCCTTTTTCAACCTGGATCTAAATAATCAAGATCACTCCTGCTGTAACCAGTTAAATGCATGAGACTATAAACTCTGAAACTGAAGGTCAGCAGCACCAGCCATCCTTGGGGGCTGGAGTTAGTGAGCATGCAAATTGCCTGCCCTCCCTGAACCTGGATGAGTGGAAAGCTGGGCAGTACAGTTGCATTGTATCAGAAATAGAACATCTTATCTAAAAAACTCGAGTATCAATTCAGCATTCCAGATCTTATCACTTAGGCCATGAATTTGGAAGAATTTTTTTGTCATTTGATGGTTTTTTTTTTGTTTTATTATCAATTTAGAAGGAATTATATACCTAATTTTTAATATAAACCAGGGCAGTTTGGCACAGAAAATGTCCTGTAAAAAACTATATTGTTCACTGGGACAAAGGTTTAAGAAGTAATTGAGTTATAGTGGATTAAAAAGAGGTGAAGGGTTTTACTCCAATAGTGTAAAATTAGTTAAGGACTTGATACTGTTTTTAGCTGTGTATTGCTGTTCTGAGTGATTTTTGGCTTGAGTTGTTAGGAACAGGTATTTGTAATGATTGGCTCCCAAGTAGATTAGTAGGACAGGGAAGAATCCTGAAATTTCAAACACTAAGTATTAACTTTCTGAGAAAAGTTTGTCTTAAAAAATAACACAAATATGAAATAATTATTCCATATTGTCCTTTGATTTACTGTTTCTCACCTAGTTCTTTGTCATTGCTCAATTTATGTTCTTTTCTCTCTATTTACTTTCTTGCATGCAGCAATTAAATTGGCATTCTTGGGAGAAAGCTTAAGAGCAATTTAGAGGGTTTCTAAAGAAAAATCACGGTTTATTATCACATGAGTATTGTTTCATGATTTCTTCTGAGAATGGAACAGCACAATTTGTAAACCAATATTCAGCCAAAGGCATTTAAGTACCCATTCTTACCCTATGGATGTCTAGTTACCCTCTGTAGGCAGCCTACTATGTGTGTTTGTTTGGAGAAGTGGAATTTATGTGATTCTTTTACTAGATCAGATTCCAATTTCTAGGAGTAAGTATTTTACTGCACTGAAAAGAGCTTGCTTATTTCCTTAAATCACTTAGTAACCCAATGAAAATAAGACTGAGTGCCAAGTCTTAATTTTCACTGCAACCATTAATGTTTGAACATCACTAATGTTTCATCCTGGAACATCAGTGATAAAATGGTCAGGTATAATGATTTGTTAATATAGCATTATAAAGGTTATATTATAAGATTCAATTTTCAAGTCCAATACCATTGACCAATACTGTGATACAGGTTGGTATCAGTCTTAGAGGGGATCTGACACTGGATTTCTCAGTTTAACCAAAGTGAAAGTGCAGTCATCCTAGTTAATCACCATTGGGACTGATTTCTGCATACTGAATTTGAATATCTCACATCTGGAGTGCTCTGTGTTCTATCCAGCAAAGAGTTTAGGGCTGTGGCTAATGTAAGCCTGGGAACGAGCTTCCTGTGAAATCACTTGCTGTGACTCCATTAAGTAAGATTATTAATTTGTGTTAAGATCATTACTATCTGGCCAGTTTCTATTTTTGCTGTTAATTCCAAAAGTGTATTGTTTTTTAATAGATGAAATGGATGAACTGTTTGCTTTTGGCATAGGTAATGCCTTACTGGTGGGTTTGAGATGACAATATTACTTGGACATTTCAGAAAGCTAAGCTCCGCTACTTTGGAAAGATTAATTGTAGCACCAGTTACTTTGACAGTCTAATTCACATTTCATACACAGAGAAAAAGGAAATATGATAAACTGTCAAACTACTGGAGTGTCTGAAATTATTTGGTTCTTTTTTAAGAAAGTGTTAAAACCACTGTATTTTTTGACCACTAAAATTTGCAAACTTCTTTTAAATTAAGTTTCCCATTACTGATGTAGTGTAAGTACCCAAAGCATAGAGTTTGTGGAGGGATCTGCTGTGCAGGAACAAAAAATGTTAGTGCCAGTAAATACCAGATCAGGTGTGTCAAAACATGTAGATTAATTTTTAGATAGTTATTTGCAGGTATAACTAGCCTGAGAAAACACTATCCTTTTCAATTTTAAAAAATTTATTCAAGACGAATATACATCAAAAAACCCAAAATCTTTTCAGTAGTTAACGTAGCTTATCTTATTTGGACATGTTTCAAAATTTTATGCTAAACAGCAAAGCTAAAAGTGAGATTGTGTTAGAGTTTAAGATGGTACTCAGTTTCTGCAGCTTCAGCTATGTATCCCATCTTTTTAGTGTAGTCTTCTGTGCCTAAAAATTCTGTATTTCCTTTTTATCTGGACACAAGCCACTCAGCCATTCCTGTGACGTAGCTCTTTTAAAGTTAAACATTTCTGTAACACACAAATCAGCGGTTTATTTTGAACACTGGCTTACAGTACGTGAACTGTAGAACTTGCCTTGTTTGTAAACTTACTTCTTCTGCAGATGTGTAGGTCTTTCACAATAGCTTGCTGAAGAATAAGCAATAACTAATCAAGAGCAGCAGGAATCAAGAGCATGACCTCAATTTTTTTATATCCTAGGGGAGCACTTACTATATGAAATGTAACTTGAATATCATGAACTATGGGCCAGGTGTCTTTTAGAAGCCAACCCCTGTAGTTTATGTGCTTGCATTCAGCTAGAGCTGCTACTCTGAAAACGCTATTCTGAAATAGATTTGTATGTTTTTTGGAGTAACTTGGGAAAGTTTTGTGTTGGTAAGAAATTGTTTCAGGTTCTGTAGGGCTATTGATGAATTCAGCAGAAGATGAAAGTAGCTTTAAAACAGAACACGTGCAGAAAGCACTCAGTTTCTAGATAGAAAATAGCCTTATCCAGTGGGATTTCCCTATCGTTTTCTTATAAAATGTGGACTTTTTTGATGTAAAATTAATTATTTTCAGCAAATCTGTTGATTTTTGCTGGAATGTTTGAAACTGTAAACAGTCAGTTTGTCTTCATTACGACTTTTTTCGTAGGAAGTGAAGCTAGAGAAATGTGGTATGGAAAGTTAGTTGCATGCTCATGGACTTAGTAGTATTAACTGTTACACAGCACTACCAGTGAGAAAAAAAAATCACCAGAAGTACTGTTTGTATGTGAAACAGTACGGGTTGTAGTGAATTCAAGGTAGAACTCTGACCTAAGAACAAAAATGGTGTACTCTGTCACACTATGGACAAAAGCCCTCTAAAATACCAGATGTGGTAGAACTAAATGGGTGGTGTATTGCTCTGTATGAGTGCTGTTAGGCACTTGCAGTTCTCACAGTTGTGAGTTGTGTAGTATTTCACAATACCACAGTATGTTTGTGTTTCTTGGTGGTTTCTGTCAGTGCCTTGCTGCCCCACATCACTGATTTGGAGCAAAAGTGTGATACTGCAGTGTGGTTTGACAATAGGCATCATATTTTTTGATGGATTTTGGTGATATGTAGAGATGTATGTCATTCTTAGCTTGCATTTTAAAAATGCCCAATGAACTGAAATGACTGAGCAACCAATGAAGCAGAAACTTGCTGCGTGTAATTAATTAAGTTTTCTTGTTATTAAGTTAACATTTGGATTTGGTTGCTTGGTGAATAATTCTTTAACATACCTAGTCTATTTAAAGGGACAAAATAAATATGCTTAGTATTTTCTTTCTGATTTTAAGATGTAATTTCATATACTTTACATCTTCATATATTTTACTGATAGTTTTTATTGGTCTGCTACAATGTTGTCCATATCTTTGTGTCTTGTGTTTACTTTCGTGTTGCTTTATTAGGTAACTAATGGAACAAAAGAGGCTGAGTGCTTCTCTAGAGGAAACAGGAGAATAAAATGTTGATATATATACAACAAGCACTAGAAGGATATTCTCACTGATGTAAAAAATTATAGCAACAGGATGGTAATTTCTTCATAGCTGGATTTTTAAAGCCAACGTTAGGTGTTTCAGATTTATTTAGGCATAAAACAGCAGGGCAAATATGGGGCTGTTTGCAGGAGGAGCAGGTTTTTTTAGTGTGTGCATATATATGCACATAGTGGATTTTTTGGTATAAAATTCCTTTGACTGTTAGGTCCTTTGACTGTAAGTCTGAGACATTTATATTCTTCTTTTTTTTTAGACTGCAAGAAAAAAGAAAGATGAGTTTGGATGCTCATTTTTGCATCTTCTGTAATTCTAATTACAGAGCTAAATTCGAGGAAAGGTTGGTGTAAGTTCTTTTTATGGTATACATTGCCACATATGATGTGGCAAAAGTTTGTAGGAAAATTAAAAGTTTTTTTTATTTATTGGTTTTGTTGGCTTTTTTCTTTTGCAGTCAAAAATTGTAAGTTTGCATTGTTTTGCTTTAAAAGGACTCTTGCAAAAATACTGACTTCTTCAGTTTGTCATGTGTATAATTAAAACTCTGGTCTCATGTAGAAATATTTCCTTTAAGTTGTGAATACCAGGAAGAGTTAAATCAGTTTCTGATAAATCCACAACATATTATCCTTGCTGTATCAATTTTAGTGAGTAAAGAGAGAACCTTGGAAGAACTTTTCTCTCCAAATGAAAATGGAAGATCTTACTAAAACTCTATTTGCTTTAAAAAAATATATTTGTCACCAGGGCATCTGTCACTCCTATGGATATTAATTTCTACTAGGCACTTTTTCTATCAGTGATGGAAATACATCTTTGAGTTTCATGTTGAAGTTGCAGAAACAGGTAGTATTTTTCTGAAGTAAGAGTAATCTTTTAAATTGAGTCCTGATTACAAAATTGCTATCAACAACTGATACATGTATATGATGATTAATGTAAAATAAGTAGGTATAGAGAGCAAATGCTTCAGCTGTTCCTTCTGGTAGCTCCCTGTGGAGAGAGTAAAGGTGCATCTAGGTGGCAAAATGCTCTCAGGAGATGCATGTAATGAGTGAGGCTATGGAGGTAATAATAATAATAATATAGAAATAGCATAACTCTAGTAATGCAGGGCAGTAAATAAACAAGTTTATCCTATTTCTGAGCAATGCCTAAAAAAGCAATGTATGCTCACACTTTCAGTGATTTTAGTATTTGAATTTGGTGTGCAGAGGTGATTAGAATAGATCTGTGTGTTTCTTTGACCAAAATATGTAGTTTTACATATTTTATGTAAATATGCACTTTTTTTGGTGTAAAAGTGCTTAAGTGCCTTTGTATGATGTAGCTTAATATAAACCTCATTTTTACCACCTCCAAGTGCAAACTTAATGCAGAACAGTTAGCCAGCTTGCTTGTAGGCAGGAGTTAGTCCATTGAGCTTATTTTTGAACAACACCCACTAAACAATTGCATGTATCGTAGTAGCAGGAGGTGTATTACTGCTGCTTTCTGAAACCAAAAAAGCTTCAGTGGCAATGTTGTAAAAGTAGATTGTTGGTGTGCAATAATTTGGAGGCAACTGAAAATCACTGCTATTATTAAAAACATTCCAAATATATTTAGCTTATTCATTGTTAAACCTGAAACTTGAAAAAAATATTTTGGTTGTTGATGTCCTGTTTCTTTTTACTTTGTAACTAAATTTTAATTCAAATGAAAGAGTAAAGAAAGTTTTTTAAAGAATGTATTTGACACATTTCAGATTTTTTTTTTTCTTTCAGTAATGCTCAGAGCTCTCCAAAGGCTTATGACTATCAGAGAAAGAGCTCATGCAGATCAGGGACTCTTTTTACTAATGCTATTCATAAATCAGCTATACTGCTACAGAAACTTTGGTATTTCAGCTGGGACTTAATTTAGGACCCCTCAAAGGTTAGAAGTGACTATTTTTTGATTTTCAGAGTGCATGTTTTTGTTGAATCTTTTTATTCTAGCAACTGAAGTAGGTATGAGAGGAGGAAAGAGTCCTTAATTTCTGGGGGAAATTTAATTAGGCATTTTTTGGCCATGGTTAACCTCACTTCTGAGGTAAAGAATGAAGAGCAAAGAGAAGGATTAAGTTGAGAGAGGAAAATAAGTGTACACACACTGAAAACATTAAAATAGAAGGGAGAGATGGTTTTTTTCCTTGTCTGTTTCTGACAGTGATTGGAGAGAGGAAAACTACAAACTGAGTTAAAGCATTGTTTGGGATGTTCATATGCTCTGCTATGTATGCACATAATATTTAAGTAATTTGCCTGTTGAGCATCAAATTGGAGCAGCCTCTTTCTGTTGATGTGTTTCTTGAAGGTTCTCAAAGATAAAGCAGCGTAAGGGAAATTGGCATGTGTTCAAATACTATTAGAGGTGTAATTTAATTTGCTTAAGGCTGCTGCATCTCCCCATTTCCTGCAGGATAGATGAGGAGCTCGACCCCAAAGTACCAAAATGAAAGATCACAGTTAGGAAAAAGCACATGATTGAGATTGGATATTGTTCTCACTGTTCCATGACACTTTATTATTATTATAAGAGTATTTAAAACAAGCTTAAGACTCCTCAAGTGTGTACATAATAGTCTTGATATAATTTCTGTTAAAGTAGGAGGTACTAGTTATTATTACAGTAGCCTTTCTACTTTGTTAACTGTGCTCCTGTACATTAGACTCTGTTTTCCGTTTTTCATTGTGAACTATCTGGAAATGGAGGAATTAGTAGGCCATTTTTAAGGCTTTTAAGCCTTTCAGCATTGATTAATGTGACAGTTGAAGGGAGAGAAATTTTGCTTAAGTTTTTCTCCTGAAAGGTCATCCCTTTTCCACATACTTTGAGCTGTAATGAATAGGAAGAGTTGTTTAAAATGGATACTATACTTGTTTGAAAGGGCAAATCTGCTGTGAGTAAAAATTCTGCTTCCCAAGTGCCTGAGTTTCTCAGGAGGTGTTTCTTCACTTTCCTCCTGGTATGAGCCTTTTAAAACTATACCTAAATGTCTTTCTCCCTCCATCGAATCACTAAGAATACGGTTCAGGGAGGAGTAAATTGCTAGCATTATCATCAGAGGAATGAAAAAACTTCAAGCTCTAGATGGCCATGTTATTTTTGCTACCTAGCTGTTACCATCTCTGCCTTAAATCACATCATGTGGTGTGTGCAAGGTCTGTGCTCTGTTCCTGTACATCTCTAACCCTGGTATTTTGGTCTGAAAGTGTGCACTAAGCACAGCTGCAAATAGTAAACACTTGATTTACTTTTGCTATACCAAGATATGAATATTTTACCAATGTTTCTGTCTTTCCTGCTCTTAAATTTCTTTCCTGTTTCCCTCCCCATTTCGTGCATGCTGATTTTTTTCTTTTTGTCATTTACATGATCACATGTGGCAATGGTCAGTTGGCAGAAACTTGTCGTGTCAAATTTCCCAGTGCTGAATAATTCTTGGTAGGATTGCTCTGGATAATTTCCACTGTAGATAACTATTAGTCTATTACTCTACAATAATTTGTTGTCTTTCTTCATAGCTATGAATGTATTCTTCATGGAGGACTTTTTCAACTTTAATCTCGTGTATTCCTCATGGAGGACTTCAGCTTTAATCTGAAGTCAATTACCTGGAAGCTTCATGCATTTATTTCTTTTACAAAGAAATGGGTAAAAGAAAGAGTCCTGTGATAAGGCAAGAGAAAATTTTAATTTTTCTTTCAGAAAAGTTTTGGTAAAGAAATAGAAGTGAAGAAAAAAAGCTATTCTTTTCTATAGCCCATCATGATTTCTATCATTATTTGTATCTTTGCCATTGGGATACAAATCCTTAAAAGCTGAGATAAAGGAAAGAACCAGTTCAAGAGAAGTTTTGATAACAAGAATGCTGCTTTTCAAGGATGTGCAGTTCCTCATGGATAGATACATATATCACCCTAATAGTGGAAAAATTTTTGAGAAATCTTCTTTGTATAACTTACATATCTTTATGTGTTAATTTTTCCATTAAAATTATTACTAGGCAAGAAATAAAATTAGGAAAAAATTAGAAATAAAATTATGGCTTTTGTTGAACTAAGAAGACTGTTCAGTGCTGGGACACTTACCTTGGTTCCTTAAACAACCAGGAATTTCTTTCCCCTTATTTTTCTTACCTGATTTCTATTCTTACATTTCAACTATTTCTCTTTTTCAAGTCTTGTAAATTATGAATATTATTTTCACCAGCACCTGGGGCTAGACATTAATTTGTCTTTCCTTAGGAATAGACTGTAAATTAGATATTACTATGTTACAAGGGGAGATAATGAATTGTTTTGCCTAGAAAAATATCAACATTAAAGATTTTTCAACAGTTTTTTCAGAAAAAAAAAGATGTAAATGAACTATTTTTGCTAGCTTGCAGAAAGCCAATTCTGATGGAGGTTGAATCAACTGTGATAGTAATGTATTGTTTCTTTTTGTGTGGAGTTGCTTAATATTCCAGCTTAAAACTGCTACCTTGATTTAAAAGGCCATGGTAGTGCAACTGGAAGGGATAAAATGGTGCCAACAAAAAGCATTTTGCCTCTCCCATTCCTTCAGAAATAGCCATGTTTGGAAAAGTAGTGTTGTATTTTTGGGTAAATTTTGCAAAACAAGGAAAACTTGTAGATTGTCCAGGTAAAACACTGCTGGGTTTGTGTGTTGGATGATAATCAGGGTTTCCTTGCTTGGCCAAATAACTACTGAGTAGTGAAATGGTTATTCAGAATGTGAAGCTGGGACTCATCTTGCCTAACTGCAGTAGTGTAGAAGCTTGGCATAAGCATATTCTCTGCAGACTTGATTTATATGGCAAGTGGAGACAGATGTCTGCTTTAAACAGTTTTTTTGTTGTGATTTTGTGTGTGACACATCGTCCTTTCAAAGTGGTCACCTTTTTCTGTCAGGAAGGCTAATTGTCCTAGGTGCTTTGTACAGATGGAACAACTGATTTTGAAATGCTAAAATTAGGTACAAATAGTCTCTAATTTTAGTTGTTTTGTACAAGTTGATGGAAAGATAGTTCTTTGTTATTCTGTAAATTCATCATTTGAAGAATAAAGTATTGAACCTGCATATGTGTACATTATTTTATTTTTATAGTGCAGCATAATACTGCTAAAAGAAGTTGGAAACCTTTAACGCTGACATGTATAGCTATTATGTAGTTACTAAAAATTAAATTATTTTCTTTCATCATTCTTCTACTTCAAATCATGTTTGAGGTTATTCCTAAAGAATAAAATAGAGTTATCACCTACAGGAACTTTTCTGGATTTTAATTTTTCTGTCCTTAGGTGTTCAGTAAAATTGTTGGTGACTTGATATACTTTATAAGCAGTTAATACCTTTTAATGACCACAGCTATGTTAGAGAAGATACATTATATCCTTTTAATCAATTGTTTTTCATTTCTTGTCACAGAGGTGTCCAATAGAATAGCTAGTTTAAATGTGAAATATTGCAGTGTGTTTTATATATGGTGGAGCACTGATAAAGGGCATGACCCCGAAATTCTTGGCAATATTTGGAGTGCTTAAGTGTGCTGTGGGCTGCTCCTTGAAGGCCATCCTGGTTAATGTACTCTGGATATGAATGTCTCAGAATGCTCTTTCCCTTGCCCCACGTGCACTGTGTTACAGCACTTTCTCTGAAGGAGCCATAGGCATGTATATTGTCAAAAAAATCTGTTTTTGCAGTAGTGCTGCAGTCTGCAGAGTGGGTGTTGGTTTCTCCAGGGAGCTACAGCAAGAACATTCTTAGGTGTGCTGTGGTTTGTTAAGGAAGTGTAGCTTTGTTTGAGTGACAGAATTGCTCTTCTGTCACTCAACTCACCACATCCATTTATATTCCATAGTTTCAGGGAGAACCTTCAAAAGCTGCTGATCGGAGTAATGAATTAAAGGATTGGTAGTAAATTCTGAAGAGGAAATGAAAACAGATAAGGCCAGAGTTTAAAAAAACCCCTTACTTCATAAGTTATGTGAAAAGAATGCAAATATGAGGTAAAAAATACAGATATATCCATGCATAGGAATGCCAGAAAGGAGAAAAATCTGAAAACAAGAAAGAAAAGGCAAAAAATTGAAAACAAGAAATGAAGTAAACAAAACACTTTGTGTGTATTAGCTGCCATATCCAGTAATCTAGGGATGCATATGCAGTATTTATAAAGTAAATAATGTAAATGCGAAAAAAATATTGTAAACCTGTAGGCTTTGCACTACAACTCTTTTTTTTGAGTAAAAAAAGAGAATTCCCCAGTGTATTAAACTACCTATGCAGAGATAAAAGCTTGAGATTTTAGCCCAGAATGCCCCAAACATTGAAAAAAGCAGATGTCATGACTATTTCACCATGTTTTCTGATATGAAGCAGCTTTCACTGCA
This sequence comes from Agelaius phoeniceus, assembly GCF_051311805.1. Taxonomy (NCBI): domain Eukaryota; kingdom Metazoa; phylum Chordata; class Aves; order Passeriformes; family Icteridae; genus Agelaius; species Agelaius phoeniceus. The sequence goes on along the minus strand of NC_135268.1, from coordinate 36,217,782 downwards.
GATATTTTTTCTTGTCCTACATAGCCTTAGCCTGAGAGGCAGTGAGAGTCCAGGGTATGAGTTTTCTGAATGTAGAGTGTTAAGTAAGGGACTTTGTTTTTGAAAGGGGCATGGGACTGAAGGCAGAGGCATCAGGCTAAGGATGGTTTTTGGTGGCTTATTTACACCTGAAACATCCTAACTAAAAAACATTCTTTCTCCTTCAGCTAAAATGGAAGACAGGTGTGTGAGTAGTTCTTTTAGCAAACATTCAGTGATTTGAATTTATTTTTCTAGCTAGTCAAAAAGTCTTTTATTGTGGACTATAAGAATGCTTGTCTTTAGCTTATAAAATTAAAGTGATTTTGGGCAGCAGGATATACTCAGGAAGCTATTCTGGAAAGAAGAATCCAAGTAGACTGCATTATATGTAAAATAATTTTAAAAAGTAATTTGAGTGCATTAAATGGAAGCTTTTCTTAATGGAGTAAAGTGAGCAAAGAAATTTTGAACAGCTGGGAGTACGTGCTGTTTTAAATACACAGCTTTTGTACATGCACGTGAATTAAAATTGGTGCTCTGTATTGCTCAGAGAAATTAAGATATTAGTATGATCATCAGTGATTTTGTGTTTAAAAGGTAAGGATAATTGGTACTGTACACTGCAGGAAAATCTAAGAGTTTGCTTTTTATTTCTTTGGTGTTTCTTTCAGATGAATTTAGATATGGAAGGGGTATGTTTGGTCACAGGCTTGCTAAACTGGTGAAGGGAGCTTTTGAACTAAACTTTCTGGGAAAGGGGAACTGCAATACATCTTAACACTTTGCTACCAGAGCTAGAGGAGAAGCCAGAGGCTGGAGAGGGGGTGCAGAGCAACACGAGAGGATCTCAAGGGTGGCACAAAGGAATTCCAGTCAGGAGGTCAACTTCATAGGGGCCCAGCTTAGATGCCTCTATGCTAGTGCACGCAGCGTAGAATTAAACAAAGAGTTAAATGTGTGCACACCTGCAGAGAGGTGATCTTCCTGGCATGACAGAGATCTTTTTTGTTAGCTCCTGTGACTGGAGTGTTGGAATGGAAAGATCCAGGCTTTAGGAAGACAGGCAGGGGGAGGTGGGGAAGGGGTGTTGCTTTCTGTGTCCATGGCCATCTGGAGTGCATGGAGCTCCCTTAGGGGCAGATGAGGAGCTGACTGAGAGTCATGGGTCAGGATTAAAGGGAGGGCAGGACAGGTGACATTGTAGTGGGGCTGCTACAGGCCTCGTGACCAGGAAGACCAAGGGGATGAGGCCCTCTATGGAATACAGATAGGAATGGCCTCATTTGAACACATCCTGGTTCCTGTGCAGGACTTCAACCAACCCAGTACCTGCTGAGGGACAGCACAGCAGGGCATAACCATTCCAGAAGGTTCCTGAAATGTGTTGATGACAATTTCCTTCTCCAAGTGATAGAGAAGCCAGTGAGGAGAGCTGCTCTGCTGAGCCTTATTCTAAACTACAAGGAGGATCTGATGGGGAATGTGAATCTGAAGGGCAGTGTTGGCTGCAGTGACCATAAAGTGGTGGAGTTCAAGATCCTTAGGGCAATGAGGAAGATGCACAGCAAGCTTGCTACTCTGAACTTCAGGAGAGCAGAGATGGCCCTCTTCAGGGATGTGACTGGCAGAGTACCTTGGGATAAAGCTCTGGAGGGAAGAGGAGCCCAAGAAAGCTGGTTGATATTCAAGGATCACATCCTCCAAGCTCAGGATGCATCTCAACAAACAAAAATTTGGGCAAAATCACTGAGAGGCCTGCATGGATGAGCAGGCTGTTCCTTGGTAAACTCAAACACAAAAGGAAGCCTGCAGAAGGTGGATGCAGGGATAGTTGGCCTGGAAGGAAAACAGAAATTGTCTGAAGAGTCAGAGATCAGATGAGGAAAGCTGAAGTCCTTGATAAATTTAAATCCAGCTAGGGACATCAAGGGCAACAGGAAAATCTATCACTGGTAAAAGAAAGGCTGGGGAAAGTGTGGCTTCTCTCAGAAAGGAAGCAGGGAACCAGGTCACACAATATGTGAAGAAGGCTGACATACTCCACAACTGTCTTGCCTCAGGCTGGCAAGTGTGGCAGTCACACTGACCTGAGTTGCAGGATGCAAAGGCAGAGCCTGGAGGAATTAAGAACCACCCACCGTAGAAGATCAGATGTGAGACTTTCTAGGGAAACTGAGGGTCCATGGGACCTGATGAGGTACAGCTGTGGGTCCTGTGGGAACCATCCAAAGAAGTGGCAAAGCCACTGCCTATCATATTTGGAGAAGCTGTGGCAGTCTGGTGAAAGTTCTGGAAAAGGGGAAACTTAACCCTCATTTGTAAAAAGGTAGATAAGGAAGACCTTGGAAACCACAGGTCAGTCAGTCTTACCTAAGAGTCCAGGAGAAGTTCCTCCTGGAAACGGAGTGATTTGTGACAGCCCAAATGGCCTTCTATGATGGGATGACAATGTTGGTGGATATAGTAAGAGCAACTGATAGCACCTCCTGAGAACTGTGAAGAGCATATGACACTGTCCAACATCGTCATCTCTAAACTGGAGAGGCGTGTGCGTGGTGGTTGGATCACTGAGGGGATCAGTGTAGTGGGATAGAATATAAGAAAATAAAGATAGTGCAGGAAGTATTCTCACCCCTAAGGAGTTGCAGTTGGGCCAATTAACAAAGATTAGGAACAGGCCTGACTTTAACAGGCCACAGCTGTAACCAATGAGAAGAAGAGTGCTATAAAAGAGTGGGGTGGCTGCTTGAGAAGGGAACTGGAGTCAGTTGGCTGCTTTGTGAAGAAGAAAGAGTCAGTGCTCTGAGGGGCTGCCCATGAGAAACAGCAAGAAGGTATGGAAGTTTTGCAATAGGAGACAACAGTATGGAACCCCTGCAGTAAGATGACAACAGATCAGGAGTTAGCTGGATGGCTGCTCTGAAAGGGTTGTGGCCAACATCTTGATGTCCAAATGGAGAAGACTGACATTCCTCTGGGGCTGGTGTTGGTACTGGTGCTGTTCAGCATCCTTGTTATTGACATGGACAGTGGGATCAAGGGCTCCCCCAGTAAGTTTGCCAACACCACTGAGCTGTGTGGTGTGATCATAATGCTGGAGGGAAGGGATGGCAGGCATCCAGAGGGGCCTGGACAGGCTTGAGAGATAGGCTTGTGTGAACCTCATGAATGAAGTTCAGCAAGGCCAAGGGCAAGGTCCTGCACCTGGGTTGCTCCACCCAAGCACAACCACAGGCTGGGTGGGGAATGGATGAGAGCACCCTGGGGAGGGCTCGGTGTGTTGGTGAATGAGAAACTCAACACGATCCATCCATGTGTACTTTCTGCCTGGAAAGCCAGCCGCATCCTGGGCTGCATCACAAGAAGCATGGCCAGCAGATTGAAGAAGGTGATTCTCCTACTCTAGTCTACTCTCATGATACTCCACCTGGGATGCTGCATGCAGGTCTGGGCCCCCCTGCATAAGAAGGGTATGGATGAGAGGGAACAAGTCCAGAGAAGGGTTGTGGAAATGGTTGAGGTCTGAAGTGCCTCTCCTGTGAAGACAGGCTGAGAGAGTTGGGGTTGTTTAGTTTGGAGAACAGAAGGCTCTACAGAGACCTTAGAGAAACCTTCCAGTACATAAAGGGGGCTGCAAAAGAGCTGGACAGGGAGTTATTACAAGGGCCATGTAGTGATAGGAGAATGGGGAATGGCTTCAAAGTGAAAGGGAGGAGATTTAGACAAGATGTTAAGAATAAATCCTTTACTGTGAGGTGGTGAGACACTAGAAAATGTTGCCCAGAGCAGCTGTGGATGCCTTATTCCTGCAAGTGTTCAATGCTATGCTGGACAGGGCTTTGAGTATCCTGGTCTACATAAAGGTTCCCCATCTGTGGCAGGAGAGTTAGACCCAGGTGACCTTTAAGATGTCTGGCATCCCAAAACATTCTGTGCTTCTATAGTATCTTCTAGTTTTTGAGTGTTCTAGCAACCTTTTCAAAAATCTGACTGGGATAAGAAGTGTTAGCTTTAGATCCTCATGCCTCTGTCTCTATAAGGTTCATTTAACTTTGATACTCTTTGCCAATTTGCTTTTTGATGCTCTTGAAACCTCACTTCTTTTGAATAAGTGTGAAGGAAGTTACAGTTTGGTTTAGTCCCATCTTCCTATTTTCTCCAGTGAAACTAGAAAAAATGTGGGATTTATATGGAGTTAGAAATTGTATTTTGTTTAAAACCTCCAGTGCCATTTCATTGCAGTGATTTAAAATTAATAGATTACAGTTTTCTTTCCAGAGAACAGTTTATCCACTAATGCCACATGGCAAGGTAGTTTTACAGCACAGTAGCTTTTATTCTGAAGTCTGACTCCTTTTTTATTCAAATTGAATGTACCCGCAGGCTTTAGATTTGTGACTTCTCCTAAGTTAGGGTAGCCTGAAGATGAGCTCTTCAGTTCTTGGCAAGTCCTAAGCAGTTTTTTCAGAGGTTTTGTCATGCAGAGCTGTGACCATCTGGTGGTAGATGTCTTACTTTTTCCTCCTGGAAGTGTACTTTTCCTTAGTGAACCTAAATATTCTCTAATCCCATTGAGAGTGAATAACTCTGTTCTGAAGAGCCCTGGCAATACTTTTTATCTGGATAGAATGCTCCCATTTTCTAACAGTGTCCTGGAAAGAAAGCTTACTTAATCCGTATTGTTAAGATGAACTCCAGTTCTTCAGTTTTATTTCAGTATCTTCTGTCAGTTTCTTATTCTAGGTTATTATAGATCTAGATTATTCTGACATCTAAACAGAAGATTGCTTTTGACTGTGTGTGTGGGTATGTTTTCCTTATAAAGGGTGTATACATTCACAAAGAAAATGGTATTTTTTTCTACTTTATATTTTGAAAAACAACACAGAGTCCTATAGAATGGATGGGAAACAATGCCACACTTCTCTGGAAAGGAAAGAATTAGACAGTTTCAAAAGGTTACTTATTAAATAAAGGTGTTTTGATGCTACAATTATTGTGACTGGTGAAGAAACCTTGGATGAGGATTACTATCCCCTGGATACTGGTTAGATCATCATATTACAGAATTGTGTGAAGAAAAGCCAGGCAGATATTCTGGGGCATTTCCCACTCTTCTCTTCCATGAATTTTTTGCAGTAGCTTATATTGCTGGCAAGTGTCTAGCTTGTAATCCTTTTTGCATGTATGAAAGATACACCTGGGGAGGGAAGGCTTTGTGTAACTTGTTATTCCCAAATCTGTTCTTTTATAACAAAAAGACTGTCCATTTACTCCACCATGTACTTAAGCATCAAAACTACTTATGACAAAAAAGCAAAAGCCACAAAGGCATAATGCTGTCATTTTAAAATGATACAAAGGCACTTCAGAGCAGCCAGTAATATTACAGGCTTTATCAGCATTGCATCAGTTCTTTCCTTCATAAATCTTTCACTACACAAATCAAATAGATATTTGACAAAAGTGATGTAAGGGAAAAGATGTTACAAATCTCCAGTACAGTTAAAATGACTGCAACTAAGGAAGGTAATTATTTCATCATTCCATCCACAGTTGCCCAATTCATCTAGAAAAAAAATTGTTGAGAAAGACTTTGTAATTTTGAAGCCATGCTCATTGCAGGCTGTTTCAGACTAAGTAGTTGGCTCAGGTGCAAGAACACCTCTTACTACCCAAGTCACTGGAATTTTTTTTGGGGTCGATTAGTTTTTTTTTTCCCCTACTTAATTGCACATAGAAAATCCTCCTTTACTTGGCTGTATTACACAGAATACACAAGCAGATATTTACCAATCTTGCTTTAGCTGGTAGGCAGTCACTAGAGGGTAATATATTCTCATCTCACTTTTGGTCTTTCCAAATTCTCAGGCAGCTGCCTCTGTGCATTTATTTAGCATGTGAGGCAGAATTGGCAGCTTTTTGAATGTTTGCAATCAGAATACTTTTGTTGGATGTTGCAATAATGGGGCTGCAGCATTGCCTGAAATTTTCGTTGGAATAAACTGTTCATGTCAACACTGTCGGCAAATAAAGCCTGTATTTTCAGCAAACTCTTGAATTCTTGAGTTCTTTTAAATTTTCATATACTTGAAACTCTGTGCAAAAGAAAGCCCCTTTGAGAATCTACCAGGCTAATTGCTTGCGAAGAAGGATGGCATTAATTTTGAATGTGATGAGAAGTGTGTGGTTGAGGCATGTGGTTATTTCAGACCATTGCAATTTGGGGAGAAGAAAATGGAAAGGAATTTTTTTTAAGTAGCTTTGTCTCCTGTTGCATACTGGTCAACTCTATGTGTGTCTGCTCAGAACCACAGAAAATTATGTAGTCTCAAATAATCAGAAGAGTGTCTGTCTAGAACCAAAAACTGTGAAATTTTTAATGTGCTATTTCTATTCAGCAGTCAGACCTGATCTTCTACAGAATCTGAAATGGCTTCTTATCTCATTTGACAACTTAGTAGCTACAGATTATTTTAGGTTTGTTCTGTTCTGCTGGGAGTTTTTTCATCCATCTCTTGCGAGAAATGTTCTCAAAGATTCTACTGAATCAAATTCTCTACACTTAGAAGTGCATAGTGGTAACAATTTGCTTTTGAGTGGTAGTTGTCACTTACCTATACAGATAAATTCTCAAGTGCTTTTGAGAAACTCCACTAATTTTTTCAGAGCTCTCTTTTATCCACTGGTTTATGAATTCTAGTGGCATAAATCAGTTTGTTATTTTGTTCTTCAAAACTCTCTGCCCTCCATTTGCATCTTTTTATCTTTTCCAGGAGATTAAAGAGTTACATTCTGTTAGTTTTTAAAATATCTTAAGCCTGGCCAATGACTGGATCTGTACAAGTGGTTAGGTAGACACTCAGAGGTATGTAGCTGTAAACTGTAGAAGGAATACCAAGTTAACAGCTGCAGTTGTGTGTTAAAAATAGATGAGGACTTAGATGAAGAACTGTAAAGTAATTGTAACATACCTACTGCCTTCCAATGACACCGATCCCTCAGTGCACCCTTGCCTAAACATAGCCAGCCTTGGAATTGGCCACCAGAGGGCAAACTAAATGTGGATGCTCCCCACTTCTATATGTTCTTGAAAACCAGCTGCAATTCTTCATGTCAATGTTATTAGATTTTTTTCCCTCTACATAAATGGCAAATATTTTTTAAAGAAAATATTCTTTTTCACTGAAGAGGTCGTCTTGTCTTGACTCATTGTGTAGCAACAATAACCTGAAAAACCAACTTTGAAACAGCATGTTTCATAGGAATGATGTAAAACATCACCAGGCTAGTTTTACATCTTACTGCTGGGTGGCTTTTGATGGCATGTGCAAGCAGAAGATCATCTGTGAGTTTTTTGCTTCTTTTCATGATCAGAAAGAGCGTTAGTCAGTGTTAGGCAATTAAAGAGGCTCTTGTTTACAGAAGGAAGTCTTTAGTCATGTAGGTTTGGGAATAACTGTTCTAAAGTCCATTTCCCTGATGCTGCAGATGCTGACATTCTTCCTGTATGTTTGAAACAAGATAAAATTTTGTTCTGTAACTAAAAGTAATTCCAGGAGTTTCCTTTTACACTTGCATAGAACTTTGATATTTACTTTCCCTTTAAGGCAAACCACTTTACTGGACAAAAATGTAGAGAAGTTTTGCTCAGGCAGGTACTGAATTTGTTCTCACGGTAGGTATGAAAGATGACACATCTCAATGTTCATACGTTTGTAGGCCAGTAGAAATAGACAGGGTAGATACCTTTGGAGAATTATGTACAAAATTAAAATACAGAAAGAATAAATAAAACCATCTACTCTAAACCTTTCAACTGCTTAACAAGCAGGGAATTTACTATAGTAATGAAATTCATTAGCTTAAATTGGTATTATCTTCTGTCATTGTGTACTGATGGATAGATCTTAATTTTAATTTGTCTTTCTGTGAAAGAGTATCTTTCCTATTTGACATAAAATTATGGTTGTCAGATAAATACTATATGTAATGAAATGCTATCTTGTTGGAAGGGAATAGTACAATGATTTAATTAGAAACTGTGGATTTATTAGCCCTTATGTGCAAGACAATAATTAATGTGGACTGTATGTTTATCATAACATCTCCAATCTTTGTAAACATTTATAAATATATTTGTTGAGCTTTTCCTTTGGGATTCATGTGACTTTGTAGGAATTTTGGATTTGATTCATATAGACTCATTTTATAATTAGAGAACTGACTAGGTGGAAAATGATCCTGACAGAGTATGTTAAGTATTTGACAAGTTTTCAGTGGGTCCGCTTTGTAGATGATATATTGTAATATAATCTAAAATATATTTTATTTACAATATAATATTTCTCTAATGTCTGGCAGAGGAAGATTTTGAACCTCTGCATCTGTGTACAGCTACCTACTAACATGAATTGTAGTAAAGGACCATTTTCATTAGTGCCACCTTGATATATTTTCCACAACATCTTGGCCATATCCATTGTATTTCACAGAGGTTTTCTCTTGAAAGACTGTGTGGGGAAGATGAACATGTCATTGTGTGGAGGTATGTCCTGAGTCATTAAAAAAACCAAAACACAAAAAAGGCTAGAAAGTCTCTTAAAGCAGGAAAGTGACAAGCTTAAAATACTTGCTTGTGCCTCATCTCTGTGGTGAATGAAATAGCTTTAAGACTCATTTGATACATTTAATGCTTATCTTTACAATTAACACACTGCATGTAAAGAGTCAAAATCCTCTGTTATTTTGGAAAATCTGTATGTATAAAAAAAATATTTTGTTCCTTTTCCCCCCCCCAAATACTCTGTATTCAATATAAACTTTTTATTAAAATAAGATGTTTGAAATTAAAAAAAAAAAAAACAGTTTTTGGGAGTGTTCCTTCAGAATATCTAAGAAAAGGCTTTGAAGATCCCATGTAGCAGGCAGCCTTTCATTATAGAAAAGAATTGATGACATTGCAATTGGAACAATAGTCTGCATTGATTTTCATAACATCATAATAATAATGTGGGGGATAATTTTATAATACCTTAATACAAATCTGGTTATTTCAAGAAAAAAAAAATCAATTCCTATTGTAGTACAATTTCATATTTAAACCTCAAATGGTGTTTCTAGCATATGCAACTGAAGGAAGCATACCTGTGATCTTACACGAGACTCTTTCCTGACTGAATAGTAAAACATTTTCAATTAGCTTAGAAGTTGTTTTTATGGCATTTCTACCAACTCCTGTCCAGTTTGAACTCTTTTCTGTACTATTAATGAACATTTCTTTTCCCTTTCTTCTCCCTCAGACTTGACGTACCTGCTCATGCACTTGAATAAATGCAGGGATATCTACTCCAAATGACTCCTAGAGGGGAAAAGTTTTTTTAAAGTGTCTGTAAAAATAGAAAGTTGATGTATTTATTAGTGTATTACTTACATTTCTCAAACAGGGTGTAGTGAACACCTCTAAAGGAGGTGATTCACGACTCATCGGCTGAGTTATTGAAACAAAACAATTCCCCAGAAATGTTGTGTTCACACACTAACAGAGGGTTTTCCAGATACATCAGAAAAACTGCCATAGATGGTTTTCCTTTCTATGCCTTTTCTGTTCCAAATATAAGTTCTTGCTGCCTCTGCATGAGATGGGTGGCAATTCAAGGATGGAACATAGGAAAGAAAAAATATCTTTTCAAAACTGGTTCAGATACATTGTTGACAACTTGAACCTTAATGACATAGAATGCATGGTTGCTTTGTTTTCTCTTACAACTAATCTTGTTTTTCTATCATTATGAACATGTGTTGTATATTTAACTATGTGATCCTGCATTTTTGAAGGCAGTTTTGCTTGTTTATTTAACAAACTGTCTTACTTTCAAGGTTCTTTTTATTATTATTGTTTTAGTAATGTGCACTTAGTGAATTATAGACTGCACCTTAATGAAGTAATTATTGAGGGAAGAACAGTCTGCATGCACTGTGTAATTGTCTTTTGCTGGGTAATGCAATCAAATTTGTAGTTACACTCATTCAGCTTTTTGTGTCTCTTCTCTAGGGTCTTTTAAGTGGATTGTTCTAAAAATAAACCAGTTGGTATCTTTGATAGTGTAAATACTGTGGGGATTTAAAGCTCAAGATCTTTTAGAGGAAAAAGCCCCAATGCCTTCATTGACAGAGAGATCCACAGATGCCTGTTGCTTTTTGTGATGCTGGCTATTAGCAGTCTTCTTTGTAGTTCTTCCACGTTTGAATTAAATCTGGAGTTTTTCAGGAGTCAGTTATGATGTTGTCTTCTAATAAAACTTATTTGGACTTTATCTTCCTGAAAAATAGTGTCTGAAGTAACCGTATCAATGTCTCTGGAATGTTTTCTACAGATGCACCAGAGTTGACAGAGGAAATAAGATCAATTTTCTTTAAGTTATACAAGAATTAGGCTGTTTGGAACCAATATGTTCAGTCCATATATCAAACATTAGATATATTTGTAGCATTTAGATTGTGGTAAGATTGCATGCAAATGTCTATATTTTAGTTTTCTTTAGTATTTCTGTCATAATCAAATAAGCTGTAAGGAATAGGTAAAGTGTAGGGCATATATGGCACTAATTTGAATGTAGCTATCCTGTTGGGCTTAAGCTGCATGTCCTGCTCACATGTTTATAGCTTTGTATGAAACATGTTTAAAACATACAATGTTTGCTTGCAGAATGGAAGCCAGTGTTGCACAACTGTAGAGGTGTTAAGCTAGCCATTGGCTTGCCCTTTGTGTTCTTTCTTGCTCTTGTTTTGTCTACAGTCTTCTTTTTTTTTTTAGCAGAAAAATATGGAGAAAATGAAAAATTGTACATGGTCAGTAACCCACTGATCACAAAAAGGAAGTCTCATACATCCATAGTAATTAATTTATATAAAATATGTGAGGGAAAATAAATCAATGTCTCTAATTCAGCTTATGTCTGATAGTCAGCAATAACAAGCAACCAGAATAGCAGATAAAAGCATCAACATAGTTATAGAGCCTTCTTCTTAAAAAAAAATCTCTGAAAATCTGTGCTGCTACAGTATCTTCATATATTTCTGTAGTGTGCTGTAGCTGCTCCCCTTTTTTGTGTTCTGTTTTGCCATTCATGGCTGTAGTTGCAGCTTTGAATGCAAATTACTGTCCTTCTGGTGGGATAATGGTTTTATTTGTATTCCAGACCTTTTCCTATATGGATATATAAAAATTAAGAGCAGCATTCTATTTAACTGAATTACATGAACCATATATAGTCTGTGTTTCAATAGAATTTAACCAGGAGCTGACTTGGCCTTCTGGTTAAAATAGATCTTAAGATAGTTCTGAGTCAAAGGGATTTCACCAGCTGTGATTACATCCTTTGGCTTCTACTTTAACAAGGAACAAAAATTATCTTAGATATTTTCAACTTTGATTTTCAACAGTTAACCAACAAACATTTGCATCCAATAATGAAGGAAAAACATATTTAGGTTTGTACTTTGGTCTTAATATGAAGTTACTCCTGCTGTCTTTAAGCTTGACCATATATTTATATTTTTTTCTTTCTTAATCAGATATTTTGGATTCCCTGGTGCTGGATTTGTGCCTGTGTCTGTCAGTGATCCCTTTTCCAACTTCTGAAAGCTTAAGAATAGATTAGTGTTCTTTCCTCTAACACTCAAGGGTTTTTTAACTATTATGAGTGGCTGTGGGATTGCAGCTATTTGGAAAACAGTGATATTCCTAAGGAATCTCAGTTGTCACTTATATTGCTTGTTTGGGTTTTGTTGTGTACTAGTAAAATAATTCTGGCATTTCTTATCAAGCTGTAATCAATTATGTAGTTCTTTTTTTCCTTTCCCTTAGGTTAACAGCTGCTTTAGTTTGTTAGATGCAGTGCTTACAAATTAGGAGGTACTGCAGTACTTACTGCAGGTGAAGGTGTTTTAGTTTTATCAATGCTGTTTCCTCATCAGATTATCAGATACGAAAATGGATAAACCAGCAATTTACCAGAGAATTTGTTAACTGAATACTTAGCTCTTCATACTGTACTTTCATCTAATTCCTGTGTAGTCTGTCCTCTACTCTTTGGCCTTCCTTAGAGAATAATGTTATGGTGCATATTTCAGAGTGAACTTGATAGTCACACTGAACTTAGCTGTCATTAGGCACTGTCATGGTACTTTACTTGCCACCTTGTTTTGTGTGGAAATTTATCTTAAGCAAAAAACTGAATTGTGGTAGTCATGACTGAATTTAGAGCTTGTGGACTATATTTAGGCATTTTTATAAGGTGGGCTCTTCTGTACTTTCTCTTGGCATCAGATTTAACTGGAATGAACTGATGTCTTGTTGCTACAAAAAACAGGAGAGACATACAGCAATTCAGGTTAGAAAAACAAATGAGTATCTCCAGAAACACATTCTGACATGGGTTAGTCCATTTTATTCAAAGGCAAATTGTACACTTTGAGATATATTTGAGATAGAATAATTTTATACAGTGACCTACATTTCTAAGAAGCTAAGTATTAATTGCTTTATTCACAAATCACAAAACATTTAGCATCAATGAAGGTGCAATTTTCTGAAAATTTAGGCATCATTCAGTACAGAGGGGAAGGAGAATAACTAAGCTACAAAAGTGATTGTTAAAGGACTTAACTGAATTCATTTTAGAGGAATCTACAGTACTGAGGCTATTGAAAAAAACGTAGTAGATATTATGGGCCCCCAGTGATCATATAGTACAATTGTGAGTTGGTGAAATGTGGAAAAATTGTGGATAGAAATCTTAATGGTGCCTTTTGTTTTGGAATACACAGGCCTCAACTAGAAGACAAGGAAATTTTAAGATTGTGCAGATCACCTGCAGAGTTGTAAAATTAATATTCTACATTTTTACTCTTTGGTTTTTCTATCTCTTTGAAGAGGATTTGTATAAATGAAACAAAACTATGACACACAGTTTTCAGTAACAGCCATGTAATTTACAGGATGAGCATGTGAAGTGTATATGTGGAATGTGATCAATAATTCTGGATTTATATCGTGTTTAGGTTTAATGTGGACATAACTGAAGCTGGTGTTATGGAACTGTCTTATCTATAATGATCTAAAATATAGATATAATTTGGCAGATGGTGATGGCAAAATGGAATGTGTCACGTGCCAGAGCTTTGCCACTCTTCAGTGAGCATATGGATTTTTCAGTTTAATCATATTCTGATACTTTTATCATCTAGTGAAAAATGTTTGCATTATGAGTATGTATTTCAATCCAGAATGCTACATTTCTAGAAAAGAGTGAGGTAATCTCAAAGTTTGGTCACTGAAGTAAACTGCTACTTGTTTACTTTGATAGCAGAGTCAGTCAAGTGTGTCACCTTAAACATTATGAAGTTTCTTTGAGGTCTTCAGAGTTTATGTGGGTCTCTTGCCAGTGTGTAATCTTTAAAGGAAGCATCAAGTATTCTGTACTTGAACCTAATGCTGCTTTATGCTGCTGGAAGTTCAGGAAGAGCCAATTTCTCTCTGACTGTTTGGATATTGCAAATAGCTACTTGCAATTTCAGTCTTTCAATTTCAAAGTTATCATGTGGTTGTAGACTGGAGATCATTGGGTTTTCTCTCCATTCTAAGTGTCATTATTCTTTACCTTCAAAAAACCTGTTTGATTGTGGTGTCTTTTAAAATAATTTTTCCCCTCCCTACTTTTATCTGTGTTTGTACAGGAGACAAATGATAGTGGGAAAAAGGCTTTTTCATACATGAATCACCTTTCTCTTCATCTCAGCTAACTTGTGTACCAGACAGACTATGCAGGTAGTAACCTATGTGTGATATTGCTGTAACATCACAAGACTTAAAACAGGAAGAAGTTAGTTTGTGATCTGATCCATTTTTTATTTAAGATGTATACTAGATTTGGGATTACAGATATTTTAATTTAGATGCAGTCTATAGTTTATTGTTTAGTTTTGAACTAAATAAATCATTTTCATAAGTATTGTTTGGAAGAAAATGCATGCTGTGCTTCCCCATGCAACAATGACCTGTGTTTTAAATGGCTGATGATGTGCACTGATAGCAGTACATGGATACTTTGGATAAGCAGCTTCCAAACATGGCCTTGGAGAATGGAGCAGTCCAAGCTGCTGTATGAGAGTGAACTCTATTCCAGCCAGACTCAGTACAGCCTGCTGCCAGTTCCTGCTTGCATGGCTTCTAATTTTGAGTACTTTTATTCTGTCTTGCTGGAGTTCTGCCTCCTCCTTGCTTCTCCCATGTTTGCTTTCTCTGCTATCCTGCTATGAAGCCTGTCTCTTGTGAGAGACAAGACATTCACAAAATTTTTCTTTGTTCTGTCTATAAGAGCACTTTTCAAACTTTGATTTGCTGCTGAAATCATACATCGTTCATAAATTGTGGAAGTCAGAGGTAGCTGCTTCTCCCAGACTCCCATTTTGCTTCTAATTTAGAAGCAGTACATGATGAATTAGTGCTGAAGTACTCCCCCACATGTATGCCTCTCTTCAGGACAATTACACACTTCATCAGTGTAGACTGAGTTGAGTACTTAGTCTTCTGTCCCACTCACTTTGCATTACTTTTTTTTTTTTCCCTTTTGTCTTCTTTTAGCCTGCTTTCTGTCTTTTTAACCACATCAGCTGCAGTCAGGGCAGATAACCTATTAATTCTGTATGTATTTAAACAGATGTGTAAAAACTTGTTTTTTGATGAACTTAATTATAGTTTAATCTTTTAAAATTATTATTGTCCTTGCCCCAATTCAAAATCGGTACTTGATTTGGCAAACAGACAAAACAAAGGATGACTCAGACATTTTAGAATCCTAATGAGTCTGACTATCAAAGAAACACTATGAAATATGCTATTTCTTAATGGAAACGTGCTGAATACTTGAAATTGTTGACTTGAGAATGGTTGGCTTAACTCTTCATGGGGTTTTAAAAATATGGTATTGAATAAGGTATGCATGAGGACTTTCAGTTGTAATGAGTTTGGCTTTCTTAAGAGATACATCAATGTGCAGCATGGGTACCATCAGATGTTCACACTCATTATTGCACATCAGGAGTATTGGAGGGGACTTTTGTTTTTTGGTGCACTTGGCAGATTCTTGCTTTACATAAACTTCCAAGTTACAGAAATTGTACTGTAAAATTTTGCTGTAGTTAATAACATGTTGCAGAGCTGTGTGCCTGAACAACTTTGAGAACTGATACTTTCCAGGTGTTTATGTCTTAAGGGTGCTATGTGCCCTGGTTCTTTGCCAGGGATCCTGTTAAAATTGCAATATTGAAGGCTTTATACTTTTTCCTTGTTAGCTGTGTTTCTTGTGTCACTATTGAATCATTTGGTTTTTAGTTGCTGTTTGTCAGTGAACTGAAAACATTGGAGACCTAATACTTTTGTTTATAACAATTGTTTCAATACAACACTGTTCAAATTATGTTTAAGTGTTCTTTTGCATTTTCTCTCTCTTTTCACTTGGTTGTAACCTTGTGGGATAATTCCATGGAATAAAGGAGAGAGCACAAAACAGTGGAAACTTCTAATTAATTTTGAGTAGTGTTTTTTCTGTAAATAGTCCAGTTAGTATGCATTCAGAATTCAGGTAGTGAGTTACAGGACATTACTATTATGGGAACCAGCTAATAGGAACCAGCTGACCAAAAATAAAATCAAATCATAAATTAGCAACTATTAAAAAATAATAGAAAACAAATTAGAAGATGTGGTTAAGTTCCTCTGTAATTCTGTGGGGCACATTGTCATTGTCATAGCGCCCTCAAGATATATTACAGAATTAGAGTAAATATTAAAAAGAGTAAAATAAGTGCTGAAGGGTATCAAAAAGTAGATTTTCATTTAAAAAAACCCTTAATATTTGGGAACTCTGATAGGGAGAAGGAATGGTAATGAGAGTGTTTCTTTACTTTCCTTCTCTAAAGACCTCTATCTTTGATTATTGATCAGTCTGTATCTCTTCAATAATAGATGCACCTGTCTGCTCTTGGCTCCAGCTGGAGATGGAAATTAGGGCAGATGGTTCCATGTGGCAGCATTAGTTCCCTACATACAGTGGCATACATTCTAAAACCAGAAACATTTGTGTCAGTGGAAGTATTTGAATGCACAGGAACTCTAGTGGAATGAATCCAAGGTGGATTCACTTGAAATTTAAAGCCAAAGACAGTAGAATACTTTTAACAAAGAAAATGGAAAAGTATGTGTACCAGAAGTAATGGAAACATTACTGGGTGTTCAGTCTTGTGGGTGACCATGCCTTTTGAGAGCAGAAAAGAGGGACTTCTCATTGAATTTGGCTCAATGTCATTGAATTTCACTTTCACAGGAGGAACAGTTAGAGTCACAAGGAAACTGAAAAGTTTATTTTCCACAGCTTGTGCCACTCCTAGCAAAAATACAAGCTGGGTGAATCTTTTATTTAATCTACCTCCAAAACCAATACTAGTGACCAAAAAGAGCTCTGAAAAGCAGGTGGTGATTTCATGTTTTTGAAATGTATTGCTGAAATGATTATTTTATAATAACAGTCATGGTGTGTGGACACATGATTTGCTTCCATTGCATTAAAGACAAAAATCATGTGTAGTTCATTATGTAGTTGTCCTTGGTACTGGATGAAAAGCAAGATGGCAATTAAAAAACAGAATTCACATCAGTAAAAAAAAAAAAAGAGAAACAAAACTAAGGAAAAAAATGAAACCTGTCATGATTTTTTTTACCTTTTTTGTCCTTAATTCCACTCATTCTGGTTTTTGTACTTTTGCCTGAGTTTAAAAAAAAAAGATCTGCAGGTTAGTAAACACAACCAGCACCTGTGTTAATGAACTGGAATTTATCAGTCCTATTCTGAGTAGTTCCAGTCTCCCATATTAATCCCTATTCTATGAATAGAACTATTGTGGTAGGTTTTATTAATTGACATAGGCTGGAGCCATAAGTATGGAATATCACTACTGCAGCACTTTTCTTTGAGGAGCTGCTGACAAAACTGCCAGCTGGTGACTGGTATAGATAAGGAGGACTTGTTCTGTGATTGTAGATTGCTTTGTCCTTATCACTGAGATCTCAGTATCTTTCAGGAATTTCATAATATGGCACAAGTAGAGCTTGAGATGTGATTATTTTTTGATTTTATTAAGTGAGGTTTTAAATTTTGCTTTTGCACTACTTACTTTTTTTAACTTTCTGATGATGATTATCTTTTTCCTTTCTGGTAAGGTATGGCCAGACAGTGGATATTTAATTTCAGAAAGGCAACCAGCAGTGCCTTTAAAGTTCTGCTCCTCTTACTTGGTTTACAAGATATTAAAGATGGACCAAAACAGAAATAACCTAGAGGAACAGTCTTCTAGGATACATTCTGCACCACAAAAACAGCCTGAGCAATGAGCATTGAAATTCATTGCAGAGGGGTTGAAGGACTGGTACTTGGCATAAATTATATTAGTTGTCTAAAGACTTAATTTCTTCCTGGTATATTTGTTGGAAAGAGATGCAGTATCAGAATGAGTTATTGGCTTTGTCAGTCAAAGCATGCACATTTTGTACAAAATATTCAGAGGAAATTTCACCCAAGCCCTAAGGTGCTTGAAACTTTCAGATTTACAGTAAGCTGAATTGACAGAAGAGAATTCGGCTGGCAGAAAGGGGTTGAGCATGTGAAGTGTAAAATTGCTTTGTTTTGGAGTCATTTCAGTGATATCATTTTTTAAAGTAATATTTTTTTCCCCTTTTGATTTGCCTTCTTTCTTTTGGCTTGAATCAGCTTGGGCCATGTGTAGCCATAATTTCTCCTTTATTTCTCAAATGCTCTTGGAGGATTTTGTGGAAATAATAGGCTACAAGTTTTGTATTATTTTGTCGTGTTGATTCATATCTGTGTGGTGGTGTATGTAAGAGAGCTGATGCTTAAAGTTGTCTCCTTATAATGGAGATGGTGTGGGTGTGGAGTATTTAAGACTGGTCAATGACTTACTTAGAATCAGGGATAGGAAGATTTTGGAAAAGATCCTTAAGATCATCAAGTCTAACTGTAAAAATATTACTGTTGAATTATTCTGATACTTCTCTAGTAAAGCAGGAATAAAGCAGATCTGAGTCAGACCAGTGGAGTTTCCAGTATGCATTTATTGTATTTGTAGGATGCCCCATGGCAGGAAGGAATGATGAATTTGTCTCCATGTTTTCAGAAGGTTAATTTATTATTTTATGATACTATATTATATTAAAGAATGCTATACTAAACTGTACTAAAGAATACAGCAAGGATATTTACAGGAGGCTCAAAAGATAATAATGAAAATTCATGACTCTCTTTTCAGAGTCTGACACAGCTTGACCCTGATTGGCCAATAAGTCAAAATAAGCAAAAACCAATGAAACAATCACTTGCTGGATAAACAATCTCCAAACACATTTTAATGCAGCAAAACACAATAGAAGGAATAAAATAATATTGTTTTCTTTTTTCTCTGAAGTTTCACAGCTTCCCAGGAGAAAAATCCTGAGCAAAGTGATTTTTCAGAAAATATAAATATAGCATGCATTTTTATGGTATGAGCAAAGATAATGCCCCAACAATACCATGTTACTTATTTACATAAGTAACATCATGTTTCTAAAGTCATATTTTCTTTTAAAATTGCACAGTGTCATTCATATTGTTTACAAAGTATCCTAAGTTAGAGAAAAGAATAAATAAACCCATAAATGAGTACTGAAATTTATGAAGATGTAAGTAGCAGTAGCATATTGAGGATAATACCACTGAAGTGCCTAGGGTTAGGAAAAAGCTGATGAATTAATAAAACAACCAAAAGTAAGGAGATTTTAGGTGGTAAAACAGGATATCTTCTTCCATGTAGTGAATGATATATTGACATAAAAGAAATATGGCAACTCATCCTTTCCTATTGAAACAGAACAAAAAAAGACCTGTATTTAGCAAGGATACGACTGGATAGTATAGCAGGAACTTGGTATGATGTATAAAGGGGTTTTACAGTGAGCTCTGTATTAGTAGCACCATTAGCAATATCACTTTGACTACTCAGAGTACAAAGATTGATGCTGCTGTTTTTTTAAAAACTTGTTTAATGTAACTGAGTATTTTCACCCAGAAACATGCTGCTAGTAGTTTTGGCCCTAATTGTTCTTTGCAGTGAATGTAGGCAACTGGTGACTTTGGAACATGTGTCCAAATTTTTTCTTGTCAGGTCATTTCTAATAATGTCAACTTTTTTTTTTAACTTGATGGTCTCCAGTTTTCCATATAGTGTTCCTGTAATATTGTAAGTAGACCCACAGAAGCCAAGATCCTTGGTTATAAATTTAAGGCCAGAAAAAAGCAATATTTAATTACCCTAATGTCCTGTGTTACATAGGCCAAGTAATTTCACTGCCAAGCTCTGGAAAAAACCCAGATTCCTTAATACTCCCAATCTGATGTACAGATATTGGGCTGATCCTTAGAATATGAAAGTTAAGAAATGAAGCATTCAGAAATTATACTTAAAATTTCAGCCTGATGCATTTACTGGTCCTGTTGTTGCTACACAGTATGATACAGCATGCTCATGTCTTGCACCTCTTGAGTGGAAGGGATTTTCTGTGAGCCATGCTTGACTTCAAGGGCAAAGGACTTAAGAATCATTATACTTGTGTTTCAGTCATGTTTCAAAGTGCAGAATAGATAGTGAGGGCACAGAACTACAGGAAGAAAAAGAAAGGTAAAATTAGTTTATACTTCAAGTTATGTGTACTGAAACATTATCTCTGGTTTCTGTGTTTATTTTTAAATATTCAAGCTTTCTAACTTGAAGAAAGTAATAGCATTGAGTATAACATAAAAAAAAAGTTACGAAAAGTAAATTTTTTTGCACAAAACCAGCTATTAAGTATTTAATGAAATAGAAGTGATGGATCGATACTGTAGCATTGTCATGTCTAATGGAACATACACTGAAGAGAATACCTGAAGAGAATGTTACACGTAGGAGCCTCACTACTCTTATCCAAAGGCTTCTTTAAGGCGGGTCCCTCACAGATTTTCTATCTTTGAAACTCAGAGAAAGGTTGCATATCCCCCAGAATGAGCACACCATAAATCAGTTTAAGTCCTTAAACTTGATTCTACTTTAAAATATAACTCAACTGCCTAATCTGTAATGTTTTTCTGCAGAATAAACTGCAGAGATTACATGTAAAGTTTCAATCAAGTTTTTTCCATGCAAGCAGTCATGGTGAATGAAAGAATTAAAATCCCAAGTGAATGTGTCCCTGAGCAGCCTGCTGTGGTTGACCCTGCATGAAGCATGGGTGAAATTAAAAATATTCAGTTGTTCATGCCAACTTGAACTTCTCTTTCTCTGATCCTGTAAAATGCAGATGCTTATAGTTCCCCAAATTACCAGATGAAGCTGGTAGTTATTGCTTTCAAGTTCGTGTGTTCAAGTAGGCTGTTGATAAACTCTAGAATGTCTTCTCTGTTTAGGGGTTGGTGTGTCTTTTTTTGGGTGTGTCTTTTTTTGGGTGTTTTTGTTGTTTTGTTTTGTTATGCTTTTTAAGGCATTTTGATTTGTCCCAGTTTTGAGCCTAGCACACAGCTTTTTGGCAGAATTCTATTGCAACTCCAGTGTCACCAGTGCAAGTATGTGCTACATATACACGCACACATATTAAAACATAAATGAGCCAACTCTTAAAGTTGTTTCCTATTGTCCTAAATCATTTTTGTTTGTAAAGAGTAAGAAAATAGGTTTTTGGATTGTGTCCAGCATTTCCTTCTTGTAGACCTGAATATTGAGTTTCTTCTTTGTCTGTGTATTTCTTGTGACAATTCTGTTTCTGTGTTTAGTAGTTTAATGTGAGCAGTTGCTTAAGTGGGCATCTTAACTTATTTATTCTGCTTCATTTTCATATTCCTCAATTTTTCAGGAAAAAATATTTTCTATTTAAATATAATGTTCACAAGCTAAAATGAAGATTGTTAAAAAGAATAAAACAGAACATGATCTACATAGAGGCACATATTCCTGTTAGTAATGTTGCTTATGCCTGTATGTGTGTATCTGTGTGCCTCATAACTAAACTGTCTAATTTGTCTATTTTACTGTGGCATTAAGTAAACAGTTTGAAAGAAAAGCTTATTTGTTTAAGTGTAATGAATATGTGTATGGACTTAGGTATGTAGTTCTGAAACAGGATTTATTTCAGTAGATGTCTGGAAAATAACTGGCTTGGTATCTTATAAGCAGGTAGATAAGAGCAATTTCTTGGATTTGTGTGCATGTACATGGTAAACCATCACACTGTTTAGTAAACCTGTAGAGTTTTCACTGGCCACTTTAGACACAGTCTCTACTTTATAGTGAAAACCAAAACAAAATGTATTATTATAAAATTGATATTTTATTCCAAAAATGTGTGGCTTATTTATAATGTAAGTACGTCAGTGCTTTAGTGAAGGTATCCTTCTTGATGATGGCAATAATACAGTGGAGTTCTTTGTATTTGCCTTTTATGTGTGAGAACTCTGTGAAAAGTGCTTGTCCACATTCAGATGTCTGTAAATATTCCAGGACTAGTCTTTATATTTCTGTGTAAGTAGGAAAGCTGCAGTGAGGCTAATGATATGTATAGTGGGTGGACAGGTATTGAAAAGCACTTTGCCCCTGTACCTTATTTAAAATCTGGAATTGAACTCCAGCTCTGAGATAAGAAATTCCTTAATATCAGCCAAAGCTATTTAAACTGTAAATCTGTTGCAAAATACATCCAAATTCAAAGGTCAGTACTGTTTCTTCCTCCTCCTTCACTGTAAAGCAAAATAAATAAGGTCCAGTCTCTCATTCTGTGTTGAAAACTTAAAGATGACTTAGTATAAAGGGATCTGGGGTAAAAAGCCAAAGGAGTTTTGACAATATGGGAGTCTCTTCGTCAAAATATTATGATTAAGTTGAAATATCTTGTTTGCCCCTTTTAGAGGAAATATAGAACTGGGATCTGGAAGGTGACAAGGCAGCTCAAGTTTGCAAATGGGTGCTGCATTTGATTGTGATGTAGCTGCAAGCACTACTGTCAAGCCAGAAGAAACATGGAAACACATGCTTTTCTTTACTGATTTCATCATAAAAGGCAATCAAAACCTAAAATCAAAAAAATCAAAAAGTATTGAGTAGAGATTTGAAATAAAGACCTAGTTGGCATTGTAGAACAGTTCTCCTCATAGTTTTGGTCTTTTGATTAAGTATTATCCTACTTAAGTGTAGTACATTATATGGTAGTATACAGTTCTTACAATAAAAAAGGTTTCTATGTATTTTATAATCTCATAGAATAGTTTAGGTTTAAAGAGACCTTCTAAAGGTCTTCAGGCCAAACCTCCTGCAGTAAGCAGGGATGTCTTCAACCAGACCAGGTTGCTCAGAGTCCCATCCGACCTGGCTGTGCATGGTTTCAGACAGGGCATTTGCCACTGCTCTGGGCCACCTGTTCCAGTGTCTCACTGCTCTCATGGGAAAGCATTTCTTCCTTGTATCTAGTCTGTATTTGTGCTCTAAACAGTTTAAAGCCATTACCCCTTGTCTTATCACTATAGACATATTTGGTGCGCTTCTGTTCTTTTATAGGTCATTTTATTTTTATCTAAGCATGTCAGCTATCATACAAAACATCACACATTAAATACTTTAATAGAAAAAATTGTTGGGCTATAATCTTTTTGAAAATATTGTGTGTGGCTGAAAATAAGGCTTGTCAATGCAGATACACTGTAACAACTCAGAAATTGGCAAGATATTCATAGGCTCAGCTCCAGTACTCAATCTATGCTGTAGAAGAAGAGCTGACTTGGCTATATTCTAGGGCCTGACAGGCAAAAAATAGATCTGTGGGGTTGGTGCTTTTTGGGTTTTTTGTTTGTTTGGTTGGCTTTTGTTTTGTTTTTTATTTTTGCTATATGTATAGGGTAAAAATTTGATTCTTTAGGTTGTGATCCTCATTTATGTGCTACAGATATTTTTTTAATCCCAGACTTGGAAATCTGTTATAATACTGGGTATGGTGTCTAGTGCATTACAATGAGAAAGCATGGACTTGATTTTGCCTATTGTCTCTCAAGAAATGTTTAGAATGTCCTTGAAAAGTGTTTGCATGAGAGGAGGATGAGAAAATAATCTTAAACAGTGAAGACTAAGATGGGTTTTTTTCTGTTTTCAACTGTCCTTTGGAGTAGTTCAGAGAAGGTAGAGCCAGGCTGTTTTCCTTACTGATTGGCAGGCATGGGATTTAGAGGTAAAGGACATGTTACAACATGAAAGCCCTAATTAAGTGAAATAAAAAAAATTTCTTGTGAAAGTAGACAAACAGTGGAATGGGTTGCCCAGACCAAGAGTTGGAATCTCTGTTCCTAGAGATACTCAAAGTTTGATTGGGCATGACTGTGCAACCTTTTGTAATTGGACATGCTTTAAGCAGTGCTTAAGACTAGAGGACTTCCAGAGGTTGTTTACAACCTTGAGTTATCATTTTATGATTATATGGAAAATTAATATTAAATAAGAGACTTTGCTATACTTAGGAAACACTAGGGAGTTTTTAAGACCTCATTTGCTAAACAGTTTGTGATAGTATTTTGTGTAATTTGTGAATGCAAATTGCAGGCTTTAAGTATTAGATCTGGTACTGTTCTGTTGAGGAAGTTTACAAAATGTTCACTTCTTTCTTAAGTCAGAATGTGCAACTATCCATTATTTGCTAGCTTATTTAATCAACAGGGTAGAGGAAATACTTGAGGGAGAATGATACAATAGATAAGTTTCTTTTCAGATGTAACACAAATGATACATAATTACAGAAGTTAAATTGTAGAATATATTTGAGAAAAATTATGTGTATTTATATGTATCTTACCACAAACACGTAGATCTGTGCACTGGTTTACAAATCTAGAAATTGTTGCTAAGTGCCACTACCAGACTAGGAAAATTGCTTTCTAGTGTGGTTAAAAAGAATATAGAATGGAGGACACTACCTTGGTAGTGTTGTGGTTGTCTTACTGTCTCCCTTTATCTGTGTGCACAGTGGTTTTGATGTAGTGATTTCCCTATCTCACAGGAGTAAATAAATCTGTTCCTATGTTGATCATAATAGCAAAGAGTAGACTAATTCTACCTCCTTTCTTTTATCAGTAGGATTTTGTTAGAATTACTCAGCAGGGCAGCTTTGAGACATATTTCTCCTCTGAGCCTTTTAAATGTTTTAGCACTGATGCTGCTGAGGCAACTCTTTATTTTTTAAATAATTTTAAATTTCATTGTGACAAGATGGTGTGCTGGAGGAACACGCAATCTCAGGCCAGTGAGGCTGATGCAGTGCTATCCATTTTTGGATCTAACAGTGTTGTTGGATCATCTCTCCTAAAATCTGAGAGAGATGCTCTAGTAGAGGATTTAGGACAAAATGTAATTTGTTCAAAGGCACCATGGTTTTCTAACAGTATTTCAAGGTCCACAGAGAAAGCTGGATTCTGAATGCAGAGGCTTGGCATGAGGATTCAGATCCCAACTGGCCTCACGGTCCAAAGCAGACAGGTGCTCTCAAGTATTTAAGAGGAAAGATTGTTGTTTCAATGCAGTTGGTCATAGCTGTTGACCTGGAAAACATTTTGCTTTTTTGCTTTTATCACCAAAGCAAACTACACATGATCCTGAAAAAATATGACTAGTTGAGGATGGGAACTCAATCTGTCTTTAAAGTATCACTGAGAAGAAATGAACTGAAATGTTAATGTACTCAAGTGCCCTTTCAGGCCATTGTTTTTCTTTTCAGCAGAAGTAAGCTGGCACATATAGGCCATTAGAAATAAAGAAAGATAGTCTTCAGCTATGATTGCAGTTCATATATAAAGTCTGTTATTACTGAACATTTCCATAGACTGAAAAAGGGAGTTGGCACCCAGTCTTAAATGTTAGCTGTAGTTGTTGTTATTGTTGAATTCACTGCAAAGATTGGGTATGTTGCTTTATTTTTGTAACTAGCACATTGACAGCCATGACATTCTGCTGCTCCTTGTTTGTCACTGTAACTAAGACAACTCAACATGCAGAGTTTGTAGGTAAACACACAGTAAGGGCACCAAGGATTTGATCCCTGGTCTTGGTATATACCTTTTTTATTGCAAAACTTACATGACAGAGAAAGGCAATGATATGTGCAGTATTTTAGAGATTAGTTTTATGATAGATCAGGATTTTCTAAATTGTCATTAGCACTGTGTCTGCTGCATTGAGCTGTCATTCTCTATAAGTATAGCTGGTTTAACTACCAAAGTGCTTCTGGTTTTAGCAGCTGTACACTTGATAGCTGCAAAACCTGTGCTCTTTACACAACAAATTTGAGTCAAATATTAACATCAACATT